>NC_139344.1:199442508-199787508 GCF_055883805.1 Amblyomma maculatum | reverse complement strand
AGGTTTTTTTTTTTTTTTTTTTTTTTGTAGAGAGAGAGAGAGATGGAAAGCGGTCTGCATTCTGCTGCTTCTGAAGGAGAGCTGTAATAGGGAGAAAAAAAAAAAAAAGAGAGCAAAGCGCTCCTGCCCTTCCATATCCTTTCTTACCTTTTTTGCCTAATTTTACTATCTTGTTTTCGTTGCTTGAAATCAGTTTTGTGTTAAAGTATACAAAAGCTATGTAGCTTGGGGTAATCAGCCTGAATGCTACTCTTTGTGACGCTTCAGCATGATTTTTGCCCGCCTTTGTAATGATCTAACAAGAATAGCCGCTGCATTTGTCCAATCGATAGTTGTGGGAAACCCAGGGCGTTGATCCTATTGAATAAAAAATATTGCCCTGAAAGCTGCTGGAATGGGAAGGAATCGCGCTTTTTGTTTTTAAAGGAACCACGTTCAGGTTAGTTCGTTTTGGACAGCATTACGAAACATCATTCCAGCGCCCAAAGACACATGGACAAAAAGGTACAAAGGCACCCGTTCAGACGAGAACCTGGTGGCGTTAGCGGGAGGAGAAAGTCAGGATTAGTAAAAAGAAAAAACAAAATCGCACGTGGAGCAGCGGACCTGAAAAATCAATTAATGGCAAAAAAAAAAAAAAGGAATGGTGAAATGGGATTCGAGGGTTTTATATCTATTTCGTTTGACCCGTCACATATTTCGGCGCCTTAAAACTGATTGGTAATGAGTATATATGTGAGAGTAATGAAGCAATAACTAAGGGAGTAAGTACCGGCTCACAACTGGAGATTTCAGGAAATAACACGGGAAATTTGAGGAGAAACCCTTTTTTTGGTTTGTCGTTTTCAACGAAGGCACAAGTGAAAGGAACAACGGAAATTTCCTAATGAGATGTCAAAGTTTTAAAAGTACCTACCCTCAGCCTATTCTCTTTCAAAACAGCTATACAGTGTGCCTTTACGAAAGAGTAGAGAGCAATTGTGATCGCCAAGCTGCTTTTAAGATTTTATGGGGTTCAGTTGCCTAAAGCTACATCGGCTGTGAGAGAAGCCGTAGTGGAGGGCTCCGAATTATTTCGACATGCACTCATATCCAACAGCACACGTCCGTCTTCTGTACTGCCTCCATCGAAAGGTGGCCGCTTTGGCATGCACTGAACCCCGGCAGGGCCGGATTATCCAGGCTTCAAAGGGTTCAAATGTACCGGACCATCTATCTTCAGGGGCCCTCCAAGAGCTGAATAAAAAAAAAAAAGGTGGATTTCTAGGTTTGGTCCGAAACACTGTCAAATCATCTTCCTGATTTCCCTATGATCAAAATTAGAATTGATGTATTGCAATGTCGAATGCTTCAAAAACTGTTCGTCGCATCGTACGCTTATAAAGGCTAAGCCAGCCTCATATTTCGCCAGTCAAAGTACAAAACTATGTACTAGCCCAAATAGACCCAAAAAATCTAAATGCGTTTGCCTATCTATTTGTTATATCTGGTTTCAGTTGGTTTCCGCTGGTCCCAGCTTGTACTCAAGTGGCATTAACTGGTTCGAACTGTCTATCAGCTTGAAATCAGCGGGTCCCAGATGGTGTCAAGTAGAATGAACGAGTACTAGCATGCTTTCAATTGGGAGACAGTTTGTACCAGCTGGTAAACCGACGGAACTCTGTCATTGCTGCTGTTTAGGATAGTTGTGTGTTTTACTAATCCGAGCGTAAACAGCGAAAGGTGTGGCAAAACCAAAAAAAGTATTAGTTACAGATTATGACTACTAACATCTGACAACCGCCTCAGTGACTTGTCGCTGCTGTGAGTAGAGATGCAAGATTCTCAGGCGGGCAACGTTGCAGACATAAATAAGCACACCCAGCAAAAGGCTCGAAAACTCGTATAGCAACGCATAAACACCTTTGTTCACTTACTTGAAAGTGGAATGAAAAAAAAAAAAAAGAAACCTAAATGTAACATGAATACGCGCTCCAATTTAATTGTTGAATTCTTGTGAAATATGTAAGCATACTTCCTTCTCTGAGTAGGCAGGTTAAGTTTCTAAACAACAATATACGAGGACGTTTAAGCTGCTTTGGTTTGTAGCCGCGATAGCCCGGATTAAGCGCTCATCTTATTTTAAAAGAAAGTGCAGCAAGTGAACGAGCATCCGCATCGGGAGTGGGCAAACGGGAGGCGTTAGCGCTGTCCCTTAATGAACGTAAAGGCCGACCTCAAGTGTCCACCTTATTTTCAGTGGCCAGCCTATATTTTCCGACCGCCGTCTACGGCGGCGGCGGCTTCTCGCTGAAAAAGAGCTGCCTGCGGTGCATCGTAAAATGTAATTTTATTCTCTAAACTGAAAGCGGAATGTTGTTTTATACATGCATAAGTGTGTCCTTCTGTTTTAAGAGTGGAAACTATGTGCGAACTGTAAATATATTCTCTTTTTAAATGTGGACAATCTGTACAAATGTAAATTCATATTAATGATTATTTGAACGTGTCAAAGTTTAACTTTGTACCAGTTCAGTAACGATGTCATTTTCCACAGGTGCCACCACTCCTAGAAGGTTTCGCTCCCCGCATTACGACAGCGTTTGGAGTAATAAACTTTACTTGCCGCAATTTAAGTAAGCATATAGAACGTAATATCGCAGTTTTTGTAAAAACATGGCCTTAAGCGAGCATCAAATCATCTTTCTGGATGAATTTACAAAACTATTGGATGATTGAAATATCACAGCGTCTTGCCCTGCCAAGTCCTGGAGCATCAAGGGACAAGAGGTGGAAGCTGTGACAGATTTCTCTTAGCTACAAGATTACCCCTGAAGGAGACTGCAGCCATGAAATTAGAAGACGCCTGCTTCTGGGAAAGAGAGCCATGGCTAGCCTTGACCACCTAGTAACGAGCAGAGACATTACACTGCCAACCAAGATCCGTATAACTCGTGCTATGGTCTTTCCAGTTGTGATGTATGGATGCGAGAGTTGGACTGTGAAAAAGGCTAACCGCCGAAGAATTGACGCGTTTGAATTGTGGTACTGGCGGAGACTCTTGATAGTTCCTTGGACTGCCAGAAGATCAAATCAGTCGATATTGTCGACCATAAACCCTGACTGCTCATTGGAGGATCAAATTCTAAAGTTAAAGCTCAGCTATTTTGGTCATCTGATTAGAAGAGAGGAGTCGCTGGAGAAAGATTTGATGTTGGGAAAGGTTGAGGGTCACCGGAGGAGGGGTAGGCAGCGAACGCGATGGTTAGATGGCATCCTCGAGGCGCTGCAGATGAAGTTATGTGATGTTAGGAAGATCGTGAGAGACAGGAAAGCGTGGCGTGATATGGTCCATAGGGTCACGAAGAGTCGGACACGACTGAACGACTGATCTGAACTGAATTGCCAATAGCGTATGAAAAAGACCCATCTCTACTTCATCTGTGCTCACACGCTGCCAATCGTCCTGCGCTATCAAATTAGCAAAAAATAATAAAAATAATTTCTCGAGAAATTTATTTTAATGAATGCACGTTTTGATTTATGTGGGAAAATTTTATGTGTCCTTTCATTTCCGACAATAGCTCAGTCTAGATGCCACTCTGCCCGCGTGCAGTGGGAGAAACTACAGGCTCAGTCGGTGTTCATAAGGTCGGCAGAAATGTTACCTTCTCTATAGAAATCTAAAACGCGTGAAGTCTCAAACATAGCAGCAGGGGGTGGGGTAGGATGGTGGGGGTTATAGGGGCCCTCTTTGATTTTTTTGAAGCGGGCCCTCATCACTGTTAATCCGGCCCTGAGAACCCGACTCCCGGTTTAGTACCTGAACGCCTAGCTATGTCATCACCTGTTTAAAAAGCGTCTTCCACATGTTCATGCTGCGAAGAAGTGGGCTGAAGGCAGGTCATGCTGATGCGCCAGATTGAACAAAACGAGTAAAAAAACCTAATACTTTACCTTACGGACTGAGTCGAACACGATGGCTGTACGTGCTGCCACGCGATAAACACGGCAGAAAACCACAAAGAGCTTCTCCCACGTAGGCTGCTTTACCGGAATTCAAGCCTTATTTCGGACGAGATAGGTAGTTGTTTAGGGTCTTTTTGAGAAGGCTGCACATTAATTCTCTGCGAGATATATTCTTGTCACCATCAAATTAACTTTAGGGTGTATAATGCAAAAGCTGCAACTATATGGCTGCGCAGTTTTGCCTTGTGCACTTTCACCAAGCGACGACTACAGAGAGTCTGCTCATGGTGCATTTGAATCTATTAGCGTGGGCTATTTTTGCAAATATTGATAAATGTTTACCCGTAGTTTAAGGTCGATAAGCGCTTTCTGCGTGCGGAATGGCCACTGGTGGATAAAAGCGGGAAGTATGCAAGTATACTGTAACTTCCTAATGTGACGAGTTTGACAAGGCAGCTGTTGCCGTGTAAGGGATTTCGGCTAGATATCAAGAAAATGTACGTCAATGGAAAAACGCCAGGCGTCAGGATTGTTTATTAACAGCCATAAAGTCAAGGAAGTAAGTCGGTACTTTGTAGAGGTGAGGAACAGCACCCACTACCGAAAAAAAAAATTGTGCTACCTGTTTTTAGGCCGCATCATTCCGGTGATGATAAGCCAAATTGACGTTGCCCCAACTAAAATTTTTCGATACCTTCTGAATAGAGCTGCAGTTTCGCTACACGAAGTACATGCGAGTGAAGCGTCATCCAGAGGAACCCTGAAAAATATGCCGTCTTGGACTCTTTAAACGCATGGACTAATATCCGTAGTAATGCAGTCGCTATTGGTTGCGGCGATGCCAAAACCATTATTGTACAGATCCCTTAATAGAGGCATGCATCGTCAAGCTGTGGTGTATGTTGCTGGCGAGGTGCGCAAAGTAACTGAAACATCCCAAAACAATACAGTAATGGCTTATATAGTGTCCCGGACATCAGCAACCAACAATCAAGCAGCATTTGATACTGTAAAGTACTACTGGTAGAGATACTGGTAAAGTAATTTGCGCATATCACAATGCACTGGATATGCTAGATGAAGACAAGTCCCCTTGTCGAAACGTTGCCTCGGGTTACGTACTGAGGCTACCACTCAACACTTGTTCAGTGCTCTTTCATGCACTGAATATGCGGCTCACGGCCTGTTTTCTTATGAAATCAGAAAGCTATAATATCGTTATTGATGTTTACGCTTTTTAGTGAAAAATCTGCGCTGTTATAGCCACGTGTTTCATTTTCCTAAAATTTCAAAGTTTTTCTGAAAACAAACAAACAAAACAAATCCTAGAAAGAAAAGTTTTTTTTTTTTTTCAAGCAATTAAAAATTTCTGGAAATTTTGCATTTCTGCCCAGAACCATGCAGAAAATACTAGTTACAGGATATTCAAACCATCAACTTGAATTATTAACGGAAGCTTAAAAGGCCACGTTTTGCAGAAAACCTGGCGTGGTCGCTGTGAGCGACAAATCACGGTTATGTCTCTGGCAGGTGACACGGCGGGGTATTGATTGGTAGGCGGGTTGTAGACGGGACCATACGACATGACAAATAGGGCTTCTCCTTTGAGATCAGTGGGTGAGGTGGAAATCAAACCTTCCTTCGGCGATAATTGAGACATGCACGCTACTCCTATAAGCAACGCAGCTGCGTGAGTACGGCTTAGTTAAAGTGAAACTTTATAGTTATCTATACCGGGTAGTCTTTCGCACAATAGGTAGCTTATGTCTGTATGCTAATAAATGTTTAAATGTCCTTTAAATAAATTGATATTGGCAAGAGTTATATCTGTTAAACCGATTATAGTGCGAAAGCACGGTAAGCTGCAGTTTCAGCTGTACATGTGGCTCCGTCTGAGAGCCGTGTCAACAAACGGCAGAGGTTTAACCGCAGCCTCCGTGATAATCTCTGGCGCGACGACATGCTTGGTTATGTCATGAATACGTGATGACATGATGACGTGGCGGCAAAGCGTTTGTTGTGGCTGCTCCATGAGACGCATCCGGGCATGACGACCATGAAAAGCACGGCTAGAACACTGTTTTGGTACCCGGGTCTGTATTCTGACATAGAGCGACTGGTGAAATTATGCGGTATTTGTGCACAGGCCGCTGCGATGCCACCAGCACAGATACCTTTGGCGTGGCCAGCAACCGGGGAAAGATGGAGCAGACTACACGCAGATTTCGCAGGCTCAATAGACGGACATATGGTATTGGTCGTCGTAGACTCCGAAACGAAATGGATGGAAGCAATCCCCATAAAAATTGCCACATCGCAGACAACGGTCGACGCACTACGGTCAATATTTTCACGCTTCGGCCTTCCAAAAACTTTCGTTTCCGATAACGGTCCACAGTTTGTGGGCGCCGTTTTTCGCAAGTTTCTTGCACGGAACAACGTAAAGCAACTCACAACAGCCCCTTATCGCCCACAATCGAATGGTTTAGCCGAAAGCGCTGTGCGCACGCTCAAGGAAAAGCTAAAGAAAAACACTGGAAAACATCTGGAAATGCGTATAGCTCGGTTTTTATTCCAATATCGCCGAAACGCCTGTAAGGATGGCAAATCGCTCGCGTCCGGTTGCCAGATAAGAACAAAGATGGACTGCATCATGCCCGGTGAGAAGTCGGCAGAAAGCCAGCAAGGAGTAAGTGCCACTAAATTTGATGTTGGAGAACCGGTCTGGATGCGCAATTTCGGAGCAAGACGCAGGTGGATTCCAGGAGTAGTGCATGGTCAACAGGGGTCCAGGATGGTCTCCGTTGACTCGGAGCAAGGTCTTCATCGGCGGCACTTGGACCAACTGAGACGTCGGACTGAATCAGAAGACAGTGCCCCTAGAGAAGTTAACAAGTGGGAACCTGCGGACGACGCTCCGACTACGTCGCAAGATAGCCCAGAAGCATCCGAGACGGCAACTGGCCCGCCAGGTTTGCGAAGATCAACCAAACAGCGACGACCACCTGCACGCTTGAATCTTTAAGGGGAGAGAGATGATGCGTCGTCGGTAAACCTTGTCATGACCACGTGATGCCATCACGTGGTTATGACAACGTCATCGGTGGGATAAAATGAGCTGCCTGAATAAAGCGTTCGTTCTTGTTGCGTTCTACCTGCGTGATGCTCCATAACAGGTCATGGAGGCCATGTGTTTGTGACGCCATCTGGGAGCCGTCACGCCCAATGACTAATGCTTAACCTGCTTATATTTGGATATAACGAGTGAAAGTACCCGCCGTGGTGGCTCAGTCAAATACGACTGATTGTTCTTGGGTAAATATTATATATTTTGTGCGCTATAATAGGCCGCAGTGGCTCAGTACCCGGGTTCGAACTCGATTGGTTCAAATCCGTTCCGATGAAATTTTCTTTTGTGTGAAAGAACTACAAGAGGCCATGGTCAGGCACTGGTTAATCGTATAGGCTCCATTATTCTCTCTTGTGGCTGGCGAACTTGGTTCAGTTACATTAATTTAGTTTGAACTACCCACGCGAGGCCAAGTGGTTGCGACAACAGCTGAGGCAGTCAAAGCGACGGCACAAAGCAACATCAACGGCCGTACAAAATTCTTAGTCGATTGTGGTGAGAGTATCCGCGCTTTCGCACTAATAAGTGTCTCTCGTTCGATTCCCATCTCACCCTCCATAAAGCGCTCTTGCAAACTGGCCCACATAGTGCAGTCTCATGACGTTACGCAATCCGCTGGCCAATCACTGTTTGAACATTTTACCTGCCAACTACCACCCTTTTCGCCCAAAATTCCGATGCTGGGTATAACTGGAACCGTAACGTTGTCTCATTAATACCCGAAGGGAGACGTAGAGCAACCGCCTAGATTGTCACTGGTGTGCTTCGAAGAGGGGTGCGAGGCATGTTGGATCGCAACACTGAACCTGTTGTTCCACCTAGACTCGATTTTAGCAGAATGATGTTGCAACTGAAGGACATTATGAAGAAAATGACATACAACCTGACTGGTTTCCGCTGGTGACACGGTGTTTATCTTTTCCTGCCTTCTAGGAGTGTTTTCTGTTGTGCTGCTCTGCAACGGCTGAGTTCTTTGTAAATAGTCTGTGTACATAATCCTTTCTGCACATAACCACGTGTAATACCTACCATGTCAAAAAAAGATAAAGCGAGGCGTGATTCCGTTCTCTCAAAGGTAGAATCATCTGAGCATCGTTACCTGGCGACAATCAGCGGGAATTTTGTGAAGACGAATAGGAGCGCATTCAAAGCCCGCCATTCCCGTTGCTTTTGATGTATGTATTTTGAGGTTTGTTAAAGCCTGGCAATAAATATATAAAAACTTCTGTAGTGCAATGAATTAATACTATTTATCTCAGCGTTCAAACTTGTGTTCGAATCCTCTGAGTGCGATTTTTTTTCCTGAATTGTTTTTTTTACAATACTCAAATTCAAATAAATTACTAACAACTTTCCCGTGGTGTGTTCACCTTTAGATTGCATCATCTGATGTTTTTTTTTTTCGTTTTTTTTAATTCTTAATAGCCGCAAAACCAGCCGTGAACAGAGCCAAGAGATGACGGTATGAAAACGGTTACACATTGTAATTACCTTCACCGTAATCATTTCCTGCTTTCAGTGAACGTATGTTACCTTTAGCTTGAGACACGTCTTTCAGTAACAATCGCCGTTTAACTCGCTGAGAGACAACCAATGAGGAGAAAATATTATGCGGGACCCTAGCGTTAGAGAACGGCATTACGCCGGCGCGAATGCGTTTCGGTGAGGAGTCAGTGCACGCAAACAAAGATTCGCAAGGGGAGCCGCGGACCGGAGTCATTAATGTAGTCGTGCCACACCCTTCAAGACGCAGAGTACAAGAGTAGCTCAATTATAGTGCGTTAGCAGTACAGGGCTTTCACTCTGCGAAAAAGCCGTTGTCTGTCTGCCCCCGGTACCACATGCGAGCATGCCTCATGGCACGTGATTTGGCCGGGCGCTGATTGCTGGACGGAGTGTGTGGTGTCAAGAGACACATGACAGCTGCATTTACAGGAGCAGCGCTTTTGAGATGGGACTCGAACCCACCGGGAACCCTTGGAACACAGAGTCCAACAAGCTACTCCTATAGACTATACCGGTACTATCATACAGCTTCGTTGAAACGAGGTTTTATATCTTGCCACTTCTATAGACTTCGGCAGCATAAACCATCTGATATGCCGACCAAGATAAAACAGATTAAAATGAAGCAAACATATGGAACGTATACCATGCAAATTCAGAGGTAACATGCTAACGGACGGTAGTTTGGGGCTAGCCCTATAAGATAAACGTGCCGGGATGTTTTTTTTTTCTTTTTTTTTTTTTTTATGGTTACAAAATTGCAATATTCATCGCCGGAGGAGAGTGGTATACACAAGCGTCAGCCCGTGACGTCATTGGAGATGCGGCGGCGCTGGCGACAGCAGTGAGTTTCGGTGTGTAGGCAAAAGCCCGCGCCGTCTGCATTGGATGCGCGGCGCTTGCTATGTTTTCGAGCATAGTTCCTGACGTTCCTGCAAGCTGTGGTGCGGTTGGTTGCGCCACGAGGCACAAAAAAGAAAATGGCACCTGTTTGCACGTTTTTTGCGGTCGGATAAAGATATGAGAGCGAAGGGCAGCGGCGTTGACCGCGTCAAGTAGACCCTTCTGCGACGGATTGCCTTCGCGGCTAACGTTCGTTGCACTTCTGCATTGGAAATTGATCAGTTAGTTCGAAACTCTTAATTTTCGTGGTCGTTGTTCGGCCGCATGGCGAAGGGTGCAAATAGCAAATGTCTGCAGCTTGTGCATGTTTTGTTGTATATACTATCAAGTCATAAGAAGCTTTGGCGCTATATTCCATGTGCGTATACATAAGCCGCGTTGTGACACCCATTCACCTGCGCAGTAATATCCGTGTATATGTTTGTGCAGAAAAGGACGCAAAATCTGCTGCGAAGGTAACTGCAGTTATCTATAGCGATCACTCCAGCGTGATAATTCCGAAATGTACAGGCCCGCACCTCACAGCTTTTCTTTTTTCATTCTCGCAATCCTAGAAAGTGAGTAAACATCGTTAGTATCCCGGCAAAGTCACGCAGCGTTATTTTTCAGGTTAAAACATTTTAGTTGAAGAACCCAACCCAGTCCTTCCTTTTCTCTCCTGTGCGCGTGTATTTTTTGCGCTAAGAATGCCGTCTGAAGCTGAAAACCATCTAGCCCGTCTACAAGTTCTTTTAAACCATTTGTCTGCATCTCAGGGCCCTTTTCTATGTGAAGTTTCCTCGTCGTCGTCTGTTACAAGTCCTTCCTTTTCTCTCGTGTGCGTGTGTATTTTTTTTTTTTTTTTTGCGCTAAGAATGCCGTCTGAAGAACCCAACGAATGAATGAAATATCCACGTACAGCCTAGCTCTAATAGAGCAGGATATTTGTGTTTGTGTTTCTTCCTCCGTGTTCGTCCTTTTGCGCTTTCTTTTATTCTAAGAATGTATCACCAGCTTGCCCAGCAACAAGTTTATTGTAGGATATTTGTATTTTGTATATATGCTATATGGAGTAGGATCTCTCGAAGTGGATTCGGCTATGAGGGGTGCAAAACAAGCAGAATAAGATGACACGCATTTGAATAAAAATGTTCCAAGTGTATTAAAAAAAAGATCAGCAGATCGCAATTAAATTTCGCTGCAAGCGGTCGTGAAGAACGTTTCATTTTCGCTCATACACCTCTCTTATAGAGCAAGAACAAAGTGAGAGCATGTATGTATTAACCTGTGAATGACCTTGGCGCGTGTATATACAATGAAAGAGACGTAAAACTTTTTTTTTTATTGACCACGATAAAACAAGTTAATTGGCACAAATGACTAAAATATGGAGTTCTTTTTATTCGATGAAATTCTGTCACTTAAATTGCAGGTAAAGTGAACTAGAAATATGATTTCTAGTTCCCTATAGTTGCCGGTAATATTGTTCTTTAGAGTGGAGGTGATTGGAGCAGCCGACTTAAAGCCCATCAAAAGAGTCGTCATATGAAAAACACACTGTCATGCATATCGTTGTCCGCCTTTCTTGCGCTAGCAATAGATCCAGGAGTTTAACAGTGTTGGCTATTAGTTTTTCTTATACATTGCGCTATCTTATTTTCATTTAACTTAGTCAGTCAATACAGCCGCCCACCGTAGACGCGCGCTGGTGAGGCCACGGCGAAGGAAGCCAATGCAGCTCTTCACCGGGTAATTCCAGCAGTGTTCGGCTTAAAAAGTGCTGAACTATTCTCCAGACATAAACCAAACCATTCCTACGCACAACCAAAGCTTACGCTTCAGAATAACCGCACGCGTGAACTAGTTTCGAAGGAAGCGTCGCCTTGCGCAATGTAGGCACGCTTCGTTTTTGCCTACACCCCATGTTGCTGCCGATCGCAGCACCACCTTTGTTTACAAACATGACGCTTGTCTATAGAACATTCCTGTTATCACGCATGGTGTCAGAAACGTAACCATGCCTACAAAGAAATGAAGAAAAGAAAAGCACTCAAAGGAAAACACTATGCAGCTCAAATTGCGAATGTTGTGTTATTGAGTATTAAGCTGATCATTTGTACTGAAGCTTATTTCTTTATTCGTCTCGCTCTAATAAGCTCTTCAAGTAAGGGATATTGAATTAGTCCACTTTAAGAGCAACAAAATTCATAAATATCATCCATTGCATATCTACTCGCCTTGTTGCGCACATTTGCAATACTTCGAAATATTATTCTTACTTCTGCATACTCCTGAAAGAGTCATAACTATGATCAAACAATTGACATAGCTCGACTTTATCCGTAATGAAAATTGAGTGTTGAAAGGAACATTTCGCCTCCATCTACGATTAGCGCTTAGTTGCTCTCGAACAAAGCGGGTTTTAGGCTGTAGCGAGAACCGCTGTTGCTGTTCAATAGCTTTTTCGCATCTTGTAAATACTAGAGTAGAACGACATTTAATACATTTCGATACCTTCAGTGAGAACAACTCGCAGTATTAAATTTTGCAATATTCCCGGCGCGGTCGGTCAGTGGTTAGCCCGATCGGTTGCTGGCGCATATTAACTGAGTTCGCAAATTACGAGCGCTGCGACGGAGAACAACAACGAGATAGTAATGACAACGACAGGCGCTACTAGTACTATCAACTGAAAGTTTATTCGAAGAACACAGATTAAATACTCGCAGAAACAACCAACGGCACATGCGCTTCACAGATTTTTCCTAGGTATCCAGATATAAAATCTCACAATCTTGGATGCTTACAGATGGTGAGCTCACGCACGTGTCACTGTTCTTATGGATGTGATAGGACTCTGACAGTTCTCTAGTCATTTGATCTTTGTGTCTAAACTTAATCTTGGTTTTGTTAAAAAGCGGTAGGCATTTTTCCTACTAGGCACATTTGACCCACTAGGTTTATTCAAATGACAGTCTCTCTAATGAAGGGCCGAATTGGATGAAGGGGCACTATTCAAAGAAGTGTTATGTTGGCGCAGGCGCGTATTAATACATTTGCCGGTTTAAATAAATAAATTGGTTCACAGGAAGGGAAAGGCGCAGTAACTGTCACACTTGCTCTGTGGACACCCGAACCGCGCCGTAAGGGAAGGGAGGAAGGTGGGAATGAAAGTGGAAAGAGAGAAAGAGGAGCCATAGTGGAGGGCTACGGAGTAATTTCGACCACCTGGGGATCTTTAACGTGCGCTGACATCGCACAGCACACGGACGCCACTTCGTTTCGCCTCCATCGAAACGCAGCCGCCGCGGTCGGGTTCGAACCCGGGAACTCCGGCACAGTAGTCGGGCGTCTTACCACTGCACCACCCCGGCGGGGCATTGCCGGTTTGCTCTATATAATTTTTGTGCGGTTGCTGACAGAAGGGCTAGAGATCATGAAACAAAAAAGTAGAACAAGAAAAAGTGCGTGCCAAGTGGACCATGATTCGCGTTTTGTCGCATGTGAAGAAGGGGTTGGGTATCAAGTACCTTTTAAATGTGGGAAAAATTGCCGGTTTGCTCTATATAATTTTTCCCACATTTAAAAGGTACTTGATACCCAACCCCTTCTTCACATGCGACAAAACGCGAATCATGGTCCACTTGGCACGCACTTTTTCTTGTTCTACTTTTTTGTTTCATGATCTCTAGCCCTTCTGTCAGCAACCGCACAAATTTTGCCCAGCTTATCAGGAACCGAAAATAACACTTTAACTCCATATCTACTGCCGATTTGCTTAAGCCTATGGGATAACCGACGGATATACGGGATCACTGCATACTTCTTTCTATCGCTATTGATAGGGACCTGTGTATCCCCTCTACCAAAAGCCTTAATTTTCTTTATGATTTTATTGCTAGCTGGAATTATCACATCCATCGGGAAGCCCGCTCACCTTAACCTTTGGACCTGTTGTTTGAACCTGCTATCTATAGCGTGAACACATGATTTTGTAACAGCAGATCTTAAAAAAGACACTGCAATGCCACATTTTACTATCTTTGAATGACCTGAATGATAACTAAGCAAGGGCTTCTCTGACCGCTGTAGAAAAGACCAACAAACATGATCCAACTTTTTTTAATCTTATATCCAAAAATTGAAGCTGGTTTCCCTCCGGTAATTCAAACGTAAATTTCAATCAATACCCACAGTCTACAAATGTTTTTAAAACCATATCCACTTGACTATTGAAGTCCTGGGCTTCAACAAAAACCAGATAATCGTCTACATATCGGAAGACATTTTTTTACATAGTTACCTAATTTGTCATTAATGGATCTGTCCACGTAAGAAAGAAATATGTTGCTAAGAACTAGAGCCACTTTTTTGCCAATGCACACCCCAGATTTTTGTATAAATAGTCTACCCTCCCATTCAACAAATGTGGATTTAAGACAAAAAGACAATAGCTCTAAAAAGGAGCCAACAGATACACCGCACTTTGAAATGAATGCCCCTTCATCATTTTCCTCTTCTATACATTTGTTAACACACTGGAGGAGCCTACTATGCGATAATGAATAGAATAAATCCTGCACATCAATACTGAACATGCCTGCACACACACCAGGATTACTGCATTTCAAAAATTCTACAACTGCCACTGAATTATGTACGAGAAATTGATCTTCTACGGAAAGTGAAAATAAATTACTTTGCAAAAAACGTGAGACAACATGTTGCCAGGCTCCCCGTTCTGTAACAATGGAACGAAAGGGAATGTCAATTTTTTTATGTTTTAGCAGAAAAAAAAAATACTTCTAAAAAATTTCCCTTCGTCTTTTTAATGGAGGTCTGCAATCTGTCTAACTTGATTTCTCCTAATAGCCTTAACGCCTCAGTTTTTTGTTTCACGGCACTGGTGCGCACAGGCTTAAAATTCTTGGTGATCGAATTCATAGCCTTCACACGGAAAAGATTCTCTGGGAGCGTAACAAAATAACCTTCTTTATCCGAAACAACCACACGCATTTTTGCGGACGTCAGGAATTCGATCAGTGGAGCATAACACCACTTTCTGATAGGCCCTCCGTCACACTTCAAACAACAGGTCCAAAGGTTAAGGTTAGCGGGCTTCCCGCTGGATGTGATAATTCTAGCTAGCAATAAAATCATAAAGAAGATTAAGGCTTTGGGTAGACAGGATACACAGGTCCATATCAATAGCGATAGAAAGAAGTATGCAGTGATCCCATATATCCATCGGTTATCCCATAGGCTTAAGCAAATCGGCAGTAGATATGGAGTTAAAGTGTTATTTTCGGTTTCTAATAAGCTGGACAAAATTTGTGCGGTTGTTGACAGAAGGGCTAGAGATCAGAAACAAAAAAGTAGAACAAGAAAAAGTGCGTGCCAAGTGGACCATGATTCGCGTTTTGTCGCATGTGAAGAAGGGGTTGTGTATCAAGTAGCTTTTAAATGTGGGAAAACTTATATAGGGCAAACCGGCAAATGTATTAATACGCGCCTGCGCCAACATAACACTTCTTTGAATAGTGCCTCTTCATCCAATTTGGCCCTTCATTGTAGAGACTGTGATTTGAATAAACCTAGTGGGTCAAATGTGCCTAGTAGAAAAAAATGCCTACCGCTTTTTAACAAAACCAAGATTAAGTTTAGACACAAAAATCAAATGACTAGAGAACTGTCAGAGTCGTATCACATTCATAAGAACAGTGACACGTGCGTGAGTTCACCATCTGTAAGCATCCAAGATTGTGAGATTTTAAATCTGGATACCTAGGAAAAATCTGTGAAACGCATGTGCAGTTGGTTGTTTTCTGCGAGTATTTAATCTGTGTTCTTCGAATAAACTTTCAGTTGATAGTAGCGCCTGTCCTTGTCATTACTCTCTCGTTGTTGTTCTCCGTCGCAGCGCTCGTAATTCGCAATCATGTACCAACTAGCTCAACTTTCCGTATAACTGAGTTCAAATCCATCCACTGCGGCTGCGTTTCGACGTAAGCGAAATAAAAGAAGAAGAAAAACAAAACAAAAAACGGGAGCAGTCTACTACCGCGTTCCACATAGCCTGAGTCGCATCGAGACGTTAATCACCACATACTGCACCAAAAATTGGAACACGAGGAGAAGTTTATAGAATTCTTTCACCGAGGCAAATGAGGCCATTTTATTCAAGCCGCGACGTGACCGCCGTCCAACTATGTGATGTGTCACAGGACCGCCTCATTTCTTCTCGTTAGTCGAAATCCGGTGTCGCGACAGCGGGTGTCTCAATTGGTCCCACAGCGCCGACCTAAGGAGAGGAGCTGGCAGCAGCAAAAGGATGAGGGAGGAGAGGCTGGAGGTCAACTTTCCGCCGAGGGCGACCACAAAACCCCTTTGAAAACGTCGCGACCCACAGAACGACGACAGCGAGCCCTCGCTGTCCATGGGGGGCGGCGGCGTGCCCCGGTGATCCGCACGAGTCGGAGTTGATTTTCGTTACGAGCGGACCGAGGCAATCTTCGAAAGTCGCTGCCCGATGGTTGCGCGCGGACCGGACAGATCGTTTATTCGGCTCATCTGGTGCCACCAAATCAGCTCCAAAAAGAGGGTGACGTGTTCTCCGCCCGCAATCAATCGATCGTGGAAGGCCGCGAACAGCAAGCCGTTCACCTGCACCCAAGCGCGCCGGTCCTGTTTCTCTGTTTGCTCGCAGACTTTGGGAGAGAGGGTTCCGGATATGTGCCCCTATCGGGCCGCCTTTCTTTTCTTTTTCTCCGGGTGCGCTGCCGTGTGCACGCCAGAGCCGCTTTGCTCAGCGTGCCGGTAGCGACGAGGGGGACACGTAGCTCGTATTAGGCATCTGGTGGCTGATCGGAGAGCGCACGCCTACTCACGTACGTGATGGCTCCCTCCGTGGATGGAGGTCCCTGAAAGGTGCTAATGCGCCGGCTCCTCCTCCCGGCTGCCGCATAGCACTCGGCCGGGCACGGCTCGGCTGCTGACCACTGCTGCGCATTTGCTGCTGACCAGCTGGCCTCTTTTTCTCGCTGCTTTTGATGTCCGTGCCCTTGGGCTCGGAAACGGCTCTCGGGGGCCGTGAAGGCACGACGCGTGCTTTTTCCTTACGGCCGGCGGTTGTCTCAACCTTCCAATGCAATGGGCCCTGGATGCGCGGACGAAAGTTCCTACCCCTCCTCAGTGGTTGGTACGCAGTCTTCTAGTTATGTGTGCGCGCGTTAGAAACAGAAAAATAAAATAAGAGGGCAGGGGGTTCACGATAAGAAGAAGAAGAAATCTGACCGAATAGCTTCTCAGTTGCTGGAATGCACCCTCTGCGATAGTACCAAGGCAGCCTTCGATATGCAGTGCACCTCGAACAGGTGCGGTTCGAAGGAATGCTTCACTGAGTAATGCTGTAAGTCGGTGGACTATTACTGCTTCAGATGGCTCTGGCTATAGAGCTATATATAGGCGCTGCTTTCAAGAGAGGACGTAATCTTGAAGTGCTCGAAGGGTTTCAAGCAGAGGGGGAAGCTGCTTACAGATAACCAACGCACGGCCATTATTTAAGTCATACGCTGGGTGTCAGAAAAGGAAGATGATATCAGGAAGAACCTAAAGCCTGATAGGGCATATTCTTAGGGCGAATTGTAAAACGTAAGTTCCTAATATTGCATTGCTCCTTTGAGTTCTAGCGCAACAACGCCGACAAAGAGATAGCAGAAACACTACAAGACAGGCGCTTGAATTCAAAGAAGCTATGCACCAACATGCATCGCAAAGGGTTTTACTGAATTACCTGATCTTGCCGCCACAACCTGAAACTAACAGCAAGAATTATCCGCATATTTGAGCTGAGCTGCGTAAAAGTTTTATTTATCGATTGTACAAAGTGCGGCTACATTTTCCGGCCAGAAAGCTCAACCGACTGGGGTACAGAGATACCGTTCCCCAACAGAAACAATTAACGTAGAAGGAAGGCACATCGTCTCAATTGGTATGTACGCTTATAGCGCTCATAAATACTAATATTTACGTTTCTGAAACCGAGTAGGCTCCAATCTAAATAACAGCAGCTGGAATAGTAGTTTCGTATTTCAAAAAGCATGCAAAGTGATCAGCATTCTTTATAATGCTTTTTGGGGCATAGAAAAAAGCATACTTTATACGTAGAAAGAAACACAAGACGAAATATGCGAAATATGGTGATGCGAATTTCAGGATCAGCTGGTTTCTTTCCGCGGTCTGACCTTGGTGACACTAAAGTATGGTGCGGTAAGCGTACCGCTGAAATTAGCTCCATGCTTGCGAGTTTGTCGCGGTCCGAACATGTGATGTCGAAAGGGTTGTTGTTGTTGAATTGACCCTAAACCTCCAAGTGACATCACCAAAATTCTCCATTTCATTGAATTTGGTAGCTTTGACCACGTGGGCGCACACTTTCTGATCTTGGTGACGTCGTCTCACTCACCTTCATGACCTTGCGGATCAGTATCTACTCGCTCTTGAACCTTTCATTGAGGTTGAGGTCGTTGCGAGCTACTGGTTGGATTAGTCTTGCGTATTCTTCCGGAAACTGCTCCACCGTAACGATGCTTCAGTTTTGAATAAGGTCTTTAAAAAAGGCACGCACCAAAGATCTGATTGATCTACATCGCAACATACACAATCACCCATGGCAGTCAACAGTCAACTCCTGTTGTGACAATCAGGGTCCCATATCAGATTTAAGGAACTGCAAAGGAGGTTTGAAGCCTTCTTATTCATGAATGACTTCCGAGTGGTTAAACAATGTTGTCATATGGCTCATAAGGGCTCCTGCCTTTGTGAGGGATCTTCGCTCTTATTCAAGGGTCCGCAACTTCGTACTTTCGTGTAGCGACCGCTTGAACTCGCGTTTGCAACAACGTTCGCAAAGTTTTTACGGATGCATGCCTGCGGTGACACATCTTCTGTTGCCCGGTAGCGTAAGACTCGCTCACGAGCCACGCACCATGAATCGCATAGAGCTCCAGCCGTGACTCCCGCGGCGGTTGTGACGATGTCGCTCATGTGTCTATGTGGATGGCTTTGTAGCGACTCGCGTGGCCGACGTGGGCCGCGTGCCGTAGAAGACTAAGTTAAGCTTGCTTCCAGAATTTATTTGGCGGAGTTTCTAGCAATGGTTCTTGCTCGATGCAAGCTCCCCAACTCTTTTTCCATTTTAGTAATTACGGACTCGTTATCTTTGTTTAATTCCCTATCCGCGTCTAATTAGTGGCAGTTATTTCCCACATTTAGGCTTCTTAACACTCCTCATGTCCAATCGATTAGGATTGTTTGGGTAGTTCCTGGATACAGGGGCTTTTAGTTCAATAAATCACCTGAAGCTTTATCGAAAGGAGAAGTTAGTGGTCCGATATTTCACCTCCTTCCAACCTGCGCGTTCATCACGGCAGCACGCTCTCTTACGTATGCTTTAATGCGAGAAATTGGTACCTCAGTACTTACTTCCCTCGATGATTTTCATCAACTTCTGTTCCATTGGAGGAATAAAGCTTGGCGGTCTCGCAAACTTGAGGCTTCCTTCACTTCGTGGTCGTGTTCCGCAGCTAAATTTTTACCTCTAAAGGTCTGGTCCTGCAACGTCCCCTTTGTGCCAATATTGTGCTGAGCAAGAAACAATAAGACATTTGTTCCCCTTTTTTTGTCGCCGATACACATCGCTCAGGAGGCGGCTGTTAGAAGTGTCATTGTAGAAACTTAGTTTGCGCATGTCTTATCCGGTTATTGTGTAATTGGCTCTTCTATTTTGGGACATACCAATGGGAATGTTTGCTCTGTCATATAAAATTTTCTTTTAGAATCAAAACGTCTTCCTTTATAATCAGGTGTTATAACTCGCCATCCATTATTTTCAATGTTTTCTATTTGCTATTCCTAGTTACGTTTTCCTTAATTTTGCTCTTTAATGTCACAAATAAAATCCCAGTATGTCCCGATACTACACTCAACCATCTCTCACTGAAAGTGAGTTGCTCAAATTTCTTATATCTCGTTTCTGTAGTATGCGATCTACGAATCTGCAATCACTGTCTGGGCATAGTCAATCCCTTCTGTGGGTATGTGACATTTTTACGGAGGAAAGAAGAACAACAACAGCTCAGAACCAACTCCCCGGTCGGACGCTGCCATCGCCGCTCCTCCGATTGCTCAGCCAGCCTTCTATATATAAATGTGGCCGCGGTCTCACTGTCAGGCAACCGCCACATTGCGCTGACTTGGTGAGCCGTACGTTTCACCCCGGCGGTGTTCCAGGGCGGCAGGCTGGCAGGGCCCTGCTTTCGACCCCACTCTTCCGGCATTCCGGCGTCGGAGGTTTGCTCTTGCTCTCCCAGCTTGAGGCTGTGATGTACAGGGTCGTTCCCTTTTAGGGAGAATACCCGAGCACGTGGCTGTTCGCTTCACAGCGTCAGTGCGTTCGACCTAACTGTGCTTTGAAGCAAAGCGGTAGCCCATGCGAAGCGCCACCTCCAGGTCCGTCTGTACCTGCTACACTTTGATGTGATGTGCGGCTGTGTCGCGTGAAGCAGCACTTCGAAAAGAGCGTCCATCTCCTTGCGTGTTCACCCGAAGAGATGACGGCCCTGTACTTACAAATTTTCCAGCCGTTCAGACGCGCATTTGTTCTGCGACATCTTCCCTCCTGGCCTCCTGTGCTAACTGACCTGCATATGCCACGCCTAGCCGGCCGTACTACTTCCTTGCGCGTACCACTGGTGCACACTGCCCTTAAATGGACTAATTAGGTTGCCTACAGTGTGACTATGACCATGGCGAAGTGGCATGACGTTATCCCGGTTGTAGGCAATCCCCTCCGTTCAATCTTATATCACATGACGAGGCAAATGTGTGCTGTTTATCGAGAATTGTCGATGCGGCCAAGCGTTCGAGACTGCGACAGAAAGAGAACAGCCTTTTGATTCTGCTTGAAAGAAGAAATGCGATAGAGGGCAGGAAGCCCAACGAGTACTCTGACCAGACCTCTGCTGAACCGGTAGGAACAACAAGGCGGAATTAGGATAGAGAGTTGCAAGCTGATGACTGAATGCTATGAGTTTAAAAGGCCGCATAGACAAAAATGATGTCGGCCGTAACGTGACAGCGGTACTCACAGAATGTGCGACTTCGAGCTGGGCAGGAATGGGCCTTGATAATCGAGCTTTTGTTTTGTGTTCTTTCATTTGTTCACTGCCTTTACACGTTGTTTTCGTTCTCTTGAACAACAAAAATCAAATCTCTTTTCAAAAAGTAAAATAACGAGTGTCACAACCAGGTCAGTTACGTGCTCTATATGACTGGAAGTAGCTGCGTCGCGAGACAAAAAGAAAAGTCGAGAAATTCATTACATGATTGTGCCAGCAATCACGTTTCGCTGGTAGCGGTACGCGGAAACGCGCCTATAGCTTTGAACGTACTAGAAGTAATAGAAGCAAAGAAAAAAAATCACTGGGTGAATGGCAAATTTAGGTGCTCGGTAACACCACCGCTTATACAAAGCATATCCGAAGCAAAAATTGCGAAAGACGATTCATAAGAGTGTACATAAACACGAAATACTCTCCCGACCTATGACGAAAGGTGCTTCAGGGCCTGGTTATATCATGATGCATATTGAGTGAAACCTTGTGGTCGTATCAGGATATTAAATGTTGACACTCTATTAAATATTCATGCTCTTCATCTCCATGGCTACAAGCAACGATATTTGTTAGATGCGTCGGCCATTATGCCCGCTACGCAGTGTCAGGCGCACTGGAGTATACTTGACCATTTGGGCACATGTGAAGATTTAAACCTTGTCGACTGAAGATCCGCCAAGATTACTGGTCCTCTTTTAGTTCTTCCCGACACCTCACTCTCCGCGTTCATCTGGTCGCGCATCCTTGGGCTGCACCCAGTCACAGCTGCAACTGGCCACGGCGGCATTAGCGATCTCCGCCCAGCGTCGGGCTGCTCATCCACATACGGGCACTTTTCTCGAGGGCAGCCCTTTTCCTTCGCAGTATGTCTTGGCTCCGCAGTGGCCATTTCCGCGGGCAAATGTTGATGAATCCTGGCAGCGGCTGGGAAGGCGCATTATCAAACCATTTTTGGCGGCCACCACCGCGAAATCTGGCGCGCACTTCTCGCATGGCTCGTTACTAGCCTTTGGGCGTGTTCGCTTCCCCATGGGAGCGTGAAACGACCCGCCTTGGTGGAGCACCACTTCCCGCTCAGTTTCGGGCGACTTTCTTGACGGCGGCCGATCTTTTTCGATAGCGGGCAGCTAAGATGTTCGCCTCCGGAGGAGGCGCTGGTTGACGCGAAATTACAGTGTGCCTATACCGACGCCGCCGTCAACCGCCCTTCGCCGACTGGGACGCAGCTGTGGAGCCCCCGATTGTGCGAGGGAGCGCTTGGCGGTCTCGACGAGCGTGGCAATTAACGCATCCCGCAGCTTTGTTTGCGAAACGAGCGTGCCCCGTCGGCGCGCCTCCTCGAACAGCGCTTCTCTGGGCACCGTCGCGCCACTGCGGACGGGGCCTCGTCGCAATGGCGTACGATCGCACAAGGTTCTCTCTTCTGCTTCGTCTACACTCTGCCGCTTGCTTCTCTAGAGTGGTGGAGGGCAGCTCCCAACACTGGTATCAAAAGCCAAGGCTGCAATTATCGAATTCACTGACTAGTCGTGGTGGCAGGATATATGGAACGATGAAAAAAAAAAGAAGAAAAAAAGGCTGAATGCAGCCCCTAAATGACGGGCATTGGGGCCGCTCTTATCGCCACATGCTTCGAATGCGCAAAAACTATAGTTGCTGTTTTGTCACTGTTTCTTGGCATTCATACAGGGAACTGATACACACACTTATATTTCGTAAATTGCGCGCAAGCCTGGCCTTGTATGATTTGAGAAATCGTGCAATTCTTGGGCGGCATAGTCGACAGCATTCCGACTATATGGCTTTGTGTTATCCGCAGATGTACCTGTCGGACAGCTAATTCAGTAGAGCGTCAACGCTGATAAAAGCGTTAAAAATATTGCTAATAGTGGCATGCCACATTCCCCCACGTGGACGGGCGCCGCAAATCTTCGCAACCAAGACAGGTGCCGCCTAATCTGAATTACCGCCTACGTGAGAGGTGCCTGGTCAACCACATTTATGATGTTGAAGGGCCATTCCGCGCCTAAATGATGTCCACTGGTAATTAGACCACGAAATAACACCATTGGTTAATAGTTAGTGATAAGGGAGTTGCTCCAAAGTTCCATGAATAAAGAAAGAACGGGTGGATTTCAGCTACAAAGGCGGATGCGGTATGCGAACAGGTAAATATTCCTCTTTGAATTTGTTCCCAGCTTAGTAAGGAAATCGATTTCTGAGCATCGAAACGGTATAACCAGTATTTCTTTGCGGGTAGACCCAGCCTCCAGAAGAAAGTGGACATGCAGTTGCAACGCTTCAAGTGTTGGCTGCGGTCAGGAAAACGGCCCTCGTTAAGATAAGCAAGTAAATAGCGGAACGTGTCTCTTTTTCCCTCCTTCCCCCCCCCTCCCCCCCCCCCCCTTCCCCTTTCTTACAACAGACCTTGTTACCGTTCGTGGCTGGTAATAAACTTCGCAGCTTCGTTTCCTGCTCTCGTTCTCTATTTTCCTCTGCAACACTGAGGGCATATTCCAGCAGCTCTGGGGCAATATGGCACGCATGACGAAAATAGCAGGAGATATGCCGGAATCGCTGATGAAACACCTGCGCGCAAGTATAAATGTGCGTGAACGCCTGTCAAGTCACTGGACAGAAGAGGAGAGGGAAGCGTAGAGGCCTTATCCCGTCGCAAGTCCGCAGAACAAGACTGACGAATTCTTTGGACGTGCCTGGATATTAAGCGTGAGCCTGGGATCTCCGTGCGGCCTCTTTCCCGGGAGCCGTGCTTTTGAATTCCGCCAGCAAAGCAACTCAGTCCGGTCAACGAATACGCCGCCCGGCGAAGCGGACACGGAGCTGGGGAAGGGAGAGAAACTTGCTCGCCACAGCGTCGGAAACGGCTGCCTAGAGCAATAAAGAACGAGTCGCCCGCGCGAACACGTACCACTCCCACTAAAAGTGCACCGAGCGTAAACAGTGGTGCCGGAAAACAAGGCGGCTTTTACATACACAGCACCATAGGCGGGTTCCTAACGAAGGCTGGACTGGTTTTGAATATATTTTCGTCTCGCGCGTGCCTTGTAATGGCTCCGAATGAGAATAGAAAGAAATGACGGCAGCGAGTTGGGTGAGGACGGGTAACCCGTAACTTTTGCGCTGTGCGGGTGGCCGCAGCGGCGGCGGCAGCTTCGGAATAAATTTTCTAAGTTCACTTTTGCGGAACCAGACCGACATCAAAGCAAAGCACGCCTGCTCGCACGCAACTCGCGATGCAGCGCTCCGCGTGACGCAACGCCGCGGCACGCCGAGCTCACTTCCGCCCGGTCGGTCAGCGCGGGACACCGCCGACATGGCTCTCTCGCACTTATTTTGCGTCTCAAACCCCTCGTGTGCACTGCTGCAGACACCGCGTGTTGTTTTGAACAAACGACGCGAGCTGGTTTCGGCTGGGTTCCCCGCTACCTTGTGCGCCAGAGATGGGCCCGAAAACTTGCACGCTGGCGCGGCGGCGTCTGCCGAGCATGCGGAAAACGACTTAGTTGCTTCTACCGGGCGCTTGCTTCTAAGGGCTGCGCGGGCGAGTTTCCCCGCTAATAGACTTGTTATGAAATGTAACGCGCGATCATTCCCCGAGCCATGCGGTATCGTACGTCGTGGCATCGGCGTCTTTCCCCACTTACAACGGAGGATCGTTCGTGTGCGACACAGCTAGCATGCGGCCAGGTCTTCTTCTGTTGCATGCAAAGATTTCCCCAAATCAAAAACCGATTACGAAACCTTCGCAGAAGCACACGAGCCATTTGCGGGTAACGGTACGAGCCTATACGGCTCGCGCATAATACCCGGTTTGCGCGTACTGGAAATGATTTTGCGCAATAGCTGACGCGCTTCGCTCTGGTCGGTTTCGGTTCGGTTGCTACACTGTCCGAAATCGACCTGAGGCCAAGTGGGGGGTCATCCGCCTGGGAGGTCAAGCACTGCGCGCATAAGGGCACTTTGTTCCCGCGAAAAGGTGAGAGCCGAGGAGACGCTTCATTACCGACGACGCGCTGGTCGGCAGATTACTGGGGCTTCTTCTCTCTGGCCGCCGAAAATGAACTTTCCGAGTCGAGATGGCGACATGGCTCATTCGCCGCTCTATCGTTCACGAATTAGAACTCGGACGAGGCTCATTAGTGCCATTGTTTTGTGCTTGGTCGCGGCTGCCATTTCCCGCCGACCTGTTCAAGCCGAGATCTGTCGGTCTCTGGGGGATAGGGTTGCGGACCGCCGTTAATTAATCAGTTCTGGGACCAGTAATTACTGCATCGTAAATCTCCGTGCCCCAAGATTCATTGTACGTACTCCGGACGACGTGCCCTGATAACTTATCGGGACCGTGCAACTAGAAAGGGAAGCTGGCCCTCAATTGGCAGATTTTGCAGGTGACGGCTTTTTGTTGAGCCTCCGAAAGCGCTGACTCGGGCCCCGCGCTCCGCAGTCCGAGAGCCAGATTTTGTTAGGGAATGTCACGGCGGTGACAGTGCGGAGAGTCACTAATGATGGCGGTCGCGAACTTTTCGCGCAACCGAAGCTCCGCCCAGACGCCGAGGAAGCGCTTCTTAGCGCGGAAACGCAATTTCCTGCCGCTTCGCACATGTTCCGGTTCTACTCAAACAACGGACTGCTCGTGATTTGTTTTCTTAAACATTTATTTTTATTCATGACGGGCCTGCTCACGCAAGAACTGTTTCTTAGTTGCTAAATTTGCAACTTTGGCAAATAAGTCGTTGTTGCGAGCTAGCAAGTAGTTACACTTACGGGTTAAAGGTTTGAAGAAGAAGTGAAGAATCTGGGAACTCGATTACACCTCACGAACCTTGTGAGGTATAACGTTTAACTTTGCACAGTATTAATGAAGAACGTGAAAACATGTCGTATTATTTTAGTGGTATAATTAAAAAGAAATTATCTGAGCATCAATTTATCACTTTTTCTTTTTTGTATCTTGGCTGACACGAACAATTTTTCGTAGTTAAAAGGAAGCTCCAAGCGCTTCGTTTTATTTTTTGCTTTGCCAAATTTTAATGAAACTTGTATTGCAGGCTCTTGTTCTCGATAACTTTCACCGAATCTGGCAGGCACGCGACTTTTCAGTTAGGCGCAGATTAGCTTTAAATTGAGTGGTTTTTGTGCTCCCCAGTCATATGATTTTTACTGACAACACTGAATTTCGAAGACGCAAACGATTGCTTTTTCATACTGACTAGCCACTTCAAAAAAAAAAATAATAATAAAAAGTGAGACTTGTATTAGGCCATCTCAAGCATTTTATGAAAGGCTGTTTTCAGTCGATGTTCCGTCATTCCAGGTGCGTATACGATGGCTTTTCTGGAAATCGCTTGTAACGTCATGGCTTCTTCACATGAAGAATGTCCTTCGCGAGGGACTGAGCTTCAGCTCCGGTTTGCTTTTTGTGGGTATGAGATGGTCCCACTAGAAACTCTGGAAGACGCTTGTTGTAGCGTAGACAGGGGCCTCTGAGGAATGCATTGTGCCCCTCAGGTTAACTAAGGTATCCGCAAAGCTCTTACGTACGGTCGCTCTATAACTTCAAGGGCAAGCAAGAAATTGCTGCTTATGCAGCAGAGTAAACAAAAAGTAGCGCTTTATGCTATGACTTTTTGAGTAGCTAACTCTTACAGATGGTGTACTTAGGTGGTCGTTATTGAACCTAAATCCTC
Source organism: Amblyomma maculatum (assembly GCF_055883805.1). Classification (NCBI taxonomy): domain Eukaryota; kingdom Metazoa; phylum Arthropoda; class Arachnida; order Ixodida; family Ixodidae; genus Amblyomma; species Amblyomma maculatum. The sequence continues at coordinate 199,761,160 of NC_139344.1, read as the reverse complement.
CCTTCAGCCTGTCTTATAATTTAAAGAAATATTTTGCACTGATAGAGCAATTTAGTTCATTAACGCAAGATTTTATTAGATATCTACTTAACGACATTAATTATCTATTATGTCGAAAATGTCTAATTATACATTATCAAAAATTATCGCATTGCACAAGAGTTCTTTCTTGAGCCGGAGAAGCAAGTAGCGCTGTATTTATATATTTATTGACAAGACTGCTGGTCTCAATACGACACCGTAGAAAGTGGGCAATGAGTACAATCCGAAGTTCATGATAGTAAAGGCATATTACAAGCAGATCAATGGTAAGAGAACTTTGACAATACATGTTAGAATACCAGTACGCAGGTAACAAAAGAATAACTTAAAATTTTAGAACATTAAAAAGAAAAACAAGTACAGAAGCAGTCATTCTTGCAAGCAAGCATGCTAGTATTCGAAGTATTTAACAATAGCAAGAAACAAAAAGAAGAAAGTTAGCGAAAAAGAATGTAACAGGTCCCAATAGCCAACGGAATTATCCGTAAAATAGCATACCAAGGAATGAAAACAGCTACAGGTTGTGCAATCCTCTGACAGAGTGTATGACTATAAGCACTTTACTGACATTTGTTAGTTTATAATATTGAGGTGAACGAAGGTAGTGAGTACGCACAGGGGGTAATCAATGGATCGAGTTGATTCCTTTCAGTGATGGCTAGAGGAAAGAAGGATCGCTTCAAAGTGTTGGTTCAGCATGAGTAGGCAGTTATCGCATGCGCATGCGTGTGTCACGTTTGCCATGACTGTGAGAAGGATGCATATCTAGACACATTCATAATATATTTGTTTGGTAATCACTGGTATAAAAATTTCAGGCAAAGTATTTTTGCCCTAGACGATAGTGATGAAGGCCAGATGACGCGGCAAGATCGGTAGGGTAATAAAGGAGTAATTACTCATTGACATTCACCCGAGCGCAGTCATACGGCTATAAAGGAAAGCTATACTGCTTTCTCAGAAGCTTCGTCATTGAAGAAATATTCGCCCTGGTCCAGGTATCGAATCCGCAACCACCGTCTTTCCCGTGGCAGTCGCTCTATTGACTGAGCTAAACAGGACTGCCAGCAGATCAGACGGTATTTATTGATCAATTCGCTCTCGCCCTACCATCTGATTTAATGACCGTCCTGCCAGTTGGTAGAGCGACTGCCCCGGAAAGGCGGTGGTCCCGGGTTCGATGCTCGGACCAGGATAAATTTTTCTTTAACTACGAAGCTTCCGAGAAAACTGTATAACTTTCCTTTATAGCTGTATGTTTGCGCTTGGGTCGATGCCAATGAGCAATTACTCATTTATTACAAATCTACTCCACTTTGGGGGATTCCCCTGAATATTCAATCAAGATCGACAGGGGAGTCAGGGGGTATGCGCTTGTTATGAATGAACCTTGAAGCTTTTGTTTCACTCTCTCAAGCTGAGTGAAGTTAGTGACCAATTGCGGGAACCAAACAGTGCTTGCATATTCGAAAATTGGCCTTACAACGGTAGTGTAGACAAAAAGCTTGGTATTTTGAGGAGCTAAACGCAAGTATCTTCTAAGCAAGAGCAGTTTTCAGTATGCATCAGAGGTAACATGGGCAATATGCGCTTCCTATGTTTTTATTTATTTATTTACAATACCCCTAAGGGCCCTCGTGCGAGGGTATTACATAGGGGGGGGGGGGGGGGGGATATAAGCACATAAATGAAAAATACAGCACAATCACTCGAAAAAAATGAAATGTCACTAGTGTTGCACATAAATATAAGGACAAGGAAGGCAAATGAAATATACATATATTCATATTTTAAAGTTAGCCCTAGGTATTAGAGCGGAAGCTTCATTACGGCAGCCAACTCGAGCCCTCAGCGTCAGTGTCGGTGGGTGCCTGAAAGAGCGTCAACTCGAGCCTTTCCTTTCATATGGGACATATTAGAACCAGCCTGCCATGAGATTTGAATTCACGTTACTCTTATGCCACGGGCAGCTGAGCTGCCAACTCTGGTCGCTCTTTTCATAAGGGAGGGTGATATCAGAATCAGCCTGCCAGAACCCTTTGCATTCTTGTTACCCCTAGGACAAGCAGGCACGCCCATACAGCTTGGTTAAAGCGGGGATTTATATGTGGGTTGGTAGCTTTGGCTCTCGCGTCATACCCTTAAAGGCTGAGTTAAAGTGCCCCCAATAATGTGGCACCCTACACTGATAGGGCGTGATAGGGGAATAATTTAGCAGAAGCTTCCGCTTCCATCCAAATTTAACTAGAGCTAAACTGCAGCTAATCTTTTTATGTCCAGAGACTATGGAAAGCGTTTATCCATTTGTACTGTATACGTAAAAGTATATGGCTGATGTTTGGTGACTGTCATGCAAGCGGACGTTTATTGATTAATATTATCTGCCATGTGGTGCACCATTCAATGATGTTGTTAAGAGAGCTGCTTAGCATAAGGGGGTCTGCGGAATCTTTTATCGTTTTGTAAAGAATGTAACTATTGGCGACAAGGCTTGCGTGGCACATGAATGTGGTTGGTTAGAATACGCAGGCATCGGAAATCGGGCCTGTAATTGTTACACGCGGTAGCTGCATGCAAATGCATCGTAAACATTGTTTAAACGCCATTTAAGGGTTGGCATGGGAGCTGGTTAGAGCCGCTCCAGCCGAGATCCGCGTAAAGGGCGCAGCGACGAACCTTCTTCGGGGATTCGGATTCTCTCTAAAAACTGTGACAACAGCCCTTTCGTGAATCCGGAAAGCCTCATGCGGTTCAAGTACACTAAAGGGAAAAAAGGACACGACCAGATGGCTGCTAGTCAGTTATATGGGGTTTTATGGCGCATAAGCAACCGGGGTCATCATGCGCAGGCTATCATATTAGTTTGTTAAGGCTAACACTGTCAAATGCTTTAGAGGAGTCTCTATGAAAGAGCACTGAACAAGGGTAGATGGAGAAAGCCTCAGTTCGCAAGTCGAGCAAACGTTTCGACAAGTGAACTTGTCTTCGTCTGGGCACAGACTCACCTGACTCAACGGTTCCATGCGATGTTCAAGTTATTGGAGCTGTTCAGCCAGCGTCAGCAAGGGCGTGGTGCCGAGTAACACGTGAAGATGCTCAATATTACTATCCGATCCTAAACTTTGCTGATGTAAACGAATTGCCAAGAAATGTTCTCAAATGTAGGCACACGTTCTCAGTAAGCGCCAACTAAAAAAAAAAAAAAAAAATGTCTTAAGCTAAATTTACTATCACTGTATAGATTTACTGAACGGCTAACCCTTGGTATTTATCGACATCCATGTACTTCAACGGATGTTTTTCGCAGGTTCTCTTCTCTGCTGATTATTTCGAGCAAATAATACAACCTTATGACATTTTGTTTTGTGCAGGTGAATTTCTAATTGGGGAAATTTATTTACTTCATTCCAGGGAATTGTTAGTGGCTTCATTGCTACTGTAACGTTGCAAATGCAAGCGTTTCATATATTTGCAACCGGCCGAGGAAAAATGATCAGGCTGTTACTCCGGTTCATGAATGGTGTCATCGGCTGCATTCGCTGGTTACGCCATTCAGCGCACGAACGGAAGTTTTATTGGTATTGCTAGTAACATAAGCGCTGCTTCACGCGAAGAATCACTTTCGACCACGACGCCCAGTGTCAGTTTGGGTCTCCGGTTTTGAAGTGTGTTACTTAATATACATGCATATAAATCGACTCGTTTTGAGGAAAGGGAGGTGTGCTCAATATTGTAATGTGGTCGTGCGCTGAAGATGTTAACGGAACTTCTTAATTTATGCATTATTTCTTTATTTGGACTTCGCTATAGGGTGAGCAGATTGTGGGCATTGGACGGGCGACAGTATTAAACCCACAAAAAATCGGCCGGGCATAGGCAGAGGAGATGGATTACGTAACAATGAAATTAATCGTTTCCAGATTTTCACTGTGAAGGTTTGGCGAGGACCAGTGTGCTGCTTGCTACTTAGCTAATAAAACAGATAATTTTCTCTCTTTCGATTAATTCCTTTATTATAACTGCTCGTTTACATACTGCGCATTTCCTGGAAATTTACATCGCGTGTATATATAATTTTCCCCATTCGAATGATGTCCGCGAAATAAAAAGAAGGTTTATATAAGCCCGGACAATGCTTTTTGTGTGGTCTGCATTTTAAAGAGCCGAAATAGGGTGGAGCACGAGTTGTCGACAACATCAACATTACACTGCGCGACAACAGATGAGGAATTTCAATGTAGTGCTGTGTTGCCATGTTTAAGCACTAATGATAATGTGCGCCGCAGGTTTCGACTAAATCAGAGGCACGTAAATGTGACGGCTTTATTTAACCCAAACTTTCGGCGATGAAATAATATCATCTTTGCAAACTTAACAGTACATCGCCATAGAAGACGCAAAGAAATAGAGCCTTTGCCATCTGTGTAAACTTGGACACTCATAGAGCCATCCATATACTACGTGATCAAATAGAACGAAGGCAAAAAGGAGGTGAAAATTGATAAAAATGGTATATGTTCACTGTCATTACCATTCAATGATTATGGAGAGAAATGAACAAATAAAAAAACAGCTTAATTTTCACGTTGGTGCCTTACGCGCGATGTCATGCATCGGCCGGCATACGATTAGAATGTTTACGAACTTCCTCACGTTACCTGCCGGCAGAACGAAGTTTCGTTTTTATCCAATAAAGTGTATTTCACGGGCATTTGATTGAGGGAGAGGGCGCGAAGAAAAGGAAACAAAACGAAACGAAAAAAAAAAAAACAGCAACAGCCTACTGACGGCTGCGCATCTGCGTTAACTCCGAACAGGCTCGCGCTGCTGTTCGACGCCTTCGTGCGGACCCATGCGGAGCGCGTACGCACGCCGAGGCGTTGCGTAGCGTGAGAGTTTAGCGCCCAGAGCGCTACCCAGGCAGCGCGCCGAGAAACTCGAGCTGCTCTGGCGCCTGTTTCCTTTCAGCGACGTTTCGTCTACAAGGACGTTTTCCTCCACCAGGCTGTCTCGAAGTCCGCAAATAGCTAACAGTTTTAGCCCTGCCACACGTGTTTCGAATGTGAAAGACAAGCGCACGCGCTGCGCGCGCGCTCTCAGCTATCAGCAATGCACAATCAGCACGGCGCCGCTGTGAGAGCAGCAATTCGCAATAGGATTGAGCTTCAGGAGCGTCCCCTTGTGTTGCCGCCCTCCCTGCGTCGGGCCGCGCTACGTGACGCTATTGCAAATTGTGCGCGCAGCGATCACCGGGGAGCTCCCGCCGAGCGATCGCGCTGTCGTCGACGGAAAGAAACAACAAATAATAACGCCCCTTTCTTGTCATCGTCACGGTCTGCACTCCTTTGTGTTCCTTTTGGTCTTTTTCCTCTTCCGAGTAGCTCGTCGTCGTGTTGCGTTCACTCGTCTACGCCGAGTGGTGCGGCTTTGTTCGTGAGAGCCGAAACAAGAGACCCGAAAAGCAGCGTCCCGCGGAATTCTTCGCTGCCAAGCCATCATAATTCGGCGGCCCGCGTTTTTTTTCTTCTTCCACCCAGCGACCAAGAGGCGCGCGCTCAGAATCGCGTTGGAGGCGCAGCCAACTTGGCGCAAGACAACGAGAAAAGGGCTGCAGGGCGCACTCGTCGGGTATCTGATGCGCACGGCTGTTAAATGCCGTATAACATTGCCTCAGTGAACAGTTTCGTCACCATATTAAAGCTGCATTGCTTCGGGGATTTGAAGTGTAATGAGGTGTTTCCCTGGGTGAACGGGCCATCGCCCCTTCATTTCGAACAGCTTCCAACCCCATCGCTTCCTGCCTAGGCGACGTCGAAAGATGCGCAGGACGCCATCTTCCTAAGCGGGAAAGCAAAATAATAGTCATCTGCTGCGTCTTATCACGATGTGATTCCTACTGAGAGGAATGCTTTTAACGCGCGGAAACTAAACCTGAGGAACAGCTTTTGTTTGCCTATCTCCAAGCGATGCATTCACAAAAGCTATAGCTTATTGTCGGCTTTTTTACGAAGCCGCCTTGTGCTCATTTGCTGCATTGTGCGGTAGATGACGCGCATTTTTGTACGAAAGCCGCTTCCCTTTTTACTATCCACAATATGGTCTAAGTAACGTATGGAAGCTTTCAAGACGTTGTCTCCCTTGACGCACTTAGCACAAGAATGTTCCTGCTTACACTTCTTTCATTAAAATTAGTTTAGTTTGTCGTATAGCTCCGTTCGGTCGGAGCTTCTAGTGCACTTAAATATATGGTCTTGCTGCTAAGATTAAAGTGATATAAAAATTAGACTGGATCAAATTAATTTTCATGCCGGCAACAGAAAAAATGCAGACACGCAACACTTTAGACTTCAGCCTTTGCTCTTTGGGAATTTTTCTCAGTGTTTGGGTGCGCCACGTTACGGAATGCATAAGAAATAATTCCGAGTCCAAAGTGTGCAAGAGCATACGCTAATTACCAATCTCTGCAACTCCGAATTGCCCAGATCGCTGGCATGAGTGTCGTTTGGGGCTCAGTGATAACTTGGCTGCTCGCAAGTTGTGATGATCGCTGCCTGAACACCCATCTGCATCCACAAAGACGGCGTTCACAGCCACGAATGAACACTCATAGTCAATGCTTTGCATTCTAAATACCGCAACGTTTGCACAGGCCTTCAAAAACAAGAGCAGTTTCTATGTATTCTCGCTCAGAGTGAATGTGCTACACTGTTATATTATTACGCACATTATTCAGTATATATTACTTTAGAGAACAGATTAAAAGAAATAGCCTACATATGTGTGGATGTTATCGAATTTGTGTAGTTTTTGTAATTGATAATCATCATCATCATCATCATCATCATCATCACCACCACCATCATCATCATCATCATCATCATCATCATCAGCCTGACTATACCCACTGCAGGGCGAAGGCCTCTCCCATATTTCTCCTCTTAACCCGGTTCTGTGCTAGCTGCATCCACTTGACCCCTGCGAACTTCTTAACCTCATCCGCCCACCTAACTTTCTGCCGCCCGGGCCTGTTACGCTTTCCTTCCCTTGGAATCCAGTTTGTTACCCTAAACGACCATCGGTTATCCTCTCTTCGCCCTACATGTCCTGCCCATGTCCATTTCTTCTTCTTAATTTCCACTAGAATGTCGGTAACTTGAGTTATTTCTCCGACCCACTCTGCACGCTTCCTATCTCTTAATGTTACCCCTACCATTTTTCGTTCCATAGCCCTCTGTGTTGTCCTCAACTTAAACAGAACTCTCTTGGTTAGCCTCCACGTTTCAGCCCCATAGGTGAGTACAGGTGAGATGCAACTGTTGTATACTTCCTCTTGAGCGATACCGGTAAGCTGCTAGTCATAATCTGCGAGTGCTTGCCAAATGCGCTCCATCCCAATCTTATTCTTCTTGTTATTTCTTCTTCATGGTCCGGATCTGCGGTTACTACCTGTCCTAAGTAGACATATTCGCCTACTACTTCCAGTACTTCGCTACCTAATGTAAACTGCTGTTCCTTCCCGAGGCTGTTGAACATTACCTTAGTCTTCTGCATATTGATTTTCAAGCCTACCTTTCTACTTTTCCTGTCTAGGTAATCAATCATTATTTGCAGTTCATCCCCCGAGTTGCTTAGCAAGGCAATGTCATCAGCAAATCGCAGATTACTGAGGTATTCTCCATATACCCTTATCCCTAACTGCTCCCATTCCAAGTTACTGAATACTACCTCTAAGCAAGCTGTGAATAGTACTGGGGAGATTGTGTCTCCTTGCCTAACACCTTTCTTTATGGGAATTTTGTTACTTTCTTTATGCAGAACTATGGTTGCTGTGCACCCACTATATATATCTTCCAGCACTTTCACGTACGGCTCGTCTACCCCCTCATTTCGCAATGCCTGCATCACCGCCGATGTTTCAACTGAGTCAAATGCTTTTTCGTCGCAATCAATGAATGCTATGTATAAGGGCTGGTTATATCCCGAGCATTTTTCTATCATCTGATTGATGGTATGGATATGATCGATAGTAGAGTACCGTTTCCTAAAACCTGCTTGATCCTTTACTTGATTGCAGTCTAAGGTTGTCCTGATTCTATTAGCGATTACCTTAGTAAACACCTTATACGTAACAGACAGTAGGCTTATTGGTCTGTAATTTTTAAGGTCCTTAGAGTCCCCTTTCTCATGAATGAGGATAATGTTTGCATTCTTCCATGGTTCCGGTACCGTCGATGACACCAGGCACTTCGTATACAGGGTGGCCAGTTTTTCTAGCACGATATCACCCCCGTCCTTTAGCAAATCAGTAGTTATCTGATCCTCTCCAGCCGATTTCTCCCTTTTCATAGTTTCTAATGCTTTCTTGACCTCGTCCTTCGTCACTGGTGGAACGTCTGACTGTTTTTCCCTGCCGCTAATCTCGTCGGTCCTGACTACTTTGGCTACTGTAGAGATCTGTATAGAACTCCTCGGCTACTTTCACTATCTTGTCCATATTCGTGATGACGTTGCCCGCCTTGCCCCTTATCGCATACATCTGGTTTTTGCCTATGCCCAATTTCCTCTTGGCCACTTTAAGGCTTCCCCCGTTCTTTACAGCATGCTTAATTTTCACCATGTTATACTTTCTTATATCGGCCACCTTGCCCTTATTGATTAGCTTTGATATCTCGGCCAATTTGGTCTGGTCTGTTGGATTGGAAGCTTTCATACTCTGGCGTTTCTTAATCAAATCTTTCGTCTCCATAGACAGCTTACCGGTATCCTCTCTAACTATCCTACCGCCTACTTCTACCGCACACTCAGTAGTTGATAGTCAAGTTTGATTTGCGCTTCCTAATGCTTCATTACTGTCTTGGAACGGGTTCATCCAGCGTCCAGTTTTAATTATTGAAGGTATCAGTGACAAGAGTTTTTTTTGAAATTCATAATCTCCTTACATATCCCTTTGTAAAATCCTGGAGACCATGTAGCAAAGAGAATACGGCAGTATTCTTCCTTCGCCATTTTCTAAAATGCTGCAAATTAAAATTAATGGTCCCTCCCCCCAAAAGCAGGTTCAGGTAGCCAAAGCATCGATAAACGTTACTAGCGAAACTGCTCTCACGGATTAACGTCAATACATGTTCACAGACCAACTTCTTAGTCTTTAACACGACTAAAATATTTCACAACCTGCTACTATGGAAGTGAGCAGGTAACGCCAATGTAATCACTTCCCTTTCCATGCATTCGTTAGATTTATTGTCATGCGCGCGCTTTCTTATGTACACAAGATATCTTAAGCATATTTTTATTAGCTGAGCTTATGCAAAAATATTGTGTCTGCTAATCTTCAAAATAAACAATTGTGAGTGCTCGGCGCATGTCTGTATATATTAGCAACATTTGTTTCCAGGCTAGTTGATTCATGCTTTAAAAGTGAAATAATTATTTCGCAACCCATAAAGAGGGACCAGACAAGCACTATTTCGCAACTGTTTATTCAGAAGGACTGTACGTACATAAATACATTTCTGTAATAATTCGTCATATGACAGGATTGTAAATTACACACGTGTCGCCCAAGAAAAAGTTAATTTCTCTTCAGGCACACAGAAGTATCGCTGATACAGATATCAGCCTTTTTCTGATGTAAAACGCTTCCAGCAGTTCGCTTGCCAGAGTGTCATGACTTCTTTATAATGTCTTTATTTTGGTCAGCTTTGGTTTGCATTTACCTTTTTTACAATGTTTTGGCATATGTATACGCTCGCATCGTTCTGAATTGATAGCTCATGTTGCCGTGCCCCCTCATTAAAGCATTTGCTCGTTTTCCCTATATATATATTTTACCACAAAAAAGGCGAATTTCATATACAACCCCGTTGGCACACTTCACATAGGGATTGGCATGGCGTTTCCCGCATCTACCATTGCCTTCTTTAGCATCCAATATGAGGGGGCATAGTTTCGCAAGCTTCAGGGGGGCTGGGAATAGAACCAGAACTTTTTGCTTATCTGTCACTTTTTTTCAAGTTGTGCGACATTCGATGCACATAAGGCACTACTGTCGGCGTCACTTCATTCTTCTACTCGGGTGTTCTCTTCAGCCCCTTTGCTTCCTGCAGCAAGGTCTCAGTAACTGACACCTGATGACCTGTTGCGGGTAGCCTGTTTTCCTTAGTCTCTAAATCTGTTTACAGAAACTATTCTCTACCGTATGAGGGCAGGATTTGTTTAGTGTCGATGAAAGGCATAGGCTTGCTATTGCCCTCTTCACAGTTTTAGAGTGAGTGGAATCATACTGCAGAGATTTTTTTATGACCTTGGGTTGTACATCCAGCAAGTGTGTTTCTTAGTTTAACGTCTAAAGAGCGTAGACTTTGGTCGAGAGGGAGCTCATGGGTAAAATTACTTTTTCCATGTTGTCTAAAAGTTGTTAGCACAAGTTCCACCTTGACGAGGTAGGTCGAAGCTGGTTGTTCTTTTAGTAACACCAGGTAATCGCCGACATGCCTAAAAATTCCCCGAAGACATTCGTTGTTACAGGCATTAATAATGTCATGATCTATGGAGGAAGGAGAGATGTTAGAGAAAACCGGTGCCGCACATGAACCTATGCAAATGCCTTGTCGCTGTACATCAGACTGGTCGTTTTGATATGAAACGAACGGGGAGCTGAGACACAATTCAAACAGCCTCATGATGTATTCGACAGAAATACCGGCTTTGTTTTGAAAGGCAATGGCATTGCTAGATTCTATGGTAGCCTTGACTGCCGTGAACAGTTCTTCATGTGAGATGGAATAGAACACGTTTTCGACGCCTACGAAAAATGCATAGTTAATGTCCTTGCTTGTTCCAAGTAAGCAAACTCGCCTAATGAGTTCTACGTGACAAACGGGTCCTCAAGGACAACCGTGGTTATCTGCTTGAGAGGATAGCGGCTCACCTGAAGCTGCCGAGTGTCCATTTCACACAATACAGTGTTCACGGCAGTCAAGGCTACTATAGAATACAGCAATGTCATTGCCTTTCAAAACAAAGTATTTATGTGGAAAACCTCATGCGGCTGCTTGAAGTTTACCAAAGAGAATTGTACTTGCATTGTATGTGTTTCCCTGCCTGTAATGACCCTCATATAGAGGGTTAACAGTATGAATAAATAAAAAATAAATAAATCTCAGCTCCATGCTCATTTCATATCAAAACGACCTATATGTATAATGCAATAAAAAGCTGCGCTAATAAGACACGGACGAAGGAAAGGTAGGACGCACACAAACGCAGACTGACAACTTTATTTTGTGAAGAAAACCAAGGTATATATACGCGATCGAAATAAACGAAATAATTCACGAAATAAAGTTGTCAGTCTGCGTTTGTGTGCGTCCTACCTTTCCTTCGTCCGTGTCTTATTAGCGCAGCTTTTTATTGCATTGAACTATGAACCAACTAGCCCGACAAATTTTACTCTATATGTATAGCCACGAGGCATTTCCATGGGTTCATGCATGGCACCAGTTCTCTATAACATCTTCCTTTCCTCCACAGATGACATTATTAATGCCTGTAACAATGAATGTCTCCTGAGAATTTTTAGGTATGCCGACTGTTACCTGGCGCTACTAAAAGAACAATCAGCTTTTACCTACCTCGCCAAGGTGCAAAATTGTGCTAACAACCTTTAGACAGCATGTAAAAAAGTCTAATTTTTTACCCATGAGCTCCAAATAACGGAAGACCAAATAACGTGTCGGCGTCCATGATTTTTTCAAAGTGGCATTTTGTAAGCCCAGTGACAACGCGAAGTAAAACCGAGCTTCATAGTCTTGCGAAGATGCCTAAAAAAAAAAGTAAAAATGAGTCGCTTAACGACGCGAACAAAGAACTCGCGTAGTTCTGCGACTGGCGCTGCCAGCAACTCGGTAAGTGTGCTTGAGGAGAAAGCCTAGCGCAGATTCGATCAGTTGAAATAAAGAAACGCTCAGGAAGACAAGGCGCCTCAGCAGCACGAGCGATGAAAACAAAAAGAAAAATATCATCTGAAACTGAGAATTGGTCAGGGTTCCAAACAAATGATAGGATGAGCAAATTCGCTTGCCATTTAGAAGTCCGAAGCTTCGAAAGATAAACGATGGCTGGCTGAATAACTTGGCTGAAAACAGCATGTAAATAGTTTCGTTTTTAGCTTTCATTAACTTTTGCTGCGTCTTAGTTTTCAGGCACGTGTAATTGCAAGCCTCTGCATTTGTTACACATAAACGACAGCTTATGATAAAAAAATCCTGTGTTTTCTTATTAGCCGCCTGTCCTTCTAAAATAATTCGCGAATTATTGCGCTAGGCCAACCTATTAAAAACAGGAAAGATCTTTCTGAGGTATCTATTATAAAGCATGCTAAGCTTCAAATGACAGAAAGCATTCACCACTACTACGCTGCAGCGGTCTTACATCATTGAAATTCAAGTCCAAGTTGATTTTGCACTGAAAACGTCTCAAGATGTCGGAATTTGGACTATGCTCTCACATATGCCGCGCGCTCGTTTGTCATCTTTGCTTTCTATCGCGCCTAACAATGGACATGTCCTTGTGCATTTGCGCCCTGTACATCATCTGGAAAGGGAATTTCTATATTAACTTGGTGGCATTTATAAGGCACAATAGTATACGAGAAATGATGATAGCTTCTTCGGTCGCAAGAAAAAAACTGATCTCGTGCCGCACAAAAATATTGAATACATGATTCCATCTGGCACAACAGCAAAATAAATGAACAAAAAAGCCAACACGAACAATGTACGTATATTATGTTGAGGCATGAAAAGGAAAGAAAAATAAAGAGCCTATGCCCGTGCAACATAGTAACGAAGAATGTACAGCTGGTACAAGAAATTTTCTAAATGGCTACTAAAATGTTTTACGAAGACTACGAGAAAACAAAAGATAAGGGATGAAATATATGTGCCATTTTAGTGCATTGATGGTATTTCACCACGCATTACACACAAGCTTAAACCGCACACGCAAATGAAAGCCATGACAAATAGTTGAAGTGCTTTGAAATTGTGAAGTCGGTCAAGTAAAAAAAAAAACAAAAAAAAGCAACGCAGCTCTACAGGAGAACGCATCGCGGCTGTCGAGCTGTGGCGCTCTCGACGACGGTGAAAAAGCGAGCTGCTGCATTGGACGCCTCGCTCACTGAAGACGTGTGAAAGGAACGCATATATTCAAGATTTTCACAGCGAGGCTTTATGTGTGTGCGCCTTCAGGATGCACGTCTTGGCAGGAAGGGAAAGGTTAAGAAGGTCGTATCCCCTAAGTTTATCACTCAGTTTTCTTCAGCAAGCGTATGTTTTTGACCGGAGCAATATTTCGTGCATGCGAGCTCTTATTATTCTGAATGAGCCACCTTCGGTTCCCATTAGACTCCTGCTACACCTACCCTCTGTCTTGGAGAAAGGTAAGACAACAAACATTGTTTGCGGTCTCAAAGTGTGCGCTGTAATAACACATATTCGTAAAACAAGCTATCATCAGAATCGTGATCATCATCATCATCATCATCATCATCATAACTACGTCCACTTCAGAGCAATTGCCTCTTTCATATGACTCCAATTAACCCAACTGCTCCCATTTGATCTCCGAAACTTCCTAATCGCATGAGCCTACCCAACTTTTTTCCGCTCTCGGTAACGCTTGCCTTCCATCGAAATCCTTTTATTACTCTTAACTACCATCGATTATCTTCCCTTCGCATTACATGACCTGCCCATGTCTATTGCTTCTTGCTGATTTTGATCAAAATGTCGTTAACTCCAGTTTGATTCCTGAACCTCTGTTCCTGACTCTTAACGTTGGTTTATCAGTTCCATTTGCTTAACCCTTTTTTCGCGTAGACGAGTACCGATAGCATATGGCTGTAATATAATTATTGTATGTGAAAGAAGGCATATACATTAAGTTCCAGAACAGGGGGAGTACCAGTTAGGGGTATAAGAGAATCGCGGGGCGGTCGTGCGCATGTGTGTCCACCAGGCCATACTCTCCGCCCTTTCATGGCAGCATTCTGAGCATGCGAATTCATGCCAGCTATTACTCTAACCGGGACACGCTATTCTAAATCTCACTAGTAATGCCCAATTACTCGTATTTGCAGGTTTTACCATTCGCGTAGGGGAAAATTTTTAGGCACCACTACAACGTTTATTAACAATTCCTTGCATCAAGTTCCAAGGCCCAAGTGACGGTGCAGATCTCTTTTGTTCGCTCAAATGAATTACGTCTTGGGAAAAACAGAAGCTCAGAAACACTTAATTTTTGATCTGGTGTTCTGGGATCGCATTACCATAGATTGACGCGCAGGACGGCTGAGAAATCTTAAGCAGCCGGCTTTTAATAGAATTCGAACGTCAAGGTTATTGGAGTCATTGTAGTAACAGCAACTGACCGAGAGAGAAACTGCACAAAACAACAACGCGACGGTAGGCGACTGACCGGACCATTAGGGCCCCAACATGCACCAGGGAAGCATAAATCACTGCGATTTGTGAGGCGCTCTAGTGGAAGAGAAATAATGCATAATAATACCCCCCTCCGACCTAATTACGCCTGCTCGTTAAGTCTGCACACGTACCAATGTCGCATATCGATTAAAGGCAGAAACAGAGGCGAGGAGCTCATAGTGTGTTTTTAAAATCTAACTTATTGGCTCGCGATATCCGAAAACAGCGTTAGTCGAAAAAGAGAAACCGAGCCAAAAACGCTCAGGGAGAAACACGCGTGTTTCCCACATGGCCGTAAGCATGAATACGTGTACAAGCATTGCAGACAAACAGATGCGGACGTCGTCAGTTTTCGCAATAGCTGTCCGCGTCCGAGTGCTTTTTCCTACCACTATTAACATGTTTTTTTTTTTTTTTTTAGAAATGCTCCAGCCGTGGTGTTTGTGAGTCTTGGGCCCAAGTTCGTTTAAGTCTGCTGGGAGAAAGAGCATGTGTTAGCAGCGCAGCGGGGAGGCAGAAATAAGGCTGTTGTGAAGTTTGCACGACTCTGCATAGCTGGAGTAGCGCGCGGCGTATCTAAAAAGCGACGTTTTGGCACAAACAAGTTCCCATTTAGGTTCCTAAAAAAATGAGCAGCCGCTGGGGGCGCCTAGAAACAACCGCGACCGGCGCTGTCATCCAGGTTTTGCTTTGTCGTATGTCATAACAGGTTACCCAAGAACTTTCCCGGGTTGGACAGCTTCATTTCCATTTCCCTGAGACATTTTTCTCTGCCACAAGAAAAATGAAGATTGCATCCTGCATCCATTTGTTCTTGAAGAGCAGAGAGCGTGCGTAGGTGCGTTTGTCGGCCTACCTCGGCACGCGCTGCGTTGGAAGAGCGCGCGCTTCCGCTCACCGCCGCCTCTTTTTCTGTTGCGCTGCGCATTTTTGCTTTCGTCGCGACCGTCGGATCTGTGGTTTTCGGCACAATGCGCCCGAATTTATAACGCCCGCGGACGCCTCGCGTGCGAAGCCTGTTACTCGGCGGCGCGAGATCCATTTGGACGGCCGAGACAAAAGCGCGTGCTCCGGTGACACGCGCGCCGACGGACGCGCCTGAATTCTTGGGAGGCCGAATGGCGCCGCAGCCGCTTTTCCTTTACGTCCTGTCGCCACCGAAGCCCGTCGTCATTGCTCAGAAACACGGTCCTCTCGGACGGCCGATTCCCGATTCGTGAGGGGCGAACGCCGGCCGACACCAAGATTCGCCGCTGCTGACGCGTGCCTCGCCGCCACACCGGCGCGACGCAGCATGAATGGAGCGAGGTATACTTCACAATGCCACTTTTCACCTGGAATCCGGCGGAACTTCATGTTATCAAATTTTTGTGTGTGTGTGTGTGTGTGCGTGCTATTCTTGCTCGCCTGTAGAGTATGCAGCGGAAGTCAACAAGGGGAACCTAGAAGACAAGGAGGCGATCTGACTTCCCCAACACGAATGTGCCTTTATTCTAAGCAAGCGCGCCAGTGCGTGCATTCCGACACCTCGCGAACTTCGCACACTTTTTTGCCCAATACTGTTGAGGAGCAGGAGAGATTTCATTTTCCACAATACGTGATGGGTTATTCACTGTTGTAAATGGTGAACCAATCCCATATTCATCTTCAAAGTGCCATGTAGGCAGTTTAAAATTTCGAAGACAATGGGGCGTCCGCAACGAGGTAAGGCAAGCGTGCGTTGCACAGAAGACCTCGTAAAGAAACTTAACAGTGCCTGCTGCCCAGACGCGTATTTTTATATGCCAGGGTTTAACACCAGCGCTAAAATATTTCCTTTACTCTCTCCTAGAAAAGAGGTGTCGTGTTACTGGTTATTTTACGTAATATAGACCAAGGAACTTGTTGGTTGGTTTGGTTGGTTTGTGGGGTTTAACGTCCCAAAGCAACTCAGGCTATGAGAGACGCCGTAGTGGAGGACTCCGGAAATTTCGACCACCTGGGGTTCTTTAGCGTGCACTGACATCGCACAGCACACGGACGCCTTGCTTTTCGCCTCCACCGAAAAGCTGCCGCCGAGGCCGGGATTCGATCCCGCGTCCTTGGGAACAGTAGTCGAGCGTCGTAACCACTGCGCCACCCCGGCGGGGTCAAGGAACTTGTGTCCAAATCGACAGTGTCCTTAGTGCACACACTTCATATTTCCAATCACTTTTGAAGCTTTCTAGTTTCAAGGGATGCTGAAACATGCAATTCTCAGAGAGGTACGCAATGCAGCGTACGAAATGTCCTCTCTGATTTGGAGGATGTCATTGTTATTTCGCTTTAATACACGGCAGCTCTGGACAAATGGTTTGCTTTTTTTC
The DNA here is from genome assembly GCF_055883805.1 of Amblyomma maculatum. Lineage (NCBI taxonomy): Eukaryota > Metazoa > Arthropoda > Arachnida > Ixodida > Ixodidae > Amblyomma > Amblyomma maculatum. The sequence continues at coordinate 199,744,284 of NC_139344.1, read as the reverse complement.
AGCAGGAAGTTGCTTATGAAAGGTTTTTTTTTTTTTTTTTTTTTTTTTTTTTTGCATATATATAGGGAACTTGCGCCACAGCAATCAATACATTTGCAAATTCTCCTCTGGGAAGTACTATAGCTGGATACAACTCAAGAAAGAAAGCGGCAGATGATCTTCGAATCAGGAAGCGCTGCAGCCAACGGTACCGACCTATTTTCATGATGCTGTGGTTGATGTGAATAATCAAATCAAAACAAAGTTTATTTCCCATCTAACACTACAGATGGTGGAATCGTAGAAAAAAAGCTGCCCTTGAGCAGCTTGACGAGTTTACAATTCTGATTCAGCCGTGGGGAACCTCTTTTCAGCTGCCGCAGCCTGCGTTGTGAAACAACCCGTGCAAGCAATGGCTGCACGCAACATAGCCGCTTCATTCATTAGATATATCCGACGATAGTTTGTAATGGATTGTCTGAAACGCATCCCGTTGGTTCTTATGTGCAGTCGTAGGCACACTATGAGAGCTTGCGTCAAACTTCAAACGCAAGAGTTTGCTACTAATTGGAAGGTCGTACTATAAACCAATGTGCCTATAACAGTATCTCACAATATTTCATAGTTTCTTCCCGGTTCTTCTCTCAAACACATCCGACCGGTTTGCTGTGGCGCTCTGAGCTACCCGGTGCGAACGCATGACAAATTTCAAATGCAAGACTTTGCCACTTGACAAAAGGTTTTATCATTCCCATCAATATGTTGATAAAAATTCCCTGATTCGGTTTATAGGGTACTACATCCCAAAGCGACTCACACAGGAACAAGCGACGAGACTTGAGCACTATGACAGCCCGAAGACAGAGGGCAGCGCAGGGCCAGCAACTGAGACACGTTACATCAAATTCACGATGGAGAGAGGGCAGTAATATGGCATTCCATACTACTAAACAAAATTATCAGTTTCTACATCTCTTGATGAGGTTCCTCCATCTACCTGGCTGAAGTTGAGCCTAAGTCAGCTAGCCAACGTTTTGATAACGGAATGTATGCTCTCATTGAAAAGCCTCAGTGGACTAGCCGACTGGGTTTCCCTTGAATCCTTATTCCCGTTATGCATTATTCACACTATAGCTAATTTGCGGCGCATATTGCACAGGAAGCGCTGAGGGGGCACATTATGTCCATTCAGCTGGTTTCTTTCTATCCCTTCTCCATCCTTCTAGATGAAAAACTAATGCTTCGCTCAGCCGCAATTTTTCGGGCTCATCGCGGGCGCCAGCAGTCAGGCTTTGTGCCTATGGCAGGCTGGCTCATGGTTAAACCATGAGTCCGTCTTACTATTCCAAGGATTCGGTCAAAAGCTGGTGCTATAACGTTGTTTTATAACTTTCTTTTTATTTGCAAAAATACACATATCGCGCTCATGTTCACTCTCACGCTGATGTTTTATTAAGATTAAGATGATTTCCCGGAGCTGCTGCCGTCACACCATACCCTTTACAACCATGTTTATGGGGCCCAATTCTATGACATAACCACCGAGGAGCTTTCAGCTTTCGAAGGTCCTCTTCATATGATGGCTCAGAAGTCACCACAAAACATTTCCTTACATTGTGACTCCCTGATCGATGTAGCTGTATCCCCTTTCCGCACCAAATGTTACGTATTCGCTAACCTCAGTGCCTTTACCTATTTGCTCTTTCCGTTATATCTGAATGTGAGCCAAATGCATCGTTCCAAACACATGTACATGCGTAAGTTGATGGCGAAACCTGGGGCATATTAAGGGCACGCACTCCCATATCCGCGCTCGGACGAACGCACAATAGTCCATATCACGTTGCGCTTCTAATGCAGACAACTGCACTTGACTTAACTTTTTGAAGTATGCGCTAGGTAGATTCATTTTACGACACGTGCTATATGCAACCATTTTTTGTCTGCACTTATTTTTTTCGCGGCCCTGAATGAAACCATTTGGCTCCTCCCTTTTCTAGTCGCTCGTTAACTGCCGTTCATGGGGGTAATGTGGACCTTGTTTCCCGACTTCAGCGGTCGTTTTCCTGGTTTAAGCTGCGACCTTCAACTGTAAGTTATTTTATTTCCTCGTTCGGTCAAAGGAGGTCCATATAATGAAAAAAAGCTCGAATAAATTTTTTTTTCTCGCTCTACTGAACACTGGTTGTAAAAATAATAGGGTTACTAGAATATTTCGTTATATCCGCGATCGTGCAGATGCGTAGAGGCACAAATTAGGGTTTAACGCTCTTATTCAATTGTGCTGCTAGTTTGTGCGCGCTTTCACGGACATGAGTCTGCGTTGTGATCAAAAGGGTATAATGCTATCAATTCCTCATGCCGATTCGACTACAATATGTAGCTTTCGCGTTCGTTATCGATTTTTAAAGCAAAGCTAGGTGGCGCAAATAATTGGACCACAAAGTGTGATGAAGCGAAAGCCATTATAGCGCGGTGGATCGCAGCTCCCTCCACTACGGCACCTCCATCTCCCTCTCTTCTTTCACTCCCACCTTCCTTTCTTCCTTTACGGCGTGGTATATCTGTACGCGGAAAATTGTGACAGACACTGCGCCTTTTTTATCCTGTAAATCAATTTCAAACGCCGCTGATGCCTGCTGTACTAACGCTTCCTAGACATCTGGGTCTGCTTCTGTTTGCTGTGTGGTGCGGCGTTCGAGGAAGCGGCAAATAAAAGGCGCCCCACAGACGCCTGGATCGGATGCCCGGCGGTGTCAGCTTCGTATATGCAGGAATCGCCTGATGATGTCAGAACCTGTCGTGACGGTGCGTCGCGCGCCTCTTGTGGAACACAACCAGCATCTCATTGAACGCATTAAAGTTCACAGGGGTTCTATAATTTGTTTACAGGAAAGGAAACACGCACTATTTGTCACTCGCGGAATCCCGCGAATTATGAAGGGGAATTATGAAGAGTGTTTCACGACCCGAGGTGTGGCGCAGTTCGTGCACTTGGCTGGGGATCCAAGGGATGGAGATTCGATTCCCGGTGGAGACAAGTTTTATTAATTTATTTTTAACTCTCGCTCTCGAAAGCGTGACACCTCTGCTGATAACCTTCTGTCGACAACGATGAAGCATTAAAGGCTTTCGCCTGTATAGTGCTTTCACACGTTATGCTCTTGTTAGCCACATTAAACATCTGTAATTTTTTGTTCCTGTCCCACGGCACTCAGCAACGAAAAAAAACAACATTACGCAATTGTACAAGGAATTTCGCTGCATTTACGAAGCCTTTCTTTCAGCTTCTTTATTCAGCTAGGATTACTTTTTACATATCCCATAGCGTGACACGCGGCTTGCTTTGTCCACTGAAGGCGCGTAAAAAACTAGAGGGTCTCTTAGGTGTCTCCTAAGAGGAGAATTATTGGCCTCTCATCGCTATCCTCTTATCGGCGTTCGTTTCAATGATACGTATAGTTATAAACGGTTGACAAGAAAGGAAAAGCGCAGCATCTGTCACACTTCTGCGGCAAGTGTGAGCTTGGACGGTACACCATCGCTCCTGTTGCGTGGCGTTCCTTGGCGCGCGTTCAAGTGCGGCATTGCAGATGGCAAGAACGCTAGACAAAACTTTTTCTCGTAGAATCTCGCGAAATATCGCACGGGATTTTGTTCCATGAGCCTAGAAAGGCTTTCGTCTTAATATGAAGTATTTATGGGGACTGCAGCGTCTTTCTTTTGCATATGTCTGATATCGCTTCTTGTGTTAGATGGCATAACTGCGACATATTATCACAGAACTGGCCAGCTTTCCATTTCTCAGTCGCACTTTTCGGAAGAGTATGAATATGGCCCAGATATTTTCATTATTCTGAATGGATGCTCTTCTGTATGCGTCTGAGCAGATCAACTGTGCTGTAATATACTTTGCTTAATTTATTTCCATTTTTTCTTTTTGGCTTAGTGACAACGTTTCCGTTTGAATTTATTAGTTAATGTCATGGAAATGTTTCAAAAGTTTTCCCACAGGTTATGAAATATGGAGTCACTGAATCCGAATATTTTGTTAGCGGCGAAATAAAATGCTTATGAGGGTTTACATGAAGGGAAAGGAAAAGCAATATCAGTGCCTATTGTCATCTTAAAACTTAACCAAGAACAGTAATAAGAAAAAATAACAGTGAAGGAGGCAATAAATCGTGGTTGCACAAAGGCAATCACCTCCAGCGCTGGGCGAATCAAACAAGGCTGTGTAAAACCTTTCATTGGTTTTGAACACCAGTTTATATATTTGTACGAACGAAGCAAGGCACTGGAGGAAAACGAAATGTTCTTTGTTCAAATACTTCACAGGATTCCCTTCGGCTTTTGTGCACTTATTTGTTTCATGTTCACATTTTGAGGACATTCATAACTAATAAAAAGGAATAGTCAACTGAGCAAAAGAATGAGGCTGTCCTCCTGTTTTCGACAAAGGCAGAAAGAGAAACGTTCGAGATAAAACGGGACGGCGTCGTAGACAGACGAAGGGAAAAAGGAGAGAAACAAGGAAAAACCAGAAAGGAAACGGATGAGGAGTAAAGGAACATCTCAGCTCCAATCGCTGCTGTCTCGAGCCGGATTCTTCGCGAAAGTTGCTCTGGACAAAATCTTCGTTTGAGATAGCCAGCAGTGTATGCTTCCAATAAATCTATCTCAAAGGCAGCGGGCAAAAGATTTAGGGGCTACTCCATCTCCGAGCTGCTGCGCCGCTGCGACTCGCAGCTTGGCCGGGGAGGCGGCTAGGGAATACGGAATGCGCTTATCCCGAGATATCCTCCTCGGCCGGGGACGCCAATCCCTGCAGCGCCCGGAGGGAATCAAGTTCACGCGACAAAAGCACCACTCGGCGCCCGACCAGAGGCGATGGTGACGGCCTCCGACCGTTTGGGAAGCGCAAGAAGAGAGAGCGGGAGGCCGCGTCTATTCGGTGTCACGTACGGACCTCGCCGCTTTCTCGCCAGAGGAGCAACAGCAGGCGAGGCGTTGCGTCCCCACCGCTCCTTCTCATTTTCCCTCGTCAGCGCCTCGCTCAAACTCCGTTGTCCGCAGTGACGCAAGGGCAAAAAAAAAAAAAAAAAAAAAAAAAAAAAAAAAAGTTTACAAAGACTTGCATTTTTTCGACCCTAAGTCCTAAACGCTCTAAAAGCAATAATTCTCGTTCAGTTTACCCGCTTGGCTTTTATATTTCGCCGCGAAGCGCGCCACTCACGCATATATCACCTATTTACTTCCGGGTCGATCAGTGCTTCTGATTGAATTATACTCGGGCCTTGGGAACCGAAATAAAACGCTTGCTATACCATGCGCGATTCATGAATCCAGGTACCGAGAATGAAACGAATAAACGTTGCCAGTAGTGAGTAGTGTTTTCTACTTGCTTCATTGCGCGGTTTTATCTTTCGAAAGGAATTAGAATGGTGCTATCGTTTTAATGGTGTTGGGTACCAGACGACTTTACCGTACCTTGGCTCTATTTTTATCGGTACATGTCGGTTTTTAGCTCCAAATTGTTTATAAAGGAGTATTGTCAGCATTACAGACTAGCAAGACTCGTTGGTTGAGGACGTACGATGGAGATCATCGATCTGCGGTTGGCATGCACTGACACAAGGGATGGGAATGGGCTCTTAAACTGCCCTCTTAGACTTTCGGTTGAGCTTTTGCCATTGAAGGTATAGGGCTTGTTCAGTTCTTTTTCTTTTTCTATACTTTTTTTTTGCTTTAGGGGCGAAACAATGAGGTTGGCCTGAATACCATAAATTTCTTACAATAATAAGCTATATAATAAATGTCACAATACAGTTGCTTTCGGCAGGCGTCCTCAAGCCCATAACTTCAACGAACTGCTGGAGAAGTATTATCGAGATCGTGTTACAGCAGCACAGAAGCTCTTAGCAAAGAGTCTTGCGTGCATGTTTTATTGCGGTGCTTTTCTTTTTTCAAAATGGATGAAGTTGCCTCTGATTATTATGTCAGCAGAAAATGCATGTGTGCAGATAGGTCAGCATGAATGACAACGTCACGGATGGTCTCAAAAACGCGGTTGTGCATCATCGATGAAGCTTTATAAGGCCACAAGTAGCCAGTCCGATTACTTCGTCGCGAAAAAAACAAGATAGCGGGAATAACTTGCTTTGTCTTTACGTGTTATATTTTACTCATTCGTTTCTAAGTCAGTTGGACCCCGAAAATACATATCTGGAACTGAAAAAGCATCAGAAGGAACGATCTCTCACTTTAAGGTTTTCTACACTGTGAAAAAAAAAAAAAAAAAAGAAAGTTAGTGAAAAAACAGAAATTTTATGGCAAATTTAATGACCTAGCTCTTCTGTTCTCATTTGTTTTCTGTTTTCAAATTTTCTGTATTTTGCCGATATTTCTTGTTAGCGCGTTTTCTGTATTTAAACAGAATTTTAAGATGCATAGTTTTTGTGTGTGTGTGTGTGTGTGTGCGCGCGTGTGCGTGTGTGCGTGTGTGCGTGCGTGTGTGTGTGTGTGTGCGTGTGTGTGTGTGTGTGTGTGTGTGTGTGTGTGTGTGTGTGTGTGTGTGTGTGTGTGTGTGTGTGTGTGTGTGTGTGTGTGTGTGTGTGTGTGTGCGTGCGTGCGTGCGTGCGTGCGTGCGTGCGTGTGTGTGTGTGTGTGTGTGTGTGTGTGTGTGTGTGTGTGTGTGTGTGTGTGTGTGTGTGTGTGTGTGTGTGTGTGTGTGTGTGTGTGTGTGTGTGTGTGTGTGTGTGTGTGTGTGTGTGTGTGTGTGTGTGTGTGTGTGTGTGTGTGAAACAGTAGGCTAGTTGGGATTACACAGATTTTGCTGTGAATATTTTTTTCTGGAATTCAACAGAGGTTTAATATTTTTAGTATTTTGTTAAAAAGCAGGCTACCTTGAAATTTCACATAATTTTGCTGTTAAGAATGTTTTTAGGTCTACAGATATCTTCTGTTGCTCGAATCTTGTTAAATAAAAAACTAACACAATTTTTCACTCTCTGCTTCGCTGCAATTTTATAGAAATATTTTGCTCTAACCTTTTAATGGGTTTCATTCCTTCCTTGAACCCAGCACTGGGTTTAGGTGGGAACGGAACCCATTAATAGTCCAATAAGTTTAGCGCAAACTATATTTCTGTAAAAAAGCAGCAAACCAATTGTACACTGAGCTTGGGAGGGAACACGAAGAGGGTAATTACCTACAGGTAATTTCAAGTTACCGTAGGGTACTCAAGGCAACTGTGCAAGCTTCCAAGTTTTGCATTTTATTAAAAATTTTGTGTATTTTACAGGGCATTTGCCAAAACAGTCATACGCTTTTGGCGACAAAGAACATGCCTTGGCATTTGTTGTGTTTCCGTGCTTCTTTCAGGGTTCATTGCAGAACCTGGCCCCCCCAAAAAATAAACAAGAAGAATCTAGATTAGTGTGCCAGAGTGCGATTTGAATAATATCATGCAATTTCAAAAGTTATATGTTAGAAGGGTCACAGTTCAAATATTGAAGGGTTTTTCTAATCTTTAACAACAATATTATCACCAATACGCCATTTGCAGCTACAGCACCCACGTCTAACAATGGCAATTTCAGCACACAGCAAAGTGAAATTATCCCGGTACTTAAACAGAAATATACCGGCTGAACCTTATTCATCTCAGATGTCACTTGCCATTATTATTATATATATACCCAGGGTATGCATGCCTTAAGGAAAAGATCTAATGTCTGCTTAAGAATAGCAATAAGGACTCAAGTGATCATGGAATTTCATCTTTCAGTGATTCACTGCTGTCAACCGAGAATAAAAATGAATTGATACAGGAGACAAAAAATATTCATGGCACGGTGTAGTATCCTGCACAATTTCTTTCAATGTCAAATATTCACTGTTTTGGCTAACTAAAACATAATCCCCCTGAAACTTATTTCCACCGACTTTACATTTACATAACAACATATTTTTTCTATCTCTGGTGCATTTAGAAAAAAAACCTATGAACTGGATATATACAACCTTTGTCAAAACTTCTGACCCTAAGGGCCTGCATCAGGACCATACTGTAGAGCTCAGAAACTGCGACCAGCAATCCATATACTGGGTATTTCCACGTAAGATCCAACAAAGGATGGTCGGTAGGCCTTTTATAATTATTTCAAGATATTATATATTGTTGCCTGATGACTAGAAAGAAGCGATCTGCAATTGGTTTTGCTGATAAATTTTTTTCTCAAGGCACTGGGAATTAATGGCGAAAAGGCGGAGTGCCGCGTTTATTTTCGTTGCTATTTTGGCCAACTTTGATTATAAAGTACACAAAATATATTAAACCTAGGTAGCTGAAAATTGTCTGACTAATTATATGCACGTTTTTATGTAAGACGCTCTTGTTCATTAACGGTCTATAGTTACGTTCCGACCTGCTCAACGAACGACTAGCATAAGCTATCACGTGCTGGTCGGTGCCTTGGCGCTGGATGAGCACAGCGCTAACGCCCACGCCGCTAGCGTCGGTGTGAACTTCGATGGGGGAGAAGGGCAGAAGTGGCTAAGCATAGGTCCCGATGTCAGAAGGAATTTGAGGTGGCGGAAGGCAGAATCACAGTCAGCAGTCGAATTGAACGATGCATCTTTGTGAAAAAGGCACATGAGCGGGTAGGCGATGTCAGCGAATCTGGGCACAAAACGCCGAACACAGTCCTTATAGGAACACAGTCCTAAAGAGCTCCGAAGCTCATTCATTGTTTTCGGCGCTGTAAAGCTGGTTACAGCCTCAATCTTCTGAGGATCCAGCCGAACACCATCCTTATCGACCAAGTGACCAAGAACAATTGTTTGCCGCTCGCCAAAGTGGCACTTCTTAGAGTTGAGGACGAGGCCAGCTCTCTCAATGCAGTCAATAACGATGGCGAGGCGGCTATTGTGTTCCTGAAAGGTCTTGCCGAAGATCACAACGTCGTCCAAATAGCACAAATTTTCCACTTGAGTCCGCGCAGAATGGTGTCCATGAATCGTTCAAATGTGGCAGGCGCATTGCACAATTCAAAGGGCATTATACCTTGAACTCATTGAGACCACGAGTGTCTCTATGTCTTTTGTTGTCTTTTATTTGTCGCTCAGATTCATCGGTATCTGCCAGTACCCCGATCTCAAGTCTACCGAGAAGTATGACGCAGAGTGAAGGCCGTGGAATGCGTGGAAGCGGATACACATCTTTTTTGGTTACGGCATTAAGACGACGATAGTCCACAGAGAAACACCATGTGTTGTCTTTTTTTAACGATTATAACTGGAGCCGCCCAAGGACTTGATTCCTGAATAACGCCACGTTGGACCATGTCGTGAACTTGTTCGTCAATAAGCTGACGTTCGCTTGGCGACACACGGTATAGGGCTTCTGTCTGATCGGACGAGAGGTTCTAGTGCCAATCGAATGACGAATGCGAGAATTTGGAATCGGTGGCGGATGCTCTCTGGTGAAGTCGAAAACCGAAACATTCTTGGAAAACAGGTCAGTCAAAATTGTGTGCTCCTGTGCTTTTATCATTGCCTGGATTCGAGACTCTGCACAAGGGGGTGTTTTCTCTTCAAGAGCACAGTCACTTAGTGCCACCACGAAATTCGACACACCTTCCTCGAAATGAGCGAGCTTCATGCCACGAAGATAACACGACTGGCTCGTCTCAACAGTTCACAGTACACAGCAAGGTGTGGCCTCTGGTCACTGAAACTATGCAACGAGGCACCAAGATACTATTATTTGCACAAATAAGTGTTGTAAGTTCCACTATGGCGTCGAAATCCTCTGACAAATTTGTAGATGAAATAACTCGGATGAATTCTCCGGATATCGCAGGTACAACTGTATTTTCAGACACAGAAAATGCCCCCAAATCGAGCGACGAGGTTTCTACAAGAGCGGACATCAACGTAGTATTTAGCGAGATCTGTTCACTCTGGCAGTCTAATGTTGCATCACACTGTTGAAAGAAGTATACCTAGAATTACTTCATGCGTGGAACGAGGCAACACTGTGAATTCAGTTCGGAACGCTTGGTCTCCAGCCATAACGTTCGCTCAGCACACACCCATGATTCACCGACAACACCACGGAATACCACAGCTTAAATCACACTAAACATAGCTTTACGTCCCAAACGATTCTAGAATGCTAAACTCATAACAGAAACTTTTGCCCCAGTGTCAATTAGTGCCATGGTGCGGGTGCCGTAAGTGGATGCTTCGAGTTTGTTCTTTAACATAAATACAGGCAGAGGTATTGGAAACGTTGATTCTCCGGCGACCACACCCCCATCAGCAGCGGCTTCTAGTTTCGCGAAGGGGAAGAACGGCGTCGAGGAGACGGTGAACGTCGCTGTCTTTGGGTTGGCGGCGTCAGGCGCCGGTCGGGAGCAGGCGATCCGTTTCGCCTCTGTGCCGGGCGGTATGTATCCAAAGTCGATGTCGGATAAAATTCAGTGTTGAGACGATCAGAAGCGTTCGGCAGCGGGCGATGGCCTTGTGGCAGCAGACCCCGCCGACGACAATACCGAGGGATCTGTCCGCTCATGCCACAGCTATAACACACGGGTTGCGGGCGCTACCGGTGAGGGTAAAAGTGGGTGGAAACTCGTTCTTGATGGTGGTTGTAGTCGGGCCGGCGTGGCTGACGAACCACCTCGCGTGTGTAGGTGGTTCTTCGACCAATCCGTGGCTGAGAAGAGATTAAATCTTCATACTGTCTGCTGTCGCCAAAGACTGGCGCATTTAAAGCCGGCGTCCAGGAAGTTGATGAGGTCGCGGGTTCTGCCTGTAGCGCGCAACCGTGATTCTGGTGTTCATCCCGGCATGCAGAATCGCGCAGCTATTCTTCCCGCACGATCCGGCGTATCAGATCAGCCATCGTCTTCTGAGCACTGACATCAACGCTCGCGACAGATGTGACGTTGACGGTGCCTGGGTTCGTTGCAAGAACGTTTGCTCTGCGCGTTTCTTCTTCGCGGATCCGTCGCCAAAGCACTTCTTTATCTCTTCTGTGGAACAATCACATGGTTGATAAGTGAGTCTTCATGATTATCAAACCAAACTAGTGCAGTGCCTTCCAAGAAGAATACTACGTTCGCTAGTTTCTCGGTCTTATCCCAACGATTGTACCGGCTCATCCGTTCGTAGCTGGTTAGCCACTCGTCGACGTCCTCGTCAGATTTTCCACCAAATGTGCGCGTCTCGCGGTAATGCGGCTAGTTGCTCACCGCAGCTGTTGCTCGACCAGCGACACCATCTTGAGCCATATTGGGTGGTAGAGGTGGTGAACCAGCGACTCAGCTGGTTCGTCGAAGGCAACGGGGATCCGTGTTGATCCACCCAGCACCTCCACCACAACTGTTACGCCTACATAACAGAGGTGTTTATTTGTAGCCTAAGCGCTGTGAGTCCGCAAGGCATATTAGTACACCAGCTTCTGTTTCTTCTTCCTTTCTCCTGACGCCACGAAGAACGTGACAATATGTATCCGATTAATTTTCGCTTTTCTGGGCAGTGTAGACGTTTTTATAAAATTTCTCAAAATTTGCCCAGGAAAAGAAATTTTACCTACTTTTCCGGCCTTTATATATATATATATATATATATATATATATATATATATATATATATATATATATATAAAGGTTTATAATAATAATTCAACACTATATTCTCAGCATGGTTATCTATCAAACAGCTAAAGCTTATATTTATACAACGGTTCAATATATAGATATGAACGCGGAAATTTCAAGAAAATAGCAAACTGTAAATTCCTGAGGACAATTTTAAAAAAAAATCTCTTTCTAGTATCTTTTAAGCTTTGTCCACCTATTCTCTTCTATATCAGCTTTCAAAATGATTAAAAACATGTTGCATAATTTTTTGGCACTATTACGGCCACAATTGTACAAGGCATAGTTATGAAGATTCTACGGCATTTGTGAATCGCCCACGATTTTTAAATTTTGACATAATATTGCAATAGGGAGAAATATATTTACAACAGGGGATTAAAGATATATACATTGAGAGACAGCCAAAAATCCAGGCAATGAGGGCCCAGCGTTCGAAGCACTTTCCTTTACCTTTCACAAACGAGCGTGCCACTTCGCCCGCATAGTTCTCGACCCCTAACTATATCGCATCTAGTCATTATTTTTCTCGACGTTGCAAATTAGCTTGACAGACAAATGAATGAATGATTCGTAAATATGTCCGTATGCGCAGAGTTCCTGATGCTCTGTGGCATCGGGCAGCACGCACACGTTTTTCGCAATCACCTTCACCATAACGGGGTTTACACAAAAAGACGATAAAATTCAATGAGGAAGCAACGTATTTCAAATAATTTTTAGTGAAATGGAAAAATTCTGAAGGGCATGAAGAACTGCCTCATTAAAACACAGTGTGTCTGGGCTGCATTGGTTTATTCGAATGATTCGATAGCGCAGATTGTTTTCTTTTTTTTTTTTGTATTATCAAAAGCACCACATTCTGCTTTGTCCAATTTTCTGTGTCTGACACGCAGTATTTTCCTGCCGTCAAGTTTGGCGTTTATTTCACCGTATGTCTATATACGTTTGGCGGCTGTAGCGGACAGCGTTTCTTCGTTTTCTTCGGCTTCAACTAGATGACCAATGGGAAGCCGACAATCCGTTTCTTTCAAGCGCACAGAGAAAAGAAGTCAGGTCATTACTTCTCTGCTGCAAACTGCCTGGGCACTGAAGCTGTGCGGCTTCTCTGCCACATCATATAGGTGATGAAAACATCTGGGGAGTCATCTACTGCATGCATGGGATACATAGTTCACTATGAGGCGCCATAGTCACTAAGCATGGTCAAGCACCACAACGATGTAGATTCCCATTCACGCAGTGGATTCCGTGAATACAATGCCCCATATATGTACTAGACCCACGACGATTTGGCTACATGCTCTGCAATAAACAGATTAGACTTCCTCAAGAATGCTTGGTCGCACATGTTGCTAATGTTAATGCCGGTAATGCTCGCTCGCACCTGTGGCGATAATGCTAGGTCGCACAAAAAACCCTAAAAGCGCTTTCATCAAAACCAGGTGGAAGCTGCTCCACAACGGGGATGATTTGGATGTCTCCACTATTCCGTTTCTCCAGCTCTAAATGTTACCGGGAAGACATCAAATGAATTGCCTCTAAGTTTTAAAGACAGGCGAGCCGAGGTATTCTGGCTCGTATGCGGCTTGCTACTTCTCTTTTTCGTATTCTGTGGTCCCTTCTTCTACATTATCCGAACAATAACTCCGTAGTTTGTTAATTATCAAGTTTAACTTCTGAAAGATAAGCTAGGTTAAAATTGTCAGCCTAAGTGCTTCTGCTTTCCTCAGACATCAGAAGCTTTACCGAATCGTTTACTTCGCTCAGAACGTGACTGCACTGAATTAATTATCTGAAATTGACATTTCCACGGCTGGCTGACTTTTTTTTTTTTTTTTGCAGTTAAAGTATTTAAGAAAAGATGCAGAGATCGAATTAAATGTTCTGTCGCACAAATCGGAAAAAACGGCGGCATGGTGAATGTTTGAGTACGGGTACACGTAAATCTGGATCATTCAACGCACGTGCTCTTTAAAAGGTCAGAAGACATACTTGTACATCAGAGCTCGACAGCGCAATGCGTGTGAAAATGATTTAACCACGCAGCATTTGGCATTCGACACAGGCGCACATGCACGCACGCGCACGCTTGTACACTGCCGATTTGCGTGTGTGCAGCTGTATATGCGCAGACACGCACGAGCGTACAAATAAAGGTACAAAACTTGCTCGCAGAGAATATTGATGCGCCATTCAAGCCGCCGCTGCCGCCAGTGCTACGGCCATCGAGTGCCTGTTGATTTTATGCGAAGCAAAGGCGGCGAGGTGTTGCGACAAGCGATGCGCTGCGGCTCCAGGGCCACCGGTGAATCTGGCCCCTCTCCTCGAAAAAGAGCGATGAAAGAAGCCTACATCCCGCAGACGCAGTGAATATCGATGGGGCCTGCACGCCGACGCTGCTGTTCGAACGATTTCACCAATTTCTTTCTGGGGCAATGCTTTAGCGTAGCGCTGCGCTAGGAGTCATAGTACCTGCACAACCACTGCACTCGTGTTGATTATTCAGCACCACATAGACAGGAGACTGCCGGGGAATGTTCTGCGATGAGCAAAGAGCCTCTTTTTCGCAATTCCGGGTGCAGCGCGTGTGTCGTTTAGGTGCGGACCACATGTCTGACCCTGCTGAAATCAGAAATTATGCTGAGTTAACATTCATTCATGCGCGTGTGAGGCATACGACTGTGTCAGAAACACAGTTCTCAAAAGAAAAACACTGTCCAGGGAGAAAGCAAAGTGCCACCCCCCTCCTTTTTTTTTTTTATCATGGGCTGGATCATGCGTTCTCTTTTCTTTGCATTGTATTTTTGGCACGATCATCTTTTTTGACATACGCCTATCAATACTTAGCCGATCCCTAGCCCGGGAGTGTGATATTAAATGTCTTGAAAACCACAAAAACTAGAACCCGTGCACCCGAAGAGGTCTGGTTTGGTTTGGTTTATGGGGTTTAGCGTCCCAAAGCGACTCAGGCTATGAGAGACGCCGTAGTGGAGGACTCCGGAAATTTCCACCACCCGGGTTTTTTTTTTCTTTTTTTTTTGACGTGCACTGAACAACGCACAGCACATGAGCGCCCTCCTTTTCATCTGCATCGAAAAGCGGCCGCCGCGGCCAGGATTCCATCCCGTATTCTCGGGCACAGAAGTCGATCATCCTCACCGCTGCACCACCACGGCGGGCTACGAAAAGGACTACTACACGTATGCCATTGCTATTGTTTTTCTAATAATCGCCATATAATATCCTCGTATATTTCTTGAGGGCTTCGGCCACAACGTTTCCTTCGCAGGATATACGCTGTGGTTGGAAGTTTTCCTTAAAAGGGAGTAAAGTGCGGGTTCATAAAATGGGAGGCAGGAATGCTCTAGCAGGCTTTGTACATTAAACTGTCTGCGCAACAAATATGTTTCCTCTATCATTTGAGGCATCCAGACGCAGCAGGCTCGAAAGCACCCCCCAGTCATTAGGAAAAACCACATAAAAAAAAAAAACAAAAAAAAAACAAACAAAAAGAAACGAGCCCCGTTTCTACACCAACGAAAATATTTTGTAATACGTGGCTATTGGTAAAAGGACTGGGAGTACATGAAAGAAAAAATCATTCATCTATAAGACCAAACTTTTCGAGGGAGTATATTAAAGCAAAATGCGGGGCTGATGTCGCAACAGCAAAGAAGCTGAAGTTATTAAACGGCTTCTTAGAACAATAAATTGAATAAGCTATTTTAATATATTTTGTAGTACAGTTGTTCATGGACTGTGAAGTTACATTCCTCCAACAGCTAGAAAATGTGGCCACTTTTTTTTTTTTTTTTGAAAGGAAAGAGAATGTGAAGGGGAGTGTAGGTAAAAAGAAAGACGCAAATGAGAGAAGGGTAATTGTGGTAGTGCCGAATTCAGGTAAATTACTGCTGAAGACAAGACCCACACAGCCTCGTTTGTCACGGCTGGGACTCTTTTCATAATGCGCGGCGAAATCACCGCTAGGAAAGCAATGCAAAAAGTCGCTCTTTGTGACAGAAGGCGAATGCTGCGAAGAACTCTCGCTCACGAATAGCGCAGGATTAACGATTGGGAACTGTTTTTGCTGATTCGACGAAGAAAATAATGAAGGGTGGTTGTTTTATTCCCACGCGAGACGGGCACTCGTGTCCTTGCGAAGTACCGTACTGGATGCTTATTTCCTTCAAGTTGCAAGGTGTGCATGTTGCTTGCTTTACTTTCGACAATGTCCTCCTGCCCGTTCAGGCTTTAATACGGTATCAGGTTTTCTCGCAGGAGAATTGATTCGTTGCTTTACCCCGTCACTGCGAAATGCATGCCTCCAAGGGAAAGCCGGCATGAATCACTGCTCAGCAGAGGAGTAAGCATTGAGCAGAATGCATTCGTCGTTCGCGCTCAGCGCATCGTGGTTATCGTTCAGACTGGCGTGGCTTGCCTCTTCATTGTGGTGAGGGTCACCACTTCGTGCTCCAAGTTCACGACTGAGCATCCGATCGAAGCCCGCATATGGACGGAGACCTCGTGCTTAGTGCACCTGTAGCTCTTTTATTTGCTATGGTCTTTCCAGTTGTGATGTATGGATGCGAGAGTTGGACTGTGAAAAAGGCTGACCGCCGAAGAATCGACGCGTTTGAATTGTGGTGCTGGCTAAGACTCTTGAGAGTTCCTTGGACTGCCAGAAGATCAAATCAGTCGAAATTGTCGACCATAAACCGTGACTCCTCATTGGAGGGTCAAATTCTAAAGTTAAAGCTCAGCTACTTTGGTCATCTGGTGAGAAGAGAGGAGTCGCTGGAGAAAGATTTGATGTTGGGAAATGTTGAGGGTCGCCGGAGAAGGGGTAGGCAGTGAACGCGATGGTTGGATGGCATCCTCGAGGCACTGCAGATGAAGTTATGTGATGTTAGGAAGATAGTGAGAGACCGGAAAGCGTGGCGTGACATGGTCCATAGGGTCACGAAGAGTCGGACACGACTGAACGACTGAACTGACTGACTAAGCTCTTTTATTGCGTAAGATTTAATGGGGTCATGGTGCAAAAAAGCGTCCGCAGAACGTATCCGCAAAAGGTGTCCGCAGAACGTGTCTACAGAAAGAGCGTACGAAAAGTATTTTAGTCCACCAAATTTGGTGTGCAGATTAATTTCGGTATGAGAAAATCAATCGTAACCCCCAAATGTGGGTGGGTCACCCTCCAAGTTTGACCCCCGAACCTCCACAATTTTACATGTGACCGAACTTCATATCTAACCTATTTAGAGTATGGAAACTTCTGTGGGGTCCTCCAAATTGAACTGGACCACGCCTAAAATTTGATATGCTTAGGCATTTTCCGCGCGTTGGAGATGAGCGCTCCCTAGGTTTTTTTTTTTTTTTTTTTTTTTTTTGCGACTCGTACGTAAAATTGCTAATAACATTGACAAACTCGAGCACCAGCTTGAAATTCTCGTTTGACCCGCTGCTGGAGTGCTCGCCCCTGTTGCAGGCCCTCTCGATACACTTACAGCACATGTGCCCTGTATTGCAACTTCAAAGCAGGCAAGAATCAGCTGATCTGCATCTTGCTCTCATCGAGGCGCGCTTGCTGTGCGTCGGCGCTGCGACCTCGTTTTCGTCGAAGAACTGAAAGAGCGCTTGCCATACGCCGTGCATTGTGGCAGCATTCTGGCTATAGTGCCTAAGCCACAGCAGCACACCGGAGTTTCAGCAAGGTAGTGCCGGCAGCAAGGCATGTGTTGTAAGTGCTTGCCTTATCTCCGTAGTGTTTGTGAGCCAACCTCCACTGATGAGATGATGAGAATGACCGAAGGCTACACTTAGAGATACGTGGTCACCCTTTTGTGGTAGCGGTGCCTTGACCTGTGGTGGCCGCTAACTGCTACTGTATTTACCTATTCCCGGAGGAACTGAATACGTTAAGTGTGAATATTCCTGATGGGGCTTAGTCGTCGGCAGCCTTTAGCGAATTACCTGTCATTTCGTTCTGCCTATCGGCTTAACGTGTCAAGTTTGGGTCATTTGTCGACTAATACCGCATTTGGGACCATGATCAACATTATCTGGTCAGTGAACTCGCCAGCATTGCTTTGACTGCCCGTGAAGACAATACAGCGCAATACCTAGTCAATGCAAATGCATGCATTTTCTCCACCTTTTCTCAACTGAGTAATATTTGAGTCATTTCAACACACAGCATGAGTCCTCAATTAGCGCTACTGCTTTTACATTTGAGTACGGAACAATTCTCTCTGGGTGCTGCTCTAATTTTCTTGTCCCTTCCTGTCAAAACTTGAAGAGTTAGCAACCTGATTTGGGGTTATTTTACGCAATAGAGCTAAAAACAAAAAGCGAAGAGGAGTAAATACTGGCACAAAGAGGCTTTTATTTTATGAATAACTGCCTAGTTATCCTTTCTGCCTTTCCGCTCTTCTCTTTATTTCTCTCGCTCTTCTAATGTGTTAATTTTTCTTTGATTCAACCGCATCTTGCAGTGCCTATTCGTGTGTGAATGTTGAAAGCTGCCATACAGGGAGTGGTAGCCGGGAGTTGCGGTGTCTATAGGCAGCCGATTCTGTCGCTGTCTGCCTTGTGTGATCCCAGAGGATTAGGGGGGTATAAACAACAGTTATATGGAAAACATTTAGAGCAAGTTACTGTAGGTGTAAACCTGACCATGGAAAAAAATAAAAGTGGAGTTTTTTTTTTTTTTGCCGTTATTTTTACCCTAATATTTACTATAAAGGCCGTGGAATATGCATATTGAATGTTAAAACTTTTGGGTTTAGAGACCGTCTATAGACGAGGATAATGCAGCATCTTCTTTTTCAATATTAAAACATTATAGCATAATATTTATACCGCGATTTAATGTGTCTGATGCAGACAATAAGATAACATAATTTATCTTTTCCACTCAGAATTAGCCTTGCGAACTGCACAGCCGATGTGGAGTGTATATTGGAAAATTCGGCATCTGCGGATGATTGCTTCTCGGTGAGGGCATGAACAGAATGATACTGGGTACCAATTATCATTATTGCTTATGCGAAAGAATTCTAATGGGTTGAAATTTGTCATAATTCAAATAGTGTATATTCCTTACCGTTTTACTCTTGT
The DNA here is from genome assembly GCF_055883805.1 of Amblyomma maculatum. Classification (NCBI taxonomy): domain Eukaryota; kingdom Metazoa; phylum Arthropoda; class Arachnida; order Ixodida; family Ixodidae; genus Amblyomma; species Amblyomma maculatum. The sequence goes on along the minus strand of NC_139344.1, from coordinate 199,725,514 downwards.
TCTTACTCATTTGATTTTACTTAAGGCCGTTTGCAAGCACATAAAACATTAGCTGTGAGTTGCTACGAAGAATTATTTTGTTTTTCATTTAGGTAAGTTAATCAAACTGGTAACGAACAGGATATTGTTTGTGACAATATCATTCTGGTGTGATATAAATAACCTTTTCCTGCTATTCCATTTTGTTCTTATCACGCACCTCGACGTTTTAAGGAATGGGAGCATTTGGGAAAATGAGGGATAAGAGAAAATGAGAGCAAAGATTGATAGAACGGAAATGGAACAGACTCGTAAGGTTCATTGTAAAGGCTAAGTTCCTTGCTGTCTTGCGGCATTAGCAGTTCCTTTACTGTTATCCTAATATGCCGGAACAATTATGCATCAACATTTGCTTATTAGTCTCGAGGAAAGCCTGATGTCTGTTTTAAAAACAAGGAATCCACTATCAACGCCACTGCACATGTTATTTGTGACTGCAAAGTGTGAGCCTGAGCAGGAAGTTTGAGGGCCGCCATAGTGAATTCCACGGGATTAGGGATTTTAAACATTGTTTTCAAAGCTTTCCCGTCGGAAAACAGACTTTCCGAGTCGCGAGCTGCAAACGAGCTCGAGCAACGACAAAATGGCATGCAATGCGCAAAAATTGAAATCTGCGCTGTGGAGCGATTAGCAAAATGGGAAGCCAGACGCTACGCTACATATAACCATGGGCGCTTTAGCAATGAGTTTACGTTCCTAGAACACGTTTCAGAAGTTCGTGCAAGCCATTTTAATTCTCTTCCGCTTTTTTTTTTTCTACAGGCAGAACATCGACCGAAGGCTGACAGGCAGGGGGAATCCCACTCTTTCTAGGCGCACAAAGCAATCAGGAATGTTTTAACCTGGTCTTTATAAACCTTAGTGGAGAGGAGAACCATTTGCATTGCTAATTGCCTACAGGAATGAATGGCTTTGATTTGTTTCCGATCGGTCTCCCTGTTTTTGTGCTATCTTTGTATTTACTTGAAGGATAGAATCCAAATGACTGTTTCCATCATCGATTTTCTGAACCTTTATAAATTTGCCTGTGACGCATTTTGCGATTTGAATGAACAAAACCGAGACAAATGCTAAAGCATGGAAGGAATATTATATTTATTTCCTGACAATAATTTACGTACAATAAGAAGTACCACGTTCCTTTCTTTAATCCGTTGTCATATTTTGTTCATTGTATATTAAAGGGCTCAACGTCCCAAAGTGACTGAGGATATGAGGGATGTTATAATGGAGGACTCTGGAAATGGCGAGCGCCTGAGGTTTCTTAATGCGCACTCAAATCACAGAGCAAAGAATGCCTGGCTTTCCCGCCTGCATTGAAAAACTGTCTCTGCGACCGTCAGCGAGCCCGCGTCCGTGGAATTAACTGTCGAGTGCCCTAACCACTGATCAGCAGCGGTAGGATGCTGTCCGATTTAGTATACGTATCTTCTTTGGATTGTAGTAGTAGTTGAAGTGGTGGTAGTAGTAGTACGCAATAGGTAGCGATTGTCAATAAGTGGCATAAATGGTATTTGTAGTGTTCGTAGAGGTATAGACGTTGTAGTAGTGGAAGTAGCAGTAGTAGCAATAGTAATAGTACAAGTAATACTTCGCTGGTAAGTATACTAGTATTAGAAGTTACAGTAGTAGTGGCAATTGCGGTGGTATAGTAGTGGTGGAGATGTAAATTATGGTGAAGGTTGTGTAGTTACAGTGGTAGCTGACATCACAGTGGGGTAGTGGCGGTAGTGATAGTAGTAGAGGTATTAGTTGTAAGCTGTTATAAGGAAACGAAGAGCTCATTTATTCTGACTATTCATCATTATATAGTCGCGTCAATGCTTTAAAAACTAGGGTTAAATAGTATAACCTTTAAATACGACGTAAAATTGCTGAATTTTGCCTGTTTCATATGTTTTACCATTCATATTTAGGAGCATAAATGATGTCACGAGCTCAACGCTTTTGAAGTCGATAGGCCCTCCAAAGCTGTCTACATCCCTACCTCCCTAAGAAATACAGCTCATTCCCGATCTTTTTTCGCCTAGTCATCTCGGAAATGGCATAACGACCATAGGACACCATGCATCGAATTAACGCCGTCTATTTTAAGAACTAAATACAAACAGCTTTTGTTTAACTATCATGTTAATGCAATGCCCCATACCTGACGCCTTTGAGGCATTTAATAAATATAAATAAAGAAAACTCGTTTCGTTTATGGGTTATGTGGCTTAATGTCGCAAAACGATTCAGGCTATGTATGAGAGACGCTGTAGTGAAGGGCTCCGGAAATTTTGACCGGGTGCTGTGCACTGATATCGCAGAGCACCCGGGCGCCTTGCTTTCCGTCTCTATCGAAAAGCGGCCGCCACTGCTGAGATTCGGTTTCGCATCATTGGGTACAGCAGTCGAGCGCTCTAACCACTGCACCACCGCGGCGGGTAAAAAGCAAAGCTGACAGGAGTGACATCGTTATCACTGTCTCATGCTAATAAATTGGAAAGAGAGACGTAAAAAAAAAATGTATCCGTGTGCCGATAGCCCAGATTTATATCGGTCCTCGAATCTAGGCTTATCGCATGGGGACAGAATGGCATGATTTAGTCGATGCTTCTGATAATTATAAAATGATATGGAAATCTCGTGGAGCATAAATCCGAAATCCTCTTTGAAGTGATCGGAGCACATGACGTGGCTGTCTGGTCGCTGGCATGGGAGGCGTCATGAGCCCATCTGACCACCATGACCGAGCGCTGATTTGCTAGTGCAATAAGGTGTTTTGTGTCATGTGACCACGCCTGAGCTGGCAGGTGTACATGACTAGTGCATGACCGAACGAGGCTCACGTTAGTTGACAGAAGCGCTTGGTGGCGTCCAGGTTCGTCTAAACGCATTTGTCCGTATCGGTATTGTGCCGCAAGCATAGAATTAGAAGCAGCCCGCGCTCGCTTTGGAGTGCGTCGACGCCGCTGTAGGTACTGGAGCTGTGTCCCGTACGGACAGAAAGTTTATTCACTTTGGAAGCCAAGCTTACTCGCCATTGAAATTGAGGTCAAACGGTTAAAGCGACATACCAGTGTCGAATTGAGGGCGGATGAGGAGAAAGTGTAACTGACGAAGTGGCAAAACCGATACCGAAAGGAGAGTTCGGGAGGCAGTAGCAAAACGAAACAGCCGACCCCGAAAGAGAACGAGGGGTGTGCAAGCAAAAGTAGAGAAACCTCGGGCCGACGCGGAACAAAGAACCTGAGAAGCAGAATCACGGTGGGTAAAGAGTCAAGGCGAAGCCAAGCAGCCACATCAGCATAACTGAGAAGGCGGTTTCGAGACCGAGATCTTTGAGCACAGGTTCCTGCTAGGTGTATACTGCTTCATGAAACAGAGCCCAAAGCCTAAAAGACGCGTATTATGCAATGAAAACGACTAAAGTGACCTCTATAACTTGGAAAGCCATGTGATATGCCTTGCATGTGGAGTGTCTTGTGTGAAATGAATGCAGTCTTAAAATCAAATGGGTCCAGTGTCTTAGCATGTGAGTGCATCCACAATTAGGCTCTATGAAATCGCATCGATGCGCGTTATCAGCGATTGTCACCTAAGCTGCATTCATCCTAGATGAGACGTCGTTGGCGATAACGTGTGATAGTGATGGCGAACTTCATGTTTTGCAAGAGCATCTGTCTTTCTTTACACTACGTGAGCAGCCGGATATATACAGGGTGCTGAGAGAGGCAACCAAGCCGATGTGCGCGCTTCCTGGTGGACAAAGCGAGGTGAAAATATGTACGCTGTCACTACGAGGTTCATTACATTTTCCTACAAAAGGTGACAAGAGGAGTCACACACAACTAGTATCTATTTCGCACGATGCTATCTAGACCGGCGGTCTTGAAGCATTCTCGTGACAACTCCAATACTGCGCTAGAGAAATTTGAATGCAGTCAAAAGTGGTGTTCCTGGAATGTACGGTCGGCTTGCAAGCGCAGCAGAGTCGCGCGCAGGAAGCGGCTTGCAGTCCGCTACTGTTCCTCACCTCCGCGAACGGGCGTCACCTGCCGCAGTCCTCTCGGGGGCATCAATGAATAAGCGGCTGCGGCGGCTTAAGCTTGCCGCGAAAGCTTGTCTCAAGATTAATTATGTACGAGAATCGCCATCGGCGAAGCCCGCCTGCGAGCACAGTGGGCGGCAGAGTGGAGACGAGTGAGCTTCAACCACCCGTCTATTCTGAACGAAGGTGAGAGTAGAGCCTGCTTTCACGTCCGCACTGTGATTGGGGTTATGTGCTCTTGTGGCGGCTGTTAGGCGCGGTGAGCTCAAGACACGCGTTTGTATCTTTCCAGCAGCAGATTTGCGAGACCTTGTTCTGGTTCAAGTAAAACTAATTGCTGGGTTAGTTGCCGATGCTAGAGCATTTGGTTGTTGTAGAAGTAGTTATGTGATGATGTTTCGAAAAAGAATTTGAAGTGTCAGCGCCTTTCCTGTGTGGCTTTTTGTGAGTGTCTATTTGTTAGCGCTGTTAATATTTCCTTTTGTTCTGGTTCAAACGCTTCTTCACCATCGGCTTTGCAGTCTGCTACCAAGAGCAACAGCTATCAAAGCCACGTGGGTCAGAACTGGTCGCTTTTGGCGCTGTGCCACTAATAGCATCGGGGTGCATTCTTTTTTAGGGGTATACAGCCAAATGGGGGCTTGTTTCTGGCCATGATATAGAGGCTATCGATTCAACACTCACAGCTTTCGCACTATCACTAGGTTCAAGCATGCAATTAACTCCAGAATGTTTTTTTTTTTTTTTTTTGCTTACTGAAAATCTGCAGACAGTAAAAAAATATGCGGTATGCAGCGATCTTCACAAATGATTTGAATCAAGGATTTCAATAAAGCAGGAAGCTGCATCTGGATGAAGCCATCAAAGTTCTCTTTGCCACCACGTGGCACTCGTCATTGTAATTTTTATATTTCGCTTAGCTGGATAAGTTGTTAATACCAGCCGAAATTTTCACGTATTTACTTTAGGGCCAAGTGCGTTTCTACAGGCTACAGAGGGGGCTAAGAAACAACTGATCAAAATTTTCTACATATGCAGCTTCTGCGTGGTCCTTTTTTCGACATTCAAATATCCCCGCGAAATACGAAAAAAAAAACAGTTTGGGATTTCGCTCATTGGCTGCCATAGTGCTGCGCTTCCAATTTGGTTTTGAACGAATACTTTGTGCTGATCACGACCAAGTGAGCGGCAGCCTCTCCGTTCGAGGGATTGCACAAACTATGCAGCCACGCTGCTTTGAATTCCTTTTTTTTGTTTATTTTTATCTGTGCTCAATAAAAGCTCCGTCGGATTGGCTACGTTGGCCCGCCGGCACTTATCGCACCGTGCACAGCTCGTGGTTTCTATTTTCCGCTGGAATGTTGTTCTGACGCACTTTCAAGACAATGCTGAGAGGGGTCGGTTGTTGTCTTCGACACGGTGAGCGCGCACAATCCTGTCATTCAAAACGCGTTCGGCAGCGCTACAACAGGGTGGTGCAACGACCACACCAAGTATCGCATGCTTTTTTAAATGCCAGAATGAAGGACTGCGCATAGACAAGCAGGCAGAAAAAAATTAGGTCGGCTTTTTCTAAATTTTCTTTTCTACCCAACAAAAAGCGCTTGACTCTAAAGGAAATGATAAAAATTTTGCGTAATTGATTTTTGGTAATCACCTAATTAGGTGAAATTAAAAAAAAGAAATACTCCGAGGAGTGCCACTTCGCGAGAAACAATGCCATTGGTTTCACACTGCTGCGATGCTTGATTTTAATTTCAGTAGACGACGCTAATCAAAATGCTGTGATGTAGCCAGGCGCCATGTGCTCGCACAGTGTTGTGCTGCGATGCCAGCTAGACAGGAAACGCCATGACATTTTCTCCTCTCCGTACGAGTGACGTAACCGAGGTTCTCGGCGTTACTGCCTCAGTGGTGGCGGCTCAGGCATGAATCGAACTGGCATACGATTACTTGCAAACGTACTTCTGCGGATGGTTATCGTTTCTCGGAACTATAATTAATATAAGCCGCTTTTTTCATCCTGTCATGAAGAAGACAGCATGGCATTTGCGTGTGTGTGTGTCCCTAGTCCTTTGTCCTTGTCTGAAAGCGCTGCGATACCATAATGTTTGATAACCACCACCAACTAGCCCAGCAGTATACCCTACATGGCATTTGCTTTCGAGGGTACTTTTCATGGCTCCCAATTATATAAATTGCAACCACACTCGTTTTCCTGGTGTATGCAGAAGAAAAGCGCAGTCACATGCTGGTTCTCTCAAACATCTGTGACTCCTGCCGACAATAAAAAGTTTATCTTGCATGCATTTCTTCTCCGCCATACTGCAACACCATGAAGTGGCTGAACGACAACTGATAATGTCAAGCAGCGTTTTTATGGTGCCAGTCAAACGACGGCGCCAAAATAAAACATTCCGTTATGGAAGAGCCTAGCGGGAAGCATAAAAAAAAAAAGCTGGTCAGTGGGGTATAACATCCCAAAGCTACTCAGGCTGAGAGACGTCGTAGAGGAGGGGCTCCGGAAATTTCGACCACTTGGGGTTCTTTAACGTGCACTGACATCGCACAGCACACGGGAACCTTGCTTTTCGCCTCCATTGAAAAGTGGGCGCCGTAGCCGGGATTTGATCGCGCATCCTGGGGTACAGCAGTCGAGCGCCCTAACCGCTGCACCATCACGGTGGTGCGAACCAGAAAAGTGCAACAAAGGTTGAAATAAAGCGCTTATACACAACTGACAGTTTATTCGAACCACCGCTCGAATGAGCACACAACAGCACATTCCACGCGAAAAGTGAAAATAGAAGCCACGCAGTACACATACGTATCACCAATAAGACAAGCATCAATGGCAGACAAAGGCGTTTTTATTAAAACCCGTAATAGACATATGGTGTTCTAACGGAAGTGTATGGGTACTATGTCTGTTTTAAAATAAAATAAGCCAGTTCATTTTTGAGGTGTAAGCACTCAAAAAGAATCTAATCAGAAGGCTCTGTACTCTTTACGTTGCTTCCTTTCGAGGACGTTAATATTGTTGTCACTAAACAGCTACGCGAAGCCGCCGCGCTGCTTGTGCATGGATAGACCAACAGAAAAACTTTATTAACACGTAGGAATTCAGTGCGCGCCGACCCCCGGATCCCCACACAACCTAACTGCAACACAAGTGTTTATGTCCCTACGGATCATAATCATCATTTGTTATTAGATATCAAAAAGAAAGGAAAATATGTTTACCAGCCCCGTTATCTGTTATCTGATATCTGAAGCACCTGAACTGAGGCGGCGGAAGTAAAGAGATAGTGAGGAAGCGGCAGGGGGAATCAAAGAGGTGAGCAAAAGGAAGAAAGGAGAGGGTAGAAAAAAATAAAAATAAAGAGAAATATATACAGTATGGTTACAACTAAACAAAAACGAACATTCACGAAACGAGACCGCGAAGGATTTTTCTTCTGCGGTCTCGTTCGCGGTTTCGTTGCATTCTTACCGGAAAGATACGTCGTGGCGTCGTTCTTTAGGCACAGCTCGAATTTTCCCTAGAATCCTCCTTTGGCCATCGGACTACTATTCATGCCTTCTTTGTCTATGCGGAAATGAATTGTACAGACTACTCTCGATTAAACGCTGGGAAAAACTTTGAACAACACGGAATAAAAAAAAACCCGCCTTTTATAAATCGCTGTGCAGGTTGCGAAGCATAAATGCCCAGTTAGTCTGGTCTAATTGAGCTCATGAGTTTTTTTTTATCGGGAAGAACATATACTTCGGACAGTATGAACAGACGGCATTTGACATAGAAAGTATTTTTCTTCAAACTAAAGGCGTCTGCGTATATTGCATATGTTTCTGCTGAAAAACAATTTGCGGTATATAATCTAGACTAAACTTCCACACGCCAGGGCTAAACTTCTGCAAGGTTCCTCTTATCATATAATGAAGTCTAGAAGGAGGAGGACGAGGAAATAACTTTAATGAGACGCAGTATTTATCGTTGAGAGTGTCCTGAGCCAGGGTTACCAAGGCCAACTGGTCCGTCATCTGGTAGGAAACCAGCCAAGCCCGCCACTTTGGGGGAGAAGGGTGTGGGCAATGAGATGACTCAATTGCAATGGGACAGGATGAAATACAATGTTCTAAAATATCATAGGGTCCAGGACAAATCGAGTATGCGGGAGAGAGATATGGTAGAGAAAAGATCGGGCAGGAGTGAGAAATTTTGTTAGGTGCATGCGTCGGAGAATCTGTAAAGTATACACCCACACGGACGCGGAAAGTCAAGGTGAAGGGCTGCTATGCGTACTTGCATTAAGACCAAGCCGCGGACGTGATATGATTGTAAGGCATTTCCGAGCCGAGTGTCCGCTGTTACTAGGGTGACTTGAACTCTTCAGTGCATACACTACTATTTCGTGGATGTCTCTCTGAAACAGCTCTCTCTCTCTCTCTCTCTCTCTCTCTCTCTCTCTCTCTCTCTCTCTCTCTCTCTCTCTCTCTCTCTCTCTCTCTCTCTCTCTCTCTCTCTCTCTCTCTCTCTCTCTCTCTTTTTTTGAGAACTTTAAGCGCGAAAGAGAAGGTGGCGACGCGCGCGTCATGTGGTTTAGTCAATGATAAGGTGAAGCCGCCTTACAGCTGCAGCCAATGCAGCGTATCAGAGTTGCGACCGTCGCGGCCGTGGCCGGGCAGTGTTGTACAAGCGCGTGTTAATCCATATACTAAGCAGTCACGTGTCGCTCGCGCGCCTTCGGCATGCCCTTGTTAATCCGTAGTAAGCAGTAGCGTGGCTTGCGTGCCCTCAACGTTGGTCTCTCCCCTCGCGACGGTCACCCCTCAGCCGTCACGGACAACAGACGTGTACGCGTGGTGCTCCTTTGACGTCGGCTTCGCGCCTTAGTGGGCGCGGAGCCTGAGTGAGCAGTGCTAGAGCGCCTACTTCGGATTTGATCAACTATGCAAATTGGCTGTAAATTTTTTTCCACAGTACCGCATGTTCACCTCACCACACCATCGGTTTGTGAAGGTACTGTGCCTGCCGCTTCCTATTCTCCAGCTCAGCTATCACGATTTGTTGCATTGTATTCGCATTGTCAATGTCAATACTATAACTAATAACTTAAACTTCAGCGTTGTTGACACAGCCAACTTCGTCAATGTCGTGAGAACTCTCAGAAGAAAGTAAAGAAACAAAAACAAAACAAAAAACAAAAACAAATCGCGGTTTGTTTGAGCAGCGACTTGTGCATCAGCGCAGGACCTAGACATGCGGTTTAAAGTAGGCCCTGGAAGGTTGCTGCCCCTAACCAACTGCCTGCACAAGTTGGTGCGCACTATTCTAGCAAAATTCGTCTCCTGGAGACGTTGAGATGCTTCGGCGTCGAAATCTGCGCGGTAAAGAACTACGTCTCAGAATCGGAAAAGAAGCTGCAGGCGAAAGCGATTTGACGCTAGGCTTTCAAGAGCTTATTTGCCCGGTGGGCCTGCAACCGTTGCAATTCGGCTCGATTCCCCTGAATGTGGTAGCAGTACCACGTCTGACCTTCAGCACATCCGGGAGTCATGCATTTGCACAGGATTAATAAAAATATTCTCAAACATTCTGTGTGGTCGAGTACATTCGTGTCGCCACGAGCATAAGGTGATCTTTATATACAAGCTGTTGCAAAACGACTTACACCTAACAGTTATTTAACTTCACTCATAGCAATTGCTGGCTATTAGTGTGAAAAAAAAAACAGCCATAAGGATAATCTTGCCCAGTTCTGACTGGTTTCTTTTTAAAGCCAAGTCATTCCGATTTAACGCAGAGCGAAAAATTACAAAAGGTGACACTGAATCCATTCACAACGCTTACCTTAAAAATGTACCTGGTTTATACTATTTACAGGCTTTCAACGATAAAAAAGGGATTTGTGTTACGGACCAAGCGTGTCACATACGCTGCAGGGCTGCATACGATGAGAGAAAGAGGTGAGTAGGATTTTTTTTTTGCAGTACTTAAAGGAAATGGAAAACTATAGCGATTTGTCACTGGCGACGTACACAAGCATGTCTCTGTTTTTTTTTGTTTTTTTTTTGCAAACAGTCACACTGCAGTCACCAGCTGAAGTCAAATGAAACTAAAGAAAGAAATGAATGAAAGAGGAATGCTTCAGTCCCCTTTTCCGGCAGCAGTGACTCGAACAGGGCTTCGAAACGGTAGTAGTTGTGTGAGCGTCACAGTAAGCCAAAACTCATGATTCTGAAATGGATTACCTAAATTACGATCATTCGTTGAGCAGTTTCGCTCGATATACGTCCTAGAGTACTAAAGGTAACTCCTTTAAGGCAAATTTGGGATTCAAATGATGATCAAGTTATTTATCCAAGGAGGTGCTTACCAAACCGGCAAAAGTAAATGGGACTCCAAATATGGCATGCCCGTTGCTGGAGCAAGAAGTCATATTCTTTGAGCAAACAAAAGTAAATCGAGTACTTTGCTGCAAACGGTGCTCGAACGAAGTAATGGAAGCGGAGGAAAGTATACAGTCTCGCCGAATAACCTCCCACTGCACACCAAGTTTTCGTCCCAGATATAATTCACTAACGGACTCTAGAGACATACTCCGCTCCTTAACGACGTAGTTGGGCTCACTTCTGATCGGCCCGATAAACGGCTAGAACACGTGGAGCGTCGAACGGACATATCTGGAAAACGCACTGTATATTCGCGGGGCACGGGTTGGCCCATTTCGTGTTGTAATTAATGTATTGAGATGTCCTACGCCTATTTTATCTTGTTGCAGAGAGAAGCTTCAAGCGAACTGGACGTAAACGCCGTTCCGATTAATTTTGTATACAGCTCGCGGTCTCCAGCGTTTGTTTTCTTCCTCATTCTATGTCGAAAAAAAAATAAAGTTCTTGGCCCGCGCGAAAGCGCGCTTGGAAGAGCGCTGAGCGTGGGCAGAGTCACGCTGATTAAAATTAAGCAAGCGTAACGCTTATATTGGCATGGCGACCGGCTCATGTAATTTGATTGAAACCCTCCCTGGGGTGATGGCAGGCAACCTTCTGTCTGACTGTCCAAGACTTCTAATTCGGTCGACAATCTTGACGCTCTGCCGCTGAAGGTGCAGTCTTTACTTTTTCCTTGCCAAGGTTTCGCGATTTTTACTGAGCTGTTTCCATAAAAATATCTCTTGCAGGGACTTGCTGATGGCCAGGTGAAATTTGTGCAATGGTTTTTGTCCATTTTTGGTTTCCGCCGAAGTCGACAGTTTGTGCATGAACTTTGCCGAAGGGCAGGATTCTGCTTGCCTAACTGAACCTGGAGGCAGTGAGGGACCATTTTTAACTTCACAGAGCTCTGTACATGCGAAATGACGCACGCATCATCACGGAATGTGGTGATAAAAATAATTGGAGTCACGAAGCCTCAACCACTGTGTGCACAATATTCGAGTTAAGAAAAGCATGAGCGTGAAAAAAGGAGCTTATTGATGGATTTGTTTATTTATTTACTTTTTTTTTTATCTCTTTACTATCCACAGTATCGCAGCAAAGGAAACAGCTGCCACAAGTATTTTTCATTTGGGATTGTTTTGGCTGCGTGCCGCTGCAATGTAAAGCAAAAAACTATTCTGGTGTGACGAGTAAATATGCTTTTGTGTGCGTAGAATATAGGCAGTACCGTACGGCATACGAAATAAAACAATTCTTTAAAACAAATTCTTACAGCAGAATGAAGTAATACTTGCCGACTTGTGCTAATGAAGGCGACTTCTGACGACCCTTGATTATGTCCGTTACAAATTCTGCGGCGGCCTGCGTGCATGTTTTATTCCACACTGTGTAATCGGCGGCGGCAGGAGCTACAAAGAAGTTAATGAGTATTGCAGAACCACGGTCGTACGATAAATGGCTTGAAGCCCTTCGGTTTAATCTTTCATCTCCGATCGCTTCGCTGCCCTTACTTTTTCATTCCGGCCGGGCATTTCATTTCCACTTCTGCGGTGACTTAGGCTGCTTTCTCTTGTGCTCAGTATTAGGTTCGCGGAACAATATTTTGCCTCTTTTTCACTGGTCTCACTATTATATAGGTGAAATTGGTGAAGTTGAGCGAAATTTTGCTCTTTACGGCATACTTCAGGCTTACTAAATAAGCGGGAGCAGCCTGCTTTGCTGCTGGAAAAAGTGCTGCCACTTTTTGTTTTAAAGAGCAGCGCAAAAATCGTTAGTGTTTCATGGGCAAGGAGACAGTGCACACTATTGCGACATGCAAGCTTAGTCTCAGTCGTTCTTTATTTATGTAGCTGCGATGTGAATACCCTCGTCCATTTCCCACGTAAGCTAGTCGACTTGTGACACTCTTTCCGCAGCCGTTCACCTGTGCGCTCTTTTAAACAGACTTGTCGAGAAGATCCGATGGAACGGTGCGATGGCCTCTGTTTGCTGTTGGCGTAGTCGCTTCGCCATTGCATTGGCAGTGCTTTCAAGGCCATGCTTTGGGTTCTTAAACGAGTCAGCGCTGTTCTCTCCCGTCGAACTCTACTTGGAGGCCACTCGCTTAGTTTAAGCACGTCATTAACACACGCTTCATTGCAGGGTCGATCACTTTCTTTCAAATTAGAAAAATTCAACCTGAGATTATTAACTGCTAGTCATATCGCAGACACTGCTGTCTGCCATTTTTCATGAAGGCGTTCTCAATTTCAAGTAGAAGCGCGATTTATCGCCGTGTATGTAGTTGCCTCTGATGCCGACGCTTGAGCTACCGGCAAGGTAAGTGCTTCACCAAAGTTCTGGACTGTTTTTGCAAAGTTTAGCTGGCGTAGTCCTTTTGCAGCAACCGTGGCAGGGTGAGTGTTCGCGAGATGAAAATACTTTTTGGTTTAAAATCAGCGAAGTCTTAGCAGATGGAATAGTTTAGAAGCAGAGCGTACGTGTCTGGGTGGATCTTGGGCCCCACGTGATTCTGTATCTTTCATTCCTGTCCGTTTCTGTGCTAGTCACTATACCGCCTGAACACGATGGGCAAGTCAGGTCCCCATTGTACAGGCAAGCTTTGGTTTATGAATTAACTGTTTCCCAGGTTTTCGGTCCTGCCGTGTAAGCTTTAAGAGGCGAGTCATCGGCACACGTGCGTAAAACTAATATCATTGCTTTGAGAAGTGTCGTAAAGTGCAAGATGTAAATGCAAACAGCCACAGCGCTGACAGATGAACTCAGAAGGCTTGTCGGTAACGCTGGCGCGGCAGCTTTAATTCAAGACGCGTACAAATGACTGCATGCATGCGAAAATCCCCACATGGGTTGCGCCTTTAATATTTTTAAAATGATACTGGTTGACACTCCTCGTGTAGGTGAGCTCGATGAGAGTAGGTTGCAGCACGAGCTCGACACATTTCGTAGGTGCACGCAAAATACCGAGAAAATGAGCACCAAACTCCACTTCCATACTGGCAGCGACTTTCTGCCGATTAAGTAATTTTTTAACTGAAATTCTAAAGACGTGGTGCTAAAGGGCCAGTTATGCCAAAAAATCCGGCTTTGCCATCGTGAGCGAAACCATGGCTCTGGCAGCTAGTAGCTGGCCTGTGATATAGTAGGGTCCAGATTGGTCGTCGGTTTGTATGACGTCACGAGACCACATGACCTGGCCGAGATGGCAGGAGCTGCCTATTCGGGCTTGTCATTCGCGATGGCAGGCTTACATGGGAATTGAACTCTCCGTGACCTTTGGGCGAGGAGTAACGCTGCACCTAAGCCACGTAGGCTGATCCGTACGGTTTCATTAAAATGAAGCTTTATAGATTACTTAGCCTTTCACATAACAGTGTAGCTTACGACTGTATACTGATTAATCGGTGTGAGATAATCGAGGCACAAATTAACCGGTTGGTGACTAAGCGAGCAATAAAGTGCTTGTAGGCGAACGAGGAAAGGCGGAGGGACACGCAGACGGGAAACATTAGCGCTACTGCGTCATACCCAACTATGCCCCCTCCAACATTTTCACTTTGCTTCAAATCGATGCTTGTGGCTTTTTGAGCGAGAAAAGAGGAACACGCGTGTTCAGATATTGAAGAATGCACGGTTAATGAGTAATTTGCAAACCTACAAATAAAGCGAGCTATGTGGGCATTTCTAAGCCGCAGCTAGCTTAGCGCCAGACCAGAGTGGCATGTGACAGAGCACGGAGGAGTTCGTACCGCTCACTTGTCAGGGCACTGAGATAACCGGGGTGAAAAAAATCAGTGGCTCGAACAAGGCACAGGTTGCATAATAGCAGGCGTTCTGCGTCAACGCGCCGCAAGTAAGAATAGACGCAGGTGAGAATAGTTTGAAAGGCGAAACTCTGTTCGCACTCAAGAAGCAAATTAATTAATGGGCTCCGGCCCTCTACACTTGCTGCATGCCATTCCTCTCTGTTGAAGTGATGCGTAAACAAACCCCATGGTCAGTTTTCATCAACCTCTGTGCCTTTGATGCATAAGTACGGTCTTGGTCAAAAGTTCTGAAGCAAAACGATTTTCTTCCAAGCCTTAAAATGGAGTCGGTATGCCATCGTTAAAGGCCAAAAGGCATTTAAAATGCCAGGAAATGACTTATAATCACGGTAATAAGCTGTCTCATAGCATAACTGTCTCAATGGCGCCGTGAAGGCTTCATTTTGAGGCTGAGACTAAAATCATTTGGCTTCAAGAATGTGCCGTCATGAGTACTATTGCCGAAGGGATGCATTTGGTTTCATCAAGCATTAGGGGAAGTTTCCTTGAAAGAAGGACGAGATCGAGGAATCGATCTCAGGAAAACAGTTGTCGCTCTAGAGAACGATACGTTAATGTAAAGGTGTAGCACATAAGGTTTTGTCATGCTAAAAGCAGAAACAAAATTGATGGCCTTCCATGGTAATTCTTAGTGAAAATTTTAAATTGTTTATTAACTGGCTTAAATAACACCACACCTAAAATATCCAGTCGATCAAGAAAGCAGAGGACAAAAGTGAGCCTTTAATGCTGCGCTAAAAGAATAGCTTTAATTAAAATACAAATATTTCCGTTTTCGTGACCATGCTGCTTACTCAGCTGCCTAGCCATTTTAGAGCGTAGCTAGGCTCCCGTTCCTCGCGCCGTCATTGGCGTCACCTTCAGGGTCTGCGTAAGCAGTGGGCAGATGCGATGACCCCGGGGGCCACCTTACTACGGTTGGCACTGACCAACCCGGTGCGCAAGATTCTGCTCGGCCTCCCACAACTCCCCTTGGTCATTCGGAACACAGACGTTTCGGAGAGGCTGGTCATTCGGAACACAGACGTTTCGGAGAGGCTGGTGAAGGATGGCGTAGGGATCTTGAGGGGACCTCGACTCTATCGCGTTCTATATTTGAAGTCGAAGCTTAGTTTAATCAACGCAGAGACGAAATCTTCTGCTGTTCTCTACCAGGACGACAGGTGCTGCCCAGGGGCTCTTCGATGGCTGGATGACGTCATCACGAAGCGTTTTAGAGATTTTCTCGCGTACTGCTGGGCGTTCTCGCTGCGATACACAATAGGTGCTTTGACGAAGAGGTCGGGCGTTTCCGTTCGTGACAGTGAGGTGCTTTGCCAACGAAGTTTTCCGGACTTTCGACGCTTATAGAAAGCACTCCCTTCAGCAGTAGGAAAAACAGCGCGCTTTCGACAGGACACATGAAGTATAAGGAGAAGCGCTGTGTGTTGTCTCCAATTGTACCAACTCATGTACCATGTACCAACCGGCCCGACTACTCTCCCTGACTCCCTGTAGCGTTTAAAAAGAATGCGAATCTGGTATTGGGGTCTGCTCCGGGGTCGCGCTGGGTTGACGTCGAACATGGGCGAATTATTTTTTAATAACATGGTTAATTGCCTCAGGTCACAATGAAATATGTAACAAAATTTTTAAAAAGTTAATAAATCAAAGAAAAAAGCTTGGCTGTTACAACAAAGTTCAAGAGAGAGCGATGATAAGGCCCTTGCGTCCAAGCAATGTACGAAGATGAGTTGTTCGGCAAAAGGCCTACTGCCGTCAGGTGCCGAATTCTCGTCGGCTTCAGTGCCGGGCAAACCCACAACATGTGGTGAATATCTGCCTCATGATTTTGTGACGTGCAGACAGGACATCCTGGACGTTGATATAAATATCGGTATTAAGGCCATGTTCGTGTTACAGCAGGTGTGAGGGCAACCCCGACCCGGATCCTCCGTAGCGCAACCTCCTCTGCGCGGGTAAGACCGCTGGGGAGGATTACCGCATAGGATGGGACAAGAGCACGTGTGCGGCGCCGGAGGTGTCCCTTTCTTGTGAGAAGCAGAGTGGCATCATCCATAGTGAGGAAGCGTGTAATTGATGAAGGTAGAGTCGCCTGGCGGGTTGCAGAATCTGCAGAGGTTTGCGAACTGAGTAGGTCACGTGAGACCCACTCAATTCGAATGGTTTGCGAGATGCGAGCCGCCAGACGATGCATATTCTGGCAGATGTCTGGGCTGCGACTGACGCGTCGGAGCAGATGTATTGCTTGTAAGGCGTCGGTGCGGATGACAATTTCGGCGGTAGGCAGTAAGGTTGTGAAGGATAGAGAGTGAACCACGTCTTCGACGGCAACCAGCTCAGCACAGAAAGAAGGAGGTTCTGCAAATTTATATCTGGATGTGTTATTAAGCGCCGGCTTACAAGGACAATGAATAGCAGTAGTCGTTTCACATCCGTCAATGCTGGCATATACATATACAATTAGTGAGCCTTTGCGCAGCTTGGTGTCTTGCTCTGCGATCGTTTCACGAAGGGATGATGCCGCATATTATGTGGTTGGTCTATTCCTCGGGGATTCCCGCATCGTCCGCGGGCTGGTCGGGGAGGGCGAAGACATCTCGAGCGTCTGCTAGCTCATCGAGTAAAGCAATGTGCTCCAATTGAGATGCCGCGGTATTTGGTAAAGTTCGTCATCAGCCCCTGAGCTTGTAAGTTCCGGATATGGTAGATGCCGCTTGCGATGCTCCAGTCCTCGATCCAGTAGCAAGTGGGTGTTGCCCTCGACGACACAATTCAATGGTTCCTGTACCTCCAATATTCACTGAGACTATGACGCTCGATCGGGGCAGTACACTCAATTTTTTTTCTTCGAGGACGTTTAAAGCAATGCGATGCGCCGAACTTGCCGCAGCAGGTATGACTTTATGTGTTGCTAGCTTGATGAGCTTTGAGCGAAGGTCAATAATCGCCCGATGTTCATTCTGAAAATTCCTGCCTCAAACCACGTCTCGCGAACACTGCTACAGGACCCCGAAGCTCGTAGGGTAAGTACGTTTATTTGCGGTTAATCTTGTTGTGCATCCCCCCACGAAGTAATCAGGTTACCACCAGCAGTGGGAATCAGCGGGCCATTCCAAGCAGTTGTTACTTTCCCGACCTGGGAGGTAAACGGTCCACTGATGACTGAATAGTCAGATCCGGTTTCTACTAAGGCAGTGACTATGCGATCGTCGACAGCAACTTCAAGGTCCCTTGTTCGCCTCCACGCATTGCGCGTGGGCCTTGATGTCGGATCTCGGCTCCGTTGTGTTCTGAGGTCACGACCGGAGCACACCGTTGTTATTCCGCTGGGCGGCTGTGGTCGCGTTTTCGTCGATGTTGTCTTCGTGCTTAGCGGCGGTGTACATATTGCAGCGTCATCACTCGTCGTCGGCGGTGGAAGGTCTTCGTTAGTTTGCCGTGTAACAATCTCACCTACAAAGGTTGCTGCCTTCAGTTTTCCCTACGGTGGCTAGGGGACCTTTCTTGCACGTAACTGCGGCCTGGCAACACAATCTGGCGCTGTAAGGTGGTGGCGAGTGGCACCGACGGCTTGGTGACTCTACCGTGCGCAAGTAGTTGTCGATTTCTTTTTGTAATTAGCCAGAATGAGGTCCAAGCGGCTGCACAGGCTGTGGCGTAGAATGTGGCCGGCCTCACCGCATTGGATGCACATATGTGGGCGATTGCTCGCAGTCCTCCAGGCGTCGCTCTTCGTGGGGCTTGAGGGTCGTTTGTCGGCTTGGCGGACGGGGGTCAAGGGCGGCATTCAGGACCAGCTTGTTAGCGTCGCGGGGGCTTGGATGTTCTCGAAGTTATCATCCCAACTGATCAAAGAAAGCCGTCATCGATGGGGACGCCCAACTGCCGTTGGCAACAGTACGAAGCCAGCGGGTGCAAGAGGAAATGGGAGAGATGCGGCCCATCGCAGCCTGCGCTCGAGGGGAGTAGCGGCGAGAGTGTAAGGTCATCGTTCGGCAATCACGCTTAGGGCACCCTCGATGCACGTGCCTGTGCGATCCTCCTCGCATTCGCGCATCATTACACACATGGAACAATCCACATAGACTTGGTCAACTGGCGGACCTCTTCGGCAAGTACGCAGACAGCGAAGAGGTGCCCGTGCGACAAGAGCTTCGCTTGGTATAAGGAAAAAAGGCCTGTGTTTCAAGGTTCAGGCGCTGTGCTCGTAGTGTGAGTCTTCAACGTGCCTGACGACATGCCGACGAAGAACTTTGACTACAAGGGGCGAGGGGATGCCACAAAAGCGCCAGCAATATGCAGATAGGCATCAACGAGCGGTCGAGGCGAAACGATGAACTCGTGAAGAAGATGAAGAATTGAGACAAAGAGAAGCAGAGACAGTACATCAAAGACGGGAATAAGGAGTAAAGGCAAAAACACGAGCTAAGACTCCGTACGATGCGGCTACAAACCTATTCAACAAGGAATTCACTGAAATTCTCTTTAGCAGTGCGTGCAGAGTGTGGGATAGAGTATGGCACTTGAGTAAGGCACCGGAAGAACGGTAAAACTGGGCAGCGGTGCACTTCACATGCTTTCACATTATTGCCACACCTGAGTAGTCTGAAAATGTGTCGGCTGATTCTTTGCCTTTTTCCTGGGCTTTCTGGCAACAGCTTCTGACAATGATCATCTTGCCTGTATTTCGTTACACTGATACAGTTATGTTCTGCGCAATTGCGCGTTTGTTATCAGACCGAATCAGCAGAGCACTAATTTCCATTTTAGTTAATGTTTTGTGTAGAGAACTGCCAGTTGGGAGGGGATTAACTGGGAGGGGATTAACACAAACCCTTCTCTTTGATAACAGGTTAAAAATCTTTTCTCTCTACCTTCACCATCACGCAAAACCCGCCGCAGTGGCCAAAATAGTTAGAGTGTTCCTATACTGAGGTGGTAGACGTGGTTTCGACTCTGGCTGCGGCGGCCGCGTTTCTATGGAGGAGAAAAGCAAGGTGTGCGTGTGCTGTGTGGCGTCAGTCTACCTTTAAAAGACTATAGACACCTCATTTTTGGGTTCGTGTTTTATCATTTGTAATATGCCTAGGACATTACTCTACACGGATCACCACGTCACATTCGCCTCCGAGGGCTGCTGAATAATTTAAAATCGAATTTCTTTTCTCGCCTGTTTTGGTTTCGTTTCCAACAGCCGAGCGATGACTGTGGCGTCGCAGTCAAGTCTAGGTCACGCGAGTGCTGAAAATACAGTGTCATTGCTGTGTCATTTCATTTCACTACAGTGATATATAAAGCCAGCCTGTCTCAAGGATAGGATCCGCTATAGGGAAGGATGAGCGATTATATCACTTTTTTTCATGCCCCGCATCAAGACATGATTGTGATGTCACAGCCATCTCTCGGCTATCGAAACCGAAACTGGTGAGAACAGGAAATTCAATTATAAATTATTAAGCGGTCGTAGGCGAAAATTGCGTGCAAATGGATATACAACAATGACTTATGCATCATAAACAAGATGAAAAATGCTACCAAAATTTGGCGTCTAGCTGTAGTCCTTTAAGAACCCCAAGTGAACCCCAAGTACCTTCCAGTACAGTGGTCCTGATAGCTTGAGTCACTTGGAAAAGTTTAATTTCTTAAAGAAAACCAATCGAGTCTCTATTTTTCGGAAATTATCATGTCATAGTTCTTCAACGCACCTTAGAGCTTCTTGTATTGCTCTATCAAGGAAGGTTGTGTAAGTCATCTTGTTAGTTCGAAATCCTAATGATTTTCTCAGGTTTATGTAGATCTTAAGAACACATTTGCAATTTCTCTGCCCCCGGTGTACCGCACAGCAACATTAGGAACGAAGGTTTGACAGTGTACAAGCGTCGCATGCGACATGATGGATCTTATAGGCCAAACAACGTCTTTTTTTCCTTGATATAACAAGATAAGATTAAAATTACCCTATAAAATGCTTCCGGCGTAAATCGGAAGCCTTGGAGAATCGGGGCCTCAATTATGTATTGTCGGCACTGTAGATAATTGCTTTGAGACTCCTTCGTGGGGCGCTAAGATTTGCCGATGAATTCAAGTTAAAGTAATGATAAAAGTCATGGAGAGGGAATAATATTTAGATATGTGCTTGAGGGGATTGCATTCAGAGCGCACTTTTCACACAGCCTGTATAATATGGTGTCCGTCTCTGCGAGCCTTTCATGTTTACGCCACCGACTTCGGACGAGGAAATAGGCTGCAAATTTTTGGACGTCGGCGGTTTTCTACTTCTAGCGAAGATGATCAGTGCTCAGTTGGCGCAGAGCAAACGATTCGCCGCTCCAAGTTGGCCTGAAAGCGAACAGCGTGTTGGAAGAAGCGTGTATTCGCTGGCCCCAACCCTTCCTAGATGGCGAAGGGAATTGCCGAAACGTAGTATGTGACATTACGACACCGGCTCTAAGGGCTTGATTTCCTCCGTCGACAGCGCATGCGGAATTTCACTGATGGGAAATGCAATTATGGCCCGGATGAAAAAATTTCGTCGCACGTCAGAGGAGGTAACCTGCATGAATTGGAGTCATTTACATGCTCTGTAGTGCTGTGGTACATAAATCTCCCGCAATTCAACGCGTCCCCTTACTGTGACTTCATCATGATTTTCAGCGTTCACACCGCCATTTCAGCTCTCAGAAAAACGCGGTAGCGCCCGCCTCAAAGACGAAGTGATAAAAACGCCCTTGTCGCTACGAGACTTTGAGAGTTTACCAGCCAGATTATGCTGTAGTCTGTCATTTGCTACTTATTTTCTTCCTGAAAAGTTAGTGTAAAATTAAGTATGATGCTGTAAGCCGATAAGGATGCACATGATGAATTCATTCGCTTTTAAACACATTTGATTATTTAGTATAGAGGATATAATTATTATGTGCCATTATGGTTTATTTTTCATCTGTCATCAAACATCGTACAGAGTCCTAGAACTCCTCCAAATCTGTACTATATTTGGCGACGGTGCCATAAGCAGCTTGACAAGCAAGTTTATGGTTTGCATTCACATACACTGAGTAATTTTCAGAGCTTTTATAGTGGGTTTCAGCAGTGGAGTTCCACGCGCCAGTTATATAGCCAAATATTTCTTCGGCGCGGATAAAAAATATGGTGCTGGCGCACGTCTCAAACAGCGATTTCACACTTATAACGTGCAAATCCTACAAACAACAGCCGGCATTGCTGCTGATGAGAGTTCAAGTAACTAAAGTAGGAGACGACTAGAGGGAAATAGAGGTCGAGAAACGAAACCGAGCGCGCCTCTGTACGGTAGGGAAAGAGACGTGCGCCAGTCGACGATCTCACTTCAGACCGTAGGCAGATGTACCCCAGCTATTTTTTCAAATGAAGAATGCTGCGAGAGACGGTCTCGTCTTTCCGCTCGCGTTCTCGCTCTGGTGCAGCCTGCAACAGAGCCGCATGCCGCCTGCTCATTACAGGGCAGCCAGCCGCTCCCGACTGGGAACTCATCTCGCTTCGTTGACGGAATCCTTTTCGGCCAGCCTGCTATGCGCACTCGTTGAAATAATGGAGAGAGTGATACCACGTACCAAGCCCGGGAAAAGAAATGCGGCCAGAACGGGTGGCCCTTTTAGAAGAAGGGAGCCGGAGAAGAGAAGACCGAAAAGTCGGCGCAAATGCCTACCGAAGCGGAAACAGAGAGATATAGAGTGTTTAGCGACGAGCGAGCCCACGTGTGTCTCGCGTACATTCTCGACATACCAAAACATTTTCATGCGCGGACTGCCTCGGTTTCAGCTCTTTGTTGCAGACCTTATAGCTATTGCAGAAGAAAAAAAAAGCACTTGTAGTAAAGCGCTGATACCATTTCTGAAAGCCCCTTTATAGAAGACATTGTTGCGTGCCGTGTGGAGCTGGCGAAAATGGACGAAGTACGAGATGAGCGGAACACAACGAACGCTAAAGTGTGCCTTCTAATCGGAGGTCGTTTTAGCTTTACCGATCGTTAGGTTGTTGAAAGAGCAGTCCGACATAGCTGAGCAGTCAGCCTTGGGGCTTTTGGACTTTCCTTTTACGAACATTCTTCCTCTCCACACCATTAATCAACCTTATTATTTTCGGCGGCATGTATGTCTTGCTGAGTTCTATAGGTACTGACTGTAGTTGTAGCTTTAGGAGGTAGCGGAAGGTGCAGATAACGTGTCTTGAACGAAAAATGGAAACGACCTCTAGTACTTATTGGACCTAGGTAATAAAAATATATATTGAGGCAAAGCTCTAGGCCATGCGTTACTTCAGTCACTGGTGATGCGCACACTGCCCAGTCGCGCTGGCTCATTACTTCGGAAGCTGGACTACTCAGCCGGGAGAGCCGGTTCAAACGAGGCTAAAGAGGCCGCGTTCCGATGGAGACAAAACGCCACGTGTCTGTGTACTGTACGGTGCCAGTGCATGTCACGTTAAAGAATCCCAGGTGGTCGGAACTATCCGGAGCCCCCCACTACGGCATCCCTTTTACTTGCAGCGCTTTGGGACGATAAGCCCCATTAAAGGAATGCAAAGCTAACATGCACGTTAGACATGAAGACCACGAATTGTAATCATGAACATATTGTTACGGGGGGTAGTTCAGCTTGAGGTTGCAGAGAGCGGAGACGGGAGACAAGGCTTTCAAACAACAGGCTTTTCCTGCAGGCACCAGCCAACACTGCTCGAACGTCGTCGTCGTCTTCGCCAAAACTCCCGAGATTCTTCTTTTTCCTTCTTATGCGTGTGCACCGCCTAACACAACACTAACCCGCCGACTGAAAAGCACCGTCCCGGTGCGTGCTAGAGTCCAAACCAGGGCCCATGTAGGACGGCTTTAGGCGTTCAATATGAACCGTCTCGGTGCGTGGTGTCGAGGTATGGCGTGCGGGATGCAAGAGCGCAATTTCGTATGTCACTGGAGTCCCTTGCCGTGAAATACGGTAGGGTCCTGTACAACGGGGCAAATGTTTTTCCGAGAGGCTAACGCGGTGAGCTGGGGCCCAAAGCAGCATGAGAGACCCGCAAGAATACTGGGTGTTGCAATGACAGGAATCATAGCGACGTTTCTGGGAGTGCTGGGAGGCTGCGAGTCGGTTGCGAGCAACAACGCGAGCAGCACCAGCTCGGGCTATGGCGTCACGAGCATATGAGCTGGCAGTAGCGACAGAAGGAAGCAGGCTGTCAAAAGGAAGCAGAGGTTCACGGCCGTTAAGAAGATAGAAGAGGAAGTAGCCGCTAGTGTCGTGACGCGACAAATTGTATGCAAATGTAACAAATGGCAGCGCTATGTACCAGTCGCGGTGGTCATCAGAAACGTACATAAACAGCATGTCAGTCAGTGCTCGGCTAAGGCGTTCGTTAAGCCCGTTCGCCTGTGGATGGTAGGCAGTCGTGAAAGAATGACGAACGTTGCACAACCGTAGGATCCCGTCGACTATACGCGCAAGAAAGTAACAGGTCACGCTCGGTGAGCAGTTGGCGGGGAGCTCCATGGACGAGAATAACGTCGTTGAGGAGGAAAGAGCGACATCAGTTGCACAACTGATTGGTATTGCTCGTGTGACCGCGCAGCGTGTGGTGTAATCAGTGGCCACCGCAATCCATTTGTACCCCGATGCGGACAGTGGAAAATGCCCTAGAAGATCAAGACCCACTCGAGAAAATGGGTCTATGGGGATGTCGATCGGCTGCAGAAGTCCAGCTAGTAAACCTGATGGCTTTTTCCGGCGTTGACAGCGGTCACAAGCAGCCACGTAGCGGCGGATTTCGCGGTATATACCTGGCCAAAAGATCCGACGGCGCACACTGTCGCATGTGCGAGAGACGCCTAGATGACCCGCTTTGGGAACGTCGTGAAGCTGTTCAAGGACGGCTGTGCGTAGGTGCTGAGGAACTACTAGAGGAAGGTCGGGGCCATCAGGTCGCATATTGTGCCGGTATAAGGTACCGTCGTGGAGCACAAACGAAGGGAAAGGTAATGGCGATCGGTGCTGAGGCGACTGATAATTTCGCGAAGCTGATGATCCTGGCGTTGTTCACGGCGAATGTTGGAAAAGTCAGAAATAGAGAGCACGCAAGTGTCATTATCACATTCAGGTTGGCTTGGCGAGTCGACTGGATGACGGGACAGGCAATCGGCGTCTCGATGCAACTGGCCAGACTTATAGACCACTGAAAAATTGTACTCCTGAAGGCGCAAGGCCCAACGTTCAAGGCGGCTAGTAGGGTCTTTGAGTGTAAAAAGCCAACACAATGCGTGGTGGTCAGTGACTACTGTGAATGGCCGCCCATACAAGTAAGGGCGGAGCTTCGTAATGGCCCAAACTAGGGCTAAGCACTCACGTTCAGTTATGGAATTATTCTGTTCGGCCGCAGAGAGGAGTCGGCTGGCATAAGCTATGACGCGAGGGGAACCGAGCTGACGTTGTGCGAGAACGGCACCAATTTCATGACCATGCGTCGGTGCGTACTTCTGTCGGCGCTGACGAATTGAAGTGAGCCAGCACTGGCGGACCAGTGAGGTGGCCAATAAGAGCGGCGAAGGCGGCCGATTGCTCGTGGCCCCAGGAAAAGGAGACCTCTTTTTTCAGAAGCTGCGTAAGTGGACGGGCGATTTCCGCGAAGTTTGGTACAAATCGCCGGAAATATGAGCAAAGTCCAAGGAAGCTACGCACGTCGCTGCTAGATTTCGGTATAGGGAAATCCCTTACAGCGCGAATTTTGTCAAGGTCCGGCTGGATGCTATGGGTGTTGAATAAATGTCCTAGGACCTTGAGTTCCCGGCGACCAAAGCTACACTTCTTGGAGTTCAACTGAAGGCCAGCTCGTCAGAAGACGCCAAGAATAGCCAACACACGATGGATGTGACCCTCAAAGGTTGATGAAAATACGATGACGTCATCGAGGTAGCACAGACATGTGGTCCATTTGAACCCGCGTAGTAAGGAGTCCATCATGCGCTCGAAGGTCGCAGGGGCATTACATAAGCCGAAAGGCATCACCTTGAATTGGTAGAGGCCATCCGGGATGACAAAAGCCGTCTTTTTGCGATCTCTTTCATCAACAGAGATCTGCCAATATCCATAACGGAGGTCGATGGAGGAGAAGTATTTGGCACCATGGAGGCAGTCGAGGGCATCATCGATCCCTGGAAGAGGGTACACGTCTTTCTTTGCTATCTTGTTTAGGTGTCGATAATCTACGCAAAACCTTCAGCTGTTGTCTTTCTTTTTGACGAGTACTACCGGAGACGCCCAGGGGCTGCTCGACGGCTCAGTAATATTGCTGGCCAACATTCTCTCCACTTCTTCCTGAATGACCCGGCGTTCGGAAAGAGCAACTCTGTAAGGCCGTCGGTGAATAGGGCGGGCATCTCCAGTATCGATGCGATGTGTGACGACGAATGTTTGGCCCCGGGATCCGTGACTGAAATAAAAAATGTCGCTGTATGACCACAAAAGACCGGCAGGGCACTGGCATATTCCGGACGCAGGTCAGAGGCAACCATGGCTGAGATGCGGTCCTCCGGACTATGTGACGGGACTGGTTGGACAGGTACCTCAGCGTGACGGTCGGACAGCACTGCTGATATAGTAAAGCTGGACAAAGATGACAGCTCGGCGGAGAACTTGGGAAGACATGCTGAAGTTGAGTACGGGAATGTAGGTGAGGTTATTCGCGACGTGTGCAATGTTATGAGGTAGGACGATCTTGCGCTGTAGAGTGACATCGGTGATGGGGTTGACAACGTAGTCGCCGTCAGAAAGGGAAGGTGACATGGGCACGTATACTGCCGCCTCGGGAGGTAGGCGAGTAAATGTACTGGAGCGGAGGCGAGGCTGGGAATGGTCAGCACTAGGGTCGTGAACGCAATGGGGCAGGGCTAGGCGCAGAAGTCCGGAGGAACAGTCAATAAGAGCGGAATGGGCTGTTAAAATGCCTAGGCCTAAAATGACGTCTTGAGAACAAGTAGGAAGGATGGCGAAGAGCACAGGGAAGTGGTGGCCGGCGATGCTAACGCGTGCAGTGCACATTCCGATGATGGTAGCCGTGTTGCCATCAGCAACACGAACTGTAGAGGTGTTAGCGGGCGTAAGAACTTTTTTGAGGCGTTGGCGGAACGAAGAACTAAGGACTGAAATGTGGGCTCCAGTGTCAATGAGAGCGAGCACAGGGACTCTATCTACGACGACATTGATCAGGTTGCGGCGTGGTGCGATGGTCGAAACACAGTTGGCTGTCAGAGGTGGTAACGCAGCGTCCCGTCCGGGCGCTGCGTTGCCTACTTTTTCGAGTAGGGGCCTTGGTATACGTTGGGGACAAGCTGCGGCGAGGAGTAGGTGATCGGGAACGGTGGGCTTGAAGCGACGGCGAACGGCTAGGACAATGAGCTTGCTCAATGTTCTCGGTACGAAGCTGTGCTTGAGTGACAGAAACTCGCCGTTGTGCATAGTAGTCATGGCGGACAGGGCTGTATTATGGGCGAGAGGGGGGAGCTGGGCGGCTGCGGCAATAGCGGGACGTACGGCCAGCCCGACGGTAGACGAAGCAAATAGGCCTATGGTCAGATGTGGGCCACTCCGCAGGATTGCGGGTAGGGTAGCGCGGTGTGCAGGGCGGTCTTGTGGCAGCAGCAGCAACCACTGGTATTGGCTGTGGTGCAGAGAGTGGCGTGGTAGGATTTGAAACGAGGTCCACATTCGGGAATTCTTTGCGGACGACAGCCTGTATCATAGCCATTGTTGGCTCTGGAGGAGGTGATGTAAGTGTAACAGGAGTCAAGGCCTCGATCTTCCTGCGGACGATGGTAGTGAGGTTGTTCTGACTTGAAGGCTGCTGCAAAGTGGGCAGATCGTCACATGGATGTAGTCGCCGTGTTGGGAAGGCGCTCAAACCGATGGACGATGCGGCGCTGCTTCGCCTGTTCGAAGCGGTGACAGACTTGCAGGACTGAGTCCACAGTAGAGCAGTCTTTGCAGAGAAGTATGTTGAATGAGTCATCAGCGATACCTTAAGTATATGGCCCGCTTTATCATCTTCAGTCATGGAGGGTGCTGGGTAGCTGAAAAGCCCTAGAACCTCCACCAAGACGTTAAGGGGGTAGTTTAGCTTGTGGTTGCTGAGAGCAGAGACGGGAGACAAGACTTTCACACAACAGGCCTTTCCTGCAGGCACCAGCCGACACTGCTCAAACGTCGTCGTCGTCTTCGTCAAAACTAACGAGATTCTTCTTTTTCCTTCTTAAGCGAATATCACCGCATGCATCGCCTAACGTAACAATATTAACCCAAGGGAGTAGAGGCTGCTATTCTTCACGCTTTGTTCGGGATGATCATGAGTTTACAGGTATTTTTATTTTATTTGAAAATACCTTACAGGCCCATTAGGCATTGTGTAAGGGGGACAAAATCTATACTGTGCAATATATACATAAAATGTAAGGAAACAGGTAAAAAATACAAATCTCAGTATTTTCTAGGTAACTATCCGGTAGTGGAACGAGGAACAAACGTCGGTAGACTGTTAGCTATCCCTAGATATCACGCCTTTCTCAAGTATGACACTGAAAGTTTAATTTCCTCTGTTTTTCTCTAGCTTGCTGAGCTAAAGAAAAAACGCTCCAATGGGAACCAATGAGCGCGAACTCCGTTATAATTCGCTGCAGCCAAAGTGCTTGCAATGGATGGATATTGGCAGCACACAAGCAACTTTCTTCTTTGGGTCATCTAAACCTGATCTATGCTAAAGAATTTCTCAGCTTCTGCATTCGCATATACGAAGAGAAAAAGGATAAAAAATTATGTTTACCTGTGTGAACAACATATTAGGTGTTTAGCGATAGATTGGACAAATTTGTTTTTATCCTAGAGCCACTCATACTGAGACAGCTTTGATGGAAACTGCTGCAAAGAAAGTACTAAGCTACTGCTGTTTTACGTAAATTCGTCTAACTTCAGAATAACATTTTCAACGCTAGTGTCTTGGAATGGAGACGAAACACACGCATTTATTACTCAGCTTGCCATGGCTGTTGCAATTGGGGATTTTCACGACATTGACGCCACGCGGCGCCGGAGCCGGAACCTAGTCTATCAAGGATCTCCAGCGCACGGAACCATTTGTTTGTTCCTTTGAGAGTGTTATTTTGTCGGGGCATTCCGACGTTGCCATAGTTTTACTGCAAAGAAAATAACGACGATTTTGACGACGGTTGCGCCGCGATCCTTCCTCGACATCCTTACTCGACATCTGCGCGCTGCGCACGCGCTGCTGGTGGTGCGTTGCGTGCGCTTTCGGATTTTTTTCCTGGGAGCATCATGGCAAAAAGAAGACAGCGCGGCAGAACTACTAGGTGCCATTTTGTGCGTCAGCGCGCTGGAAAAACAGGGCGGTGTCATTCTATTGCTTTCCCCCTGCCAACAGCCAAGTAGGCGGCAGATATAGGTGCAGAAACAGTGGGCTTTGCCAGGCTAGTGCCCTTGTAAATGGTCATGTGTTCTCGGCATTTTGAGGGCGACCTTTTTCTTTCAGGTAAGAACCCGTTGCCACTGTAGCTTTGCTTGCTTTTACCTGAGCGACTTGGGGGATAATGGTGGCTGGGCATTGTAATTTCAGTCGTGACGCAACCGTAATGCTTATAAAATGTATACATCGTCGTATCTCAAGCTACAGTCAAAGCGTTGCCATTTTATTTCTTTCTTTTTTCTAATCTTCGTTTTATACTTACGCATTTGTGCTTGTTTATTCTAAACAGTCGTGTATCACGATCCACACACACAAAAAGAAAAACTTCTAAGCGAACAAAGCCAGAGACGAGCGCATTTTATCATCATCATTTATTTTCCAACATATCGGTGGGTGTTCCCGGACGAAAGAGCTGTTGACAAACAGCTTAAGAGTGCCTTGTGCCCGTACAAGGCAGCAGCATACAGAGCATCGCTGTGAATTAACAAAATATTGTCAGTTTTCCTTTCAGTGTGCGTGACAGGGTTACAAGGTTAAACACACACCGCAAATATAAATGAGCGGAAAGGTAAAAGAGAAAAACATCGCCGCCAAGCAGATTACATCATGGACAAATAAGCTTACAAAATAGAGGGCGTCAGCAGTTGAATGCAAAAAAATTCGCGTATTTGCCTTCGGGTAACAGTTGTCAAGTCGATACCATGGTTCACAACTTTATTTAGCAAGAATTGTAACCTGTGTTCTAAGGACTGCAACATGTAGCCAGTGCGTCTCTGACGAATGAGCCACTTCTCACTGCTTGCCACTTCTCGGCATTGTACACTCTTAAGTCGGATAAGAAATTAAGATATGTTTTAGACGCATTATTGGCAAACAGAATGTGTAAATAAGCCGAAAATTACAAATAGCTCATAATGTGACGCCCCATAATTTGTGAAATTATGAGGCGGCGGGTAATTGAAACAAAAATTAACAGACTATTTCGCATAGCTAAGCGCGCAAGATTGCGCGTTCTCGGGGTGGAACGCTTCGCACGAGCTTATCGCACGAGTCGACGTCGAGCATAGCGATGCTTGGCGTATGGCAGCGTATTGCCGTGCGATTGCAGACTTTGTGCAATCCAGCACGAGGCATGCCCCTGTGAATAATGTATCAATTTTGAGTACCGTGCAGTTTTCTACGTGCGCCAGTCTTACTTCATGAGTATTTCAGTATTTCGACTTTAGAAGCAAGTACAGTTTTTTCTCTTTCCTGACTGTCAGCTTCTAAGAGGCACAGAATATTCAAAGGGTATTCTCAAATTCAATGCAAAAATAATAGGAATATTCGCCTTTTATTTTTTCGGAATGTTTGTTTCCTGCCATATCATGCACAATTTAGCTCATGAAGGCGTTCATTCCTCTCAACTCAACTGACGCAGAACGACTCAGCAGCCTAAGTACGAGCCACGTATATTGATAGTTTTTGAATCTGCGTTGTGCTAAAGTGCGTCTCAGCTGAGGCGTTCGTAGAGAAGGTCGACGCACACACTAGTGAAAAACTGGCCACTATTGAGACCAACATATACTCTAATAGTTGCACGTAGGCGCTAATTTGATCTCCTAAAATGCTCGAAGTGGTCTTTTCTGTTGTTTCTGTGCCAGGAGAGACTTCATTCACCTATAAACGCGCCGAATACGTGGACACGTAGAATACGTAGATCAGTTGGCCACGTTTATATAAAAGCAGGAACAACTACAAGGCTTCGAAGGTTCATGAATGTCTTTTTTCTTCTTTTTATACAACAATAAAATTCACGTTGAGACTGGCCTGACTCTCTCCCAGTGAGGCGGTACCACTCAATTGACCCTCCTTGACCCTCCTTTAATAGTCTGGGAGCGTTTTGCAGAAAAGTAAGCCGTCATAATGCAATTGATTGTAATGTGCTTTCAGACAGTATATCATTTTGAACAATTAATAGAAGTTACGAAATATATTGCCTCTGCGTAAATATACAGTGCCCCAGTGCAGTTCTTACGCAACAAGGACTGTTACTGAGGAGCGATTACTTTCTGGCGAAAGATTGTAGGCGAGAGTCAATTTACTAATGAAGCACTTCGAAGTCCCTTGATACATCATTGGGGTCCATTAATGTGTCATGTTTTACAGGACAGCGTGTAAAGCTCGTCTGGTAGATAAGTTAAGCGTAGCCGTCATAGTCGTCATGCCTCGGCTTTGCGAAAAACATGTCGGAGAAAATACCCATTTCCCATTCAGCATTCATCTGCTACTCAGGTTGGAGGCTAGTTAGCGATAGGGATTCAAACCAATGACATATATACTACCAGTTGTGTTCCGTTGATTGCAAGAGTAGGTGTCTATCCAGAAGTGAGACAGATACTGTGCGTTCCTTTCCCCAAAAATTAGATCAACTAAAGACGCCTAACTCTGTGCCAGTCTCTCAATACCAAAATTGCGAAATGAAAGGGCGGTTTTAAAGATGCTATTGGTTCTACTCATACGGCGAAGTTTAAACTTACTCCTGTGTTTTTAAATTTTACTTGATAGTTATTTACTCGTTTTATTGAAATCAGAATCTTGATCACGGCCTTGTTACTTTGTATCGTGTGAAGGTTTCTCAGAAAAGATTTCGCCACTTGGGAATGACAGAAAGTCGAAACTTTTGAATGTTCCACCTTAATAGAATATATTGTGAAGGATCGCTGTGCTTGGAGTGTCTGAATGCAACTGTTTTTTTTTTTTTTATTCTCATCGTTTTGTGTCACTCATCCGAATCTTAACGTTACGTAAAAGTTACCCTGTTAGTCACTTTGAAGACGTGGTTTTCACGCATCCCCGAGGCACTTACGCCGAAGAGTTTCTCAATAGCGAACGTCTGTAGGCGAGGATATACGCCACGTGCCGTTTGTGAAATATTGTGAAGGATGAATAAGGGCTGGCGAAACGGCTGGCTTAAAAGATACATTCTGCCCACGGGCAGTCTTCGAAGCTAAATTTGTATGCCACGGGTTCCAAGCTTTAAAGAATATGTACGCCGCGTCAAAACCTGAATGTCCATTCCACCCTAGCTCTCTCACCCACCGCCACGTGTGCTCACGTTGTTCTCACTCCACGTGCGAAGAAAGCAGCATCAGAAACGTCATTCCTCGCTGGTCCTTCTATTGCCTTTTGTGCCACGCTATTAGGGAAAAAAGTAAGCGACGTCCGCTGAATGCTTCGTCGAGCCGCACGGTCGTCTGTGGCGGCAGCGAGGGGAGCCGGGCGATTCCAATGGCCTCCACAGAACGGCCGCTTTCTTGGAGGCTGCGCGCCATCGGAAAGATGTCGCCGGCTGTGGCTCGCTCTCGGGCGATTAGCCCCGGCTCCTGACCCGACATTTTGAGCCATTTCCGAGCGCACAGACCAGCGGCGGCATGGGCGGCCGAGAATAAGAGATAGTGGAGTGCGCCCGTGCGGCGCTCTATCGTCCAGACGCGCCGGCGACGGGATCGCCGAGGCTTTCGGCTGCACCCGCCGCAGCAATGTGGACCCTCCGCCCACCCTCCGCTGACATCGACAAATGGCGCGCCCGACTGCTGCGGCGCTGCTCTTTGGCGCCGCTTGTCGGGTCGGCCGAGCGCGGCCTCGTGCACAGCGGCAGCAGTTCTGGCCGAAGCTTTTGCGTGCTCTAGCCGCAGAGCAGGCTTCTGCGAACCGTTACTTGGTGTGGGCGCTTATGAACTTGGTGCAAATTTTGAGCCACGTATCACATTCTTTATCCTGCGCTTAGAGCATATGACGCCATTAACAGGTCTGCTACAGCTGCTTAAACGAAGCGAATGCTGGCTGACGCAGTGAGGAGCCGGACACTACAAGTTTGCTGTCCGCTGGTGACAGCTTACGCAAGTATTAATATCTTTTCGCTCATTAAGTGAACGTTGACCATGACTCGGCTCTTCATTCGAATGACCTGAGTGATTGCTTTGCTTTTTTCTTCCTTTTTTTTTTTTTTTTTTGCTATGAGAACTAAGGGACATAAAGATAGCAGCTGCCAGTAGCAGTTAGCGGTTGCTGTCAAAATTCATGTTTGCGATGTCTGCGTCAATCAGGGACTAGGTGCCGCTCGACTGCGTCATGACCATATCGGAGCAGTAGGGTCGCGTATTTGAGGGCTAGAAGGCGTAAGTACAGGCCGCATGTTTTGCTCCGGCACGAACATGTTACAGCGCAAGGCTGCACTATCCAAGGGTCGTGCATTTGGCTAGTACAAGTATACGAGAACCAAAGTAACGACGTTCTTACTCCGCGACGGAAGTACCGTGATAATATGTGCTGGCGTTTCTTTTGCCCTATTTTGTTATCGTTTTCTAGCCATGGTGCTGTTGGAGTCCTTGATCCTCCGTAGAATAAAGCCTTAGTAAAGAATTCTACACTGCAGATGCCTATGAAAGGATTTCGGTAAGATGCACTGAGGGCTGTGCCTTGATAAAACGACTACGGGTGCATGTGTAAGTAACTAGTACTTTCTGAAATCCGAACAGAAAAGGAGTCGTGTCGCTCTTCTTCCGAATCGTATACCAATAGTGGAGCTAAAAACAGAATCATACAGAGGTTCTGAGTTGGGCGAAAATTTTCGCGGAAGCAGCTTGCGAGACTAGTCAATCTCAGAAGGCTTTACGGGTGCGTAACGTCCGATATAGCTTCTTTGCTCAATAAGTTTGACTTCCTCCGGCATTTTTAGAGAAGAAATGAGGTGAAGTAGTGCTAGCTCTTGGGTCACTTGGTGCATGTGTACTGAAGAGTTTTTAGTTACTATCTTCTTATTTGTAGTCTGCCCTCGTCGTGTTTAAGGGTCGATTACTTTAGCTAAAGCAAGGGATATATATATATATATATATATATATATATATATATATATATATATATATATATATATATATATATATATATATATATATATATATATATATGCAGATCAATTAAGGGGAAAATGAGGGTGCTCGTTATAATACATGAAGGAAAGAAGCCAACAGTGGGCGAGGCCAAGGAAAGCGTTGGGGTTGGTACTTTATGTCTTTTTTTTTTTAAGTTTTTTGGGATAATCACATAAATTAGTAATGTAATCCGTCTAGGGGAAGATAATTAAACACAAAGTAGAAGAAAAAACAACGTGCCAATGGTGGGATCCGAACCCACGACCTCCGAATATCGCGTCCGGTGCTCTTCCAACTGAGCTACATCGGCCGCTGTCCCCCCTGCTACTTGCCTGGGTATTTATGTTGAGTACCATCCCCAACGCTTTCCTTGGCCTCGCCCACTGTTGGCTTCTTTCCTTCATGTATTATAACGAGCACCCTCATTTTCCCCTTAATTGATCTGCTTGTAGCTTACGGGGGTCTCGGTTCTGGCAGTCTTGAAGCCATAGGTAGCGTAAGAGGGTTCTAGCACAGCTTTCACCCTCGCTCTTGATCACGTTCTACGTGACGCTGGCGGTAACAAAGGACGTTCTACGTCCGCCGCTATGGTTGAGGGTGGCGCTGGTGAACACTCTCAAGGTTCGTATACAGACAACATAAATACCCAAGCAAGTAGCAGGGGGGACAGCGGCCGATGTAGCTCAGTTGGAAGAGCACCGGACGCGATATTCGGAGGTCGTGGGTTCGGATCCCACCATCGGCACGTTGTTTTTTCTTCTACTTTGTGTTTAATTATCTTCCCCTAGACGGATTACATTACTAATTTCTGTGATTATCCCAAAAAACTTATAAAAAAAAAAAGACAAAGTACCATCCCCAACGCTTTCCTTGGCCTCGCCCACTGTTGGCTTCTTTCCTTCATGTATTATAACGAGCACCCTCATTTTCCCCTTAATTGATCTGCTTGTAGCTTACGGGGGTCTCGGTTCTGGCAGTCTTGAAGCCATATTTAGCGTAAGAGGGTTCTAGCACAGCTTTCGCCCTCGCTCTTGATCACGTTCTACGTGACGCTGGCGGTAACAAAGGACGTTCTACGTCCGCCGCTATGGTTGAGGGTGGCGCTGGTGAACACTCTCAAGGTTCGTATACAGACAACATAAATACCCAAGCAAGTAGCAGGGGGGACAGCGGCCGATGTAGCTCAGTTGGAAGAGCACCGGACGCGATATTCGGAGGTCGTGGGTTCGGATCCCACCATCGGCACGTTGTTTTTTCTTCTACTTTGTGTTTAATTATCTTCCCCTAGACGGATTACATTACTAATTTCTGTGATTATCCCAAAAAACTTATAAAAAAAAAAAGACATAAAGTACCATCCCCAACGCTTTCCTTGGCCTCGCCCACTGTTGGCTTCTTTCCTTCATATATATATATATATATATATATATATATATATATAGAGAGAGAGAGAGAGAGAGAGAGAGAGAGAGAGAGAGAGAGAGAGAGAGGGTAAAGTGGTATACGGTATGCAGTACAGCAGTACACAGTGCGCTTTTAACGTCCACTTTAAAACTAATGCTCGCTTGTTACGAACGAAAGTGGAGCTGCCACTAAAATATGTATTAGGGCTGTACCACTGCGTTTCAGATAAAACGGGCAATCATGACTCCATCACTCGACTATGACGAACGAAGAAACCCGGAGACTTGCCATCGCAGTGCGCATCCCACAAATGAGCATACCGAAAAGCATCTCACATGTGCCGTACTCTCCCCCCCCCCCCCCCTCCTCGCTTAAATAATGAGTCGGCCCTCGCATAAAACAGACATAACGGGGGGCGTCACTGAAAGTAAAATCTCTGCACATGGCAGGTCAACCACAATCCCTGAATTGAGGCCTGAATAATGCTGGTCGTGAGGTATGCCTTGCTGACTCACCAGGTGCTTCGCCAGGTGAGTGTGATCTACACTTTTGCTACCGCTCGGTGAACGTGCACATACTGCAGACATATTCTCTGCATCCTGCGCACACATTATCTGCGCTAGCTTTG
Source organism: Amblyomma maculatum (assembly GCF_055883805.1). NCBI lineage: Eukaryota > Metazoa > Arthropoda > Arachnida > Ixodida > Ixodidae > Amblyomma > Amblyomma maculatum. The sequence goes on along the minus strand of NC_139344.1, from coordinate 199,689,733 downwards.
CAGCCGCTGCTTTGTCGAGAATCAAAGAGGTAGATGGTCACTTACCACCAGATGCCGTTAACTCGTCAAAGGCTATCGCTAATCGCGTTCGTAAAGCGGCTGACCCCTAGAAAGTGCCTCGGCCAGGATAATATGGTCATGCCGGAAAGCTTAGAAAGCGTCTTGATAGTGCCTGATTTGAAGAAACTGGTTTCCACAAGCGAAAGCGTCATCTTTGTCGAACTTGGCATTTTTGGCTGAAATAAGCCGAATCCACTTATTATGAACTTCGGATTCATTGAATAGAATCCGCGTAACCATCAGGTTTGACCATGTTTTCCTGAATTAAATTCACAACCTCCTTTGAGCATCCATTAAATAAGTTAAGATATATTAATGTTGCTTTTTTTTTATCTTTATAAGGCTTCCAACAAAGAACGGCGCAGATAGTGTAGGATATAATATTTTATCAGTTTTTAAGGCGTGCTTTCGTAGTTCGGATCTTACCTACGAACTGCGAAGCAACAAAATTGTTAAGTTCCTTTCCTTGAAACTACGTTTCTCAGCAATGACCACGTTCACTGTATATTTGCACCTCGGACAAACAAAACACTAATTCAGCATGTCTGTGATCGTTGCAAGCTGTTAAAGAGAGGTGTAGCGTTCGGACGCCTTCTGGACGCAATGAAGAAGAGTCGCTTCCACTGCATGTGGACAGGTTGCTTGCAGCGGGTTTTCCTTCCTCGATCGCCAGGGCTATACCTGAAGCGAAATATGCAACAACATTAAAAAATGGGTCAAAGGCAGGGTGTAAGCGTTGTGTTTTCTGCACCTCGTACACTCGCTTGTCTTTGTGATAGAACTGTGAATGCCCCTCCGCGGAGGCTTAGTAGCTCTCACCTGCTGATCCCAAAGACGCAGGTCCGATACCGACCGCGGCGGCTTCTTTTCGATGGAGACGAAGAGGAGTGCTGGGCGATAGTGGTCGATATTTCCGGAGCCTTGCGCTAAGGTGTCCCTCGTAGCGTGAGTCACTTTGGGACGTTACACCTCTGTAAATCAAGACAGGATTGAAAATTAGGGGAGGAATAATAGGTACTGCCTATTTAATTACGTGAAACACTACGATAGGTAAAAGAGCGAATTGTTTACAGTATCCCGTTAGCCTGTGAAAAACAGGTATTTCCACGATCTCGAAGAGGGTGGGGAGGGGTTGCAAGGAAGGCATTTAGCAGTTTATTGTCATACCTGCAAAAAGTGCAAAAACAAACAGAGCCAATGTTTCATCGTGTGAGCCTTCTGGAGAGGGAAAAGGCTAGGCATTTCGCATTATCAGTGAAAACAATAATTGGATAAAGGACTCGCCCTTGTGTTGAATAAACAAGAAACCTGGCTACCTAGCACGTCTTTGTTTATATATATATATATATATATATATATATATATATATATATATATATATATATATATATATATATATATATATATATATATATATATATATATATATATATCTTCCATAATGCAGCGAGGTGATTGCACGACGAGGCGGCGGCAACAAGCAAAATTGACAACGCTACTCCCCATCGCCGTGCCCCGTCGTTCCGTGCGAGAGCGCCAATGGTATGAGGCGGAGTATATCACCTTGTGGGGTTACTGCTCAATAGAACCGAAATGAGTATATCCCATTCCAGTAACAATAATACAACCTTGAGATGCTTGCTAAACGGCCCAAATGCTTTCTGGCATGTGAGCCAGGGTACATAATCACGAACAATATCCGTTGTGAAAGGACGTATTAACAGGTAGGTGTGTACGAATATTCACCATCTGAAAATAGCGATATCCTTCAATTCGATTCGCCTGTTGAATCAAACAATGTCCACTCAGTTTTGTTCGCAACGGATAAAGTGTGATTTCAAGTTCTCGAATACTTTTTCAATAATTTGTACGAAGCTTGAATACGGCCACCCGTAACATTTTCAAAGAATGCTTCAAAAACAGAAGCCATTCCGACGCTGCGTCTGTTTGAGCGCAGTTGTTATGAACCAAGTTACCAGTGCGTGAGCTGACATCAATACTGCTTTCATGAATACGCTAAGCAGGCGCAGCGTTACATCGCACGAGAGAGAACGCTAGGAGGCAGATATATGAGCGACAGGTGAATATTTTAAAAGGGAAATTACTGTTTTAATTTACGCACTGGTTCATGTGAAGCTGTTACCTTCTGTAGGGCTCCTGCGTTTGAAAGAGAACAAATGCCATGCTTCGCTAAGACATCCCTGCTATACCACTGCTAGCCGAGAAACAAGGCCACAGTGAAAATATCCTGAGACTGGGGTGTTCTACCATATGAACAGTTTCAAGTGTCAAGCAATATTTCTAATTAAATATAGACTCCAGGCCTGTGGGCTTACAGATGTGTTTGGTTGGCCCTTGGAAACAAGCAAGGCAAGAAAACCATCATTTTAGAATACGGACAAGCGGTATCTTTAATAAGAGGAACTAAAGTTTATACCGAGATAGGTGCTGGCGGCGGGGTATGCAGTAATGTGACAGTGCCCACCTTAGATAATGCAGTTAGAACTTCTTATTTTTCCCACAGCTTTCGCCTGATTCATTACTTCAAAATGATGCGTCAAAATGAGTGCTGCAGCGAAAGCTGCTTTTATATGTGTGTTATAATTTCTGATTAAGTAGAGGAAAGTTTCTTAAGCTTACGAGTACAAGTAGCGAATAAAGCAGAAATTTAGGCGATTTGGTACGTATTGATTTTGCCCCCACACAGCGCTTCTAAGACGGGACGAAATTCGTAAGGCCGCGCTAGTCCGTGTCTCTATTTCGTCCCGCCATCGGTGCACTGTAGCGTAGAATGAAGTAAACCCAGGTAGGCGCGCGGGTATTGCAACGCGGGGTTGCAGCTGCAAACGCGAAAAAGGAAGTAAAGAGTTTTACGGTAGAAACTTCTGCAGCACAGGACAGCGACACGATACGAAAAACTGCTGCTGGTACAAAATAATGCTATCGTAATTTACCAAGAGCACCAAGAAATTATTGCCTATTTAATTCGAAACATTTGCTTCTTTCTCAACTTGTATTAAAGGTCAGATTTCCATTTGCCTGCGCTTGGCGGTCGCATGTGAGCTGCAGCCGTATGTGTTCTCAAGCAACCCGAGGACTGATTAATAATTGCCTGTTGTGTCCCGGAAGAACTCTTGTGACACAAATTGCTCACTGCGCTCCCTCGAAGAGATCGTAGATGATTGGTCGATGCGCCATTTTAAACGCCGATTCCTTTTTTATTTCGTTCCAAAGAAACATTCACATGCTTATGTAGCTCGGCACAATACGTGTTGACCACAGCTCGGAGCAGTAAATCCGGTTGCCCTTAACACATTTCAGGCACATCATAACTTCTCAAAAGCATAATAACTGCGTTTAAGATTTGCCGCGTGCAAAACGGATGCGCGGCAAGCAAGGTGCGCAGCATGAGGACAAAAAATTGTGGGCTGGGGGACATTTAAGCCTCCTTACGTACGGCAATGCGAAAGTATTTCCCTCCTGCTACTGGTCCGATTGTGCGCCTGCGTCCACACTTCTAATACGTTGTGTTGTACAGAGTTCCGCTAACGCCTGGCGTGTTCGGTGGCGTCATCTACATCGATCTGTTATGACGTCCGACACTGTAACAATGACTATGGGTAATCATGACTATGATTAATAACAAATGATGACTAACTGTGACTACGACTAACAATGCCCAGCCATGACAATAATCATGATTGGGACTAACAACGACTAAATGTGAATATGACTAATCAGATCATCATTATTAAGAATAATTATCAGCGACTGACTTCATTACTATCGATTTCTGGATGAATCACAGGTGCGAAGGACGTTTTCTGGTCACATGAAGCACGAGGCAAGAAAGGCTCTCGCTTTAAACTCAACTCTCGTCGCCGTCATCGCGCTATCGTGGCGTAGGTTATTCCGGTGTTCAATGCGCGCTTGCGCCGACGTGGTTGATAGCTGTAGGTTGCGTCAACGCGTTTAGTGCAATATGAGTTCGGCGAACGGTGCATGCGAATTATTCCCTGATCCATGTCTGTCAGCAGCAATAAAGCTGATCTAGCGATGTTTCCCAAACTTACATCTTTGATAACCGGCGGTCTCAATTTCGCCTCACACCGTCATCGCGTTTCCATCGCCGCCAGAACGGCGCAGAAGAAGCGAAGGATGAAGGCCACTTACGCAAGGAAAGAATGGAGGTTCGAATTGCTTCATCTCTCATATGCTGATTGTTAAAGACTTGCAATTACTATCGAATAAAACTCGTTTCAACCTTTTAAATTGAAATTTCCCGAGGAGAAAAATCGATCCTCTATTGCGACTGCCTACCGCAGTAGCCGGTCTGCTTGCAGCTTCGGTTTGATTAGGCCAATGAACGTATGCATTTATAACGAAAAGAAAATTGAATACCTTAAAACGGTCTGTGCCTCAGAAGAACCTGTTGAAAAGAAGTACGCATTCCGCGCCCGTCCACCAAAGTAGAAATTCAAAAGCCCGCGACTAGCACAAACATTTATGGCCAGCAGTAGAATATACGTTACTCCAGAATGCTAAGACTGTGCGGACATTCGCGATCAATAATGGCTCGCCTCACTTGCGCCGACTTCGTGACTAAGTTTCCGGGAAGGAGGCGGTAGTATATATATATATATATATATATATATATATATATATATATATATATATATATATATATATATATATATATATATATATATATATATATATATATATATATATATATATATATATATATATATATATATAGCCGTCCGCGAAAGACGTTACGGAGGGAAAGCCGAGCAGCGATTGAGACAAGAGTGCCTTCTGTAAAAGCCGAGGGCGTCGAGTGTAATACAAGAAAAGGAGCTATAACAACGCCTGCCAGCCTCCGAAGACAGGAAGCATTAACGACAAGCGCCGAAATTTGGCACTGTACGAATTACGTTGCAAAATGGACGCTGTCGCCGGTGCGCTCGCTGACGTGCTCGGCGTACTCAAGATATGGGATCTTCTATTTGGCACTGGGCGAAGGTGAAGGCGAGGCGCAGGAACCGCATTTTGGGCTACGCAGAAATAGACCGAATAAAGGAAAGGATACGCGGGAGAGGGGCCGGCGTACGAACAATGAGCGGGTGAGACTAAACGAGCCAGGGGAGCAGAATAAGAAAAAAGAAGCGAAGGCGTGGGAGTCAACGTCAAATAGGAAAGGATGATAGAGGCGAGTAGGCCAGAAGTGTCGCGGGGGATCTGTGCTGTCTCTTGACGCTCAGTTGGAGGACCTTGGAGAGGTGAACGGCCGCGCGGCGCCATGCTACGCGAGGGAGAGGCGCGTCGCCACAAATCTGGCCTGATTCATAGCCGGGCCCCGGATTCGTGTCGTCACTATCACCCAGAATTTCCCACTTTACGCTGGTCGCGCTGCCGAACGGGGTCCCCTTGCGAAATTGTCCTGAGTGTGAGTCCGGATTTCAGTGCAATACTGGGGGCACAAAGCTGCCTCGCCCAACAGTAATGAATAGGCTTCGGCGAGCGACTTCATACTTCGCGCAGGTTGCCACACGCGTAGCAAGTCAAAGGGCAACCTGGACAGCCAAGTCATAAAAAAAAGAGGAGAGCAGTGCGCACATTACTCTGGGTGAAGGGAACGTGACATATGCCAGGATTAACGCCCGCACGCGCCATAACACTTTAACGCGCTTTCTCCCTGCGATCGCCTTTTCCCCTAAAACCTCTCACCAGAGATAGAAGAGGGAGGAAAAAGATACGGCCAGAAAGGGGCTAAATGGCACCAATGTGAACTTTTTTTCATGTACTCGCAATACTGCGAAACTTAAGTTTTTGTAAACGCTCACAGAACAATCACGATGGATTTACGTCTACAAACATGCCGAAAAAGAGCAGCCTTGCAAGTGGGCACACCCGCCCGAATAGTATGTCCAATACGTATACAGCTCCTGCCACAACGCGATTTTCGCGTATTTTCATTTTTTTTTTCTTTTTAACGGGTTGTGTTCCTCATGCGTTAGTTCTTGAGCGACTGCAGTTTTAGTCAGCATTGTCGAAAGATAAATATTCAGCGGCATTAATGGGGTGCACGCAATATACGTTTTGTACGCGCCGCACCAGCGCTTCCGTCCCGGACTTCTTAAATATTATAGTTTGTGCGAGCTTAAATTGCGGCAGCAGAGAGAAGGTATACCTTCTAAGCAACTGCTGTGTCCAAGGAGAATTGCGAAGTATTTGTTTCCCTGTTTGCGGAGAGTATTGATCAGTATTGAAATTTCACGTTTATGCGATGTATATTTAAAATGTCGAGTAGTTTGGGTACAGGTGCGGTGAGCAAAATAGATTTCCGACCTAAAATGTCACAAATGTAACCACATTTCTTCATATCGTGCTTTAGATGACCATAATAAAAGGTATGTACACAGCAGATGGTTGGACAAAGCAAAAGAAACCTGATTATTACATTCAATTTCACAAGACGAGACATCTCGTTGTCATCGTGTGCCATAAAACAAATTGAGGCAGCAAAAATTGCCGCCAGAAAAGAAGGGTATTAAACAATACCCAGCCATGCTAGCTTGGCTTACCGTTGTTTTTCTGCTACAAAAATTTAGTGGGAAGATGCCCCCTCTTCGTGAAAAAGCAGGCAACTCAGAGCTGTGGAAACTATGACCGGGGTGAGAACTCCGAAGGGTGTTAGAGCTTGGCAGCAGCCACAAATAGAAGAAAGCGAAAAAAAAAAAAATCAGATGAAATACGCAAAACGATAGACAGAAAGAAATAGGGAAACTCGAAAATTATTTCACGAAAGCTCAGATACTGCGCTTGTAGTTTACGTTTATGGCACTTTTGAATAAATTACTGCACCCAGGCCGGACGGCTCCAGAATGTGCCGATTATAGACAGGCATATAAAAATAATAAAGCGAAAAATTTGTCGCAGTCGCGCAACACACTTTCCCTTCGCCATTTATTCTATGGGAGCACTCCGCATTTATGACTCGAATGACCATGTGAAACTTACTTATTGCATGCTTAGATTCAGGGCATCTAAAAAAATAAATAAATGAATAAAGACGCCTTTAAGGAAGGTACAGTTAGTTTTCGTGAGAATTAAGTTTCTTTTTCTTCTGATAGATCAATGCGGCTAGCTTCAGTAAATGCTGATATATAGGAATGAATATCTCTAGTCCAGCATCCTTGGACAGCAATTTTAGTTGAAAGGCAGCTATGGAATATTATAAGTATACTGTCATGGAAACACTAAGGGGGTCTTATACACCGATGCGCTGCAAATTTGTTTTTTACTTTCGCTAGCAAACAGTAGTTTAGTCAGCCACAGAAAAACAACAGGGACGTTTATGACGATGTTAGGCGAAATAATGGCAAAAATCAAACAAACAAACATAACAATAATCAGGCTCCGGAGGGGTGACCTGCCAGCAACTGGATTGTTGCAGTGAAATTTTACGATACGCGAAAAAATTAGTCCCAGTAGCAACTTGCTGTGCCAAAATTGGCTTGTCCAGAATTCATGGTCACGTACTCACGCACTGCATTGTGTCGTAGCTAACACCTATGCCAAGGTCTTCGCGAATTCAGAAGTGGTTAGGAATCGTTGCTGCTGCTTATTCAGAAAATAGTGTCCTGGCGTTAGTTAAGGCGTGCTCCTAATATAAGTAGTACGGCTAGGGTGAACCTGTTACCGTATTACCCTTGTTAGGATTGGGGTTTGCGTGGGACTGGGTTAGCGTGCCGCTGCCAGCTGTTATTACGTGCGGCGAGCGGCCCCTCGGTAGCGTTGGCCTGGCGATCCGTGGACGGCGGACGGCATCAAAGGTGCCAGCAAAGATGAGGCGTCTTTTAACGAAACAACCTTTACTGTAACATCATGAAGAAACGGGCAGTGAAGCTGACCCGGAGAGTTTACAGACACTCTCACACAGCTGCTGTCTAGCGTCGTGCCAACGGCGCGTCAAAGTAGTCTCTATCTCAGCGGAGTCGGCCGCTGCTTTTTATAGTTTTTCCAGTTCACAGGGAAAGGGTAAACCTTCACATGAAAGGGAGAGCCAAACATGTTGGTTCACGACGAATGACTCAATCGCAGATGGTCCGACCTCATCTCCTCCACCTCCTGCAGACGGGCGAGGGCGGCGCCCTCTCTCACGAGCTCCAGGCTTGGCCGGCGTCTGCACACACACGCACGCACACACATTTGGCGCGTGGCAGGAACACGTCGAGTCTTGCCCGCGGGAGGAAGCGTTGCGCGGCCGATGAACGGCGCCGAAATGGCCGATCCGCTCGCGGTTCTGCCTGTTGCTATGCGGTGGCCGCGTCAGCTGTCCCACTTCTCGGTGGAGAAACGTAACAGACTGCCCCGCCGGGGAAGGGAGATCCCGAAGGGCAGGGGACTGCATCCGCTGTCCGGAGGGATCGGGATGTTGCTGCTAGCCGGGTTCGTCCGACTCTGTTTCTCTTGAGCCAGTCAGCCTGAAGAATTCCTTGGCAAGTCCGGGTTTCCAAGGCACTCTGCAACTTGTCTTCAGGAGAGATTGCTGACAACCTACAACGTCACAACCACGCTAAAAACTCAACCGTTCAGCCAGCAAGCACGGCACAATCTTCACTAAGTTATGCCAGACTATTTCCCTCTTATGCCCCCATCTATATTAAAGGGCAGCTCAGCAGCACTTGGAACGCGTCCACAAATTTGAAAATCGCGCTTTCAAAACGTCTCTTCAAACAAAAATAATGCAATACAATATGTTCAAAATCCTATGCCAGGAAGAAAAACACCAACTAGTGAATAAAGGCTTCTTCTCACGTTATAGGCTTCGACTTAAGCCATCGGCATTACTGTTGAGATCACCTTTTTCACTAAAGCTTCGGCTGTCCGTTTCCCGGAACAACCGTACCCTCCTGTTTCTGTACCAAGAAACAGACGAGCACGAGTCACTCGCTTTTCTAAACAACCTATCCCTCTCTTTACGCTTGGCGCACCAGTCACGCATTTTCTCGGCACGGGCGCATTTGTGCCTTCGGGATAATCGCTTTCTTTTTCGCGATAGCCTCAACTTGCTCCATTCTTTCTCGCGCCTGCCTTTCCGTTTTTTTCTACGGCAGCACTGGAACACAGGCGTTTTGCTTTCTTTTCGCAATCGTTTGAGTGTCCTCTCCTTACGATGGCAGCTTTCTTTATCGCGCCTGCCCTTTCGCGTTTTTCGTCGGCAGCGCTTGAATACTCTAGTTCGACTTTCTTTCGGCTCGAGCTCTGGCAAGCTAGCGGTAACCGTTCTAGCGGTAACCGGAGCTAGTAGGACACGGGTGTCGTCGAAGCGGTCAAAGTGCGGCGCCGCGTCTGATTCGCGGCCAGCAGCGCATGACTCACTTTCATGCAAGTTCGAACAACAACCGCTCATGCCAGCCCTCAAGCTAGGCATTTCCTCTGGCGGCTCGCCACTCACGTTACACGGGTCCTCCGATGAGCCGTATCGCTCAGCGCTAACCGGCGCACGATCAAGCTCATTCGACAGCTGGGGCGCTTCGGATAGCGTGAGGGTCATGTGTGCCACGTCCGCGTTCGCACTGGGGTTGCTTTCGCGAATACAACCTAGCGTGGTATCGGAGCACGAACGATTCTGACCGTGCTCTGGTCGCTCACTGTCGCCTTCCCAAGTCTCGCTCTCTACGGCGGACGCGCACTCCTCGTCGGTCTGCCCTAGCTGATCACAACTCGCGGGCTGCGCAGTTTCCCTGATCGGCACTTCGTTTTTCTGCGTGCCCTGCTCTACGACACAGCTGATTTCGGAAACCGCAATTTTCTCATTTCCAAGCTGGCTTCCTTCTCCGCCACGCTCTACACAAGCTTCTGCATTGAGAGGCGGTTCAGTTATTACCAGTTCCCTACACTCATTTGATGGAACTGTATCTCCTACAGCTACTTGGGTCGGCATGCAGTTCACCTCGCTGGACAGCGTCCCTGCGGATTTCTTGCCGATTAAGCCTGAGCTAACCGTCTCAGCTAGTGGCTCGACCAAGGTAACACAATACTCCTCTGTTCGAGGCTCGGTCGGCTCGCTACTGCGGTCACGTTGCTCGGCCGCTTCCCCAAGCTGTTTCTCACACTCCGGTGCAAGTTCGATTTGCTCCGGAACTTCCGCACTGTCTAGCCATTCGCTTACAGCGGCTAACAACTGGTAGGCATCGGTGGGACGACCAAGCCGTAACCGTGGTACGTGGGACGACGACGACCAAGCCGTAACCGTGGTTGGAGTGACGAGCCAGGCGATACCGTCGTCCAACAACTGGTGAACAGCGGAGAGACGAGGACGACCAAGCAGTGACCGTGGTCGGTGAAACGAGCCAGGCCTGACCGAGGTGCAACATCTGGTGGGAAGAGCGGAGATGTCCGAGGCGTGACTCGTGAGTCAAAGCAGCTCAGCGGAAAAGGCGGGAGCAGTGCAACGAGCCCTGTGTGATGACTGGTTGCCTGCAGCGGAACGACTGCGTTGGATTCTTGGCTGCGAGGTTTGGTGAGTGCGGGACTTTCTTCTACTGAGTTTTGCCAGGCTTTTGTTAAGTAGAGAACAGAGCTGGTAATTGTGTTGTCGTTGTTGCTGGGTTAATTGCAGCAAGGCAATAGTGGGCAGTAGAGAAGGCAGCACTCGGAACAGCCATGGGTTTGGATTTGAAGTCGTTGCGCAAACCGAAATTGCTGGAGCTTGCGGAGGAGTTGGGTCTGGATTTGTCAGACAGACTCAGAAAACCAGAAGTGTTAAAGGCTATGCTTCGTTGGAAGCTGAAGATGACGAGCTTTCGGAATGCCTCGAGATCATTGAAGAACGTCACGAGAAAGAGGAACGCCAGGAAAGGCTAGTATCCCACCACTGCCACCAGTTGTTAGGATTGGGGTTTGCGTGGGACTGGGTTAGCGTGCCGCTGCCAGCTGTTATTACGTGCGGCGCGCGGCCCCTCGGTAGCGTTGGCCTGGCGATCCGTGGACGGCGGACGGCATCAAAGGTGCCAGCAAAGACGAGGCGTCTTTTAACGAAACAACCTTTACTGTAACATCATGAAGAAACGGGCAGTGAAGCTGACCCGGAGAGATTACAGACACTCTCACACAGCTGGTGTCTAGCGTCGTGCCAACGGCGCGTCAAAGTAGTCTCTATCTCAGCGGAGTCGGCCGCTGCTTTTTAAAGTTTTTCCAGTTCACAGGGAAAGGGTAAACCTTCACAGGAAAGGGAGAGCCAAACATGTTGGTTCACGACGAATGACTCAATCGCAGATGGTCCGACCTCATCTCCTCCACCTCCTGCAGACGGGCGAGGGCGGCGCCCTCTCTCACGAGCTCCAGGCTTGGCCGGCGTCTGCACACACACGCACGCACACACATTTGGCGCGTGGCAGGAACACGTTGAGTCTTGCCCGCGGGAGGAAGCGTTGCGCGGCCGATGAACGGCGCCGAAATGGCCGATCCGCTCGCGGTTCTGCCTGTTGCTATGCGGTGGCCGCGTCAGCTGTCCCACTTCTCGGTGGAGAAACGTAACACCCTCCAAGCCAAGAACATTATCCTTATATTTTCTTTAGAGCGGGCTGCTCTACTCTCCGGGCAACTCCCCAGTTCATCGGCTGTCAGTGCTTGTCCATTAGTTCTTCAGGAGGCCGTATACCTCGTCTTCTGCTCCTTAACTCCCGAGTTCGCCGAGTTTCAGCAAACGACCTTAAAGGTTTCGCAAGGTGAAACTAGGATTTAGTCTTTTGGTGGTGATTTAGGTAGTACGCGTGTAGTCGTCCTTTTAACCCCCCCCCCCCCCCCCCCCACACACACGCACACGCACACACACGCGCACGCACACACGCACGCACACACAAAAGCATCGTAGTGGAGCCGAACCACTCGTGTTCGAACCTGGGTACTCAGGTTCAATAGCCGAGCGTCTTAACCAGGTTTAAGTACGCGGAAACATAGCCATTTTTCTTTTCATTCATTTTTTTGCTTTATCTCAGTGCACGGCATCTAGGCCCACGTTAACGTCAGTGTTTTGTTCTCAGCTCCCTTACATTTCGACCACAATTCTAGGAATGCATGCCAAATGTCTTGGTTGTTAACATTAGGAGATAGGAAGCGCGCAGAGTGGGTCAGATAAATAACTCAAGTTACCGACATTCTGGCGGAAATTAGGAAAAAGAAATGGACATGGGCAGGGCATGTAGTGCGAAGAGAGGATAACCAATGGTCGCTTAGGGTAACAAACTGGATTCCAAGGGAAGGAAAGCGTAGCAGGGGGCGGCAAAAAGTTAGGTGGGCGGATAAGGTTAAGAAGTTCGCAGGGGTCATGTGGATGCATGCAGCTAGCACAGAACCGGGTTAATTGGAGAAATATGGGAGAGGCCTTCGCCCTGCAGTGGGTATAGTCAGGCTGATGATGATGATGATGATGACGATGATGTCTTGGTTGTATGACGCTGCCCACGCAGCGCAGGTTACTTCAGCGGGAACTAAATTTTACTAAGTTTGGTTTGGTTTATGAGGTATGAGAGACACCGTGTAGTGCAGGCCTCCGGAACTTTTGTCCACTTTGAGTTCTTTAATGTGCTCTGACTTCGCACAGCACCCGGGCCCCTGGCTTTTCACCTATATCGAAAAGCGGTCGCCACAGCTGGAATTCGATCTCGCATTACAATTTTACAAAGTAAAACTTTCGAAACGCGGGAAGTAAACGTCATTAGATAGAAATAGGATTGCAGCTATATACCGGTGGTTTCAAAAGGAGAAAGGGGGTGGTTTGTGTTACCCACAAATGAGATCAGTTCAGTTCAGTTCAGGCGTTCAGTCGTGTCCGACTCTTCGTGACCCTATGGACCATGTCACGTACGCCACGCTTTCCGGCCTCTCACTATCATCTTAACATCACATAGCTTCATCTGCAATGCCTCGAGAATGCCATCTAACCATCGCGTTCGCTGCCTACCCCTTCTCCGGCGACCCTCAACCTTTCCCAACATCAAATCTTTCTCCAGCGACTCCTCTCTTCTCATCAGATGACCAAAGTAGCTGAGCTTTAACTTTAGAATTTGACCCTCCAATGAACAGTCAGGGTTTATGGTCGACAATATCGACTGATTTGATCTTCTGGCAGTCCAAGGAACTCTTAAGAGTCTTCGCCAGCACCACAATTCAAACGCGTCAATTCTTCGGCGGTCAGCCTTTTTCACAGTCCAACTCTCGCATCCATACATCACAACTGGAAAGACCATAGCACGGGTTATACGGATCTTGATTGGCAGACTAATGTCTCTGCTCTTTACTAGGCGGTCAAGGCTAACCATTGCTCTCTTTCCCAGAAGCAGGCGTCTCCTAATTTCATAGCTGCAGTCTCCTTCCGAGGTAATCTTGGCGCCCAAGAACAGAAAATCTGTCACAGCTTCCACTTCTTGTCCATTGATGCTCCAGGACTTGATAGGGCAAGACGCCATGATCTTCGTCTTTTTAATGTTCAGTTTAAGCCCAAACTTCTCACTCTCTTCTTGTACGCGCATCAGAAGTCTCTAGAGTTCCACTTCACTTTCTGCCATTAAAGTGGTATCATCCGCATATCTAAGGTTGTTGATACGTTTTCCAGCAATCTTCACTCCAGCTGAAGACTCGTCCAGACCGGCCTTCCTCATGATGCACTCTGCATATAGGTTAAATAGGCAGGGCGACACTATGCAGCCTTGCCTCACCCCTTTCTCAATCGGAAACCAATCAGTAAGACCATGCCCAGTTCTGACTGTGGCCTCTTGCCCTTCATAAAGGTTCCTGAGGAGACAGATGAGGTGAATTGGAACTCCCATCTCTTGGAGAGCTTGCCACAATCTGCTGTGATCTACGCAGTCAAACGCTTTCGCATAATCAATAAAGCAGAAGTAAATGGGTTTCTGGAACTCTCTTGCTTTTTCCATGATCCAGCGAAGGTTGGCAATTTGGTCTCTAGTTCCTCTGCCCTTGCGAAACCCAGCTTGCACGTCCGGAAGCTCCCGATCCACATACTGCTGCAGCCTACCTTGCAAGATTTTTAACATCACCTTGCTAGCATGCGAAATAAGCGCGATCGTGCGGTAGTTGGAACAATCTTTGGCACTGCCTTTCTTTGGAATGGGGATGTAAACTGACCTCCTCCAATCCTGTGGCCACTGCAGGGTTGTCCAAATCTTTTGACATAATGTATGCAGTGTGTTAACAGCGTCGTGGTTGAGGTTTTGAAGCAACTCAGCTGGAATACCATCAATTCCGCTAGCTTTGTTCTTACCAAGGCTGGCTAAGGCCCATTCAACTTCGCTCTTCAGGATGCCCGGCTCGAGATCAGTAATCACAACCGTACTATGTTGGGTTTGCACATCCGGGTCCTTCTTGTACAGTTCTTCTGTGTATTCCTGCCACCTCTTCTTTATCTCTGAGGCTTCAGTGAGGTCCTTGCCTCGTTTGTCCTTTATCACACCCAGCTTAGCACAGAAGCTTCCTTTGATATCTTTGATTGTCTTATACAGAGCTCTTGTGTTCCTTAATTGGCTGTTGTCCTCAACTGCTTGACACTGTATGTTCAGGAAGGCATTCTCATCTCTCCTTGCTATTTTCTGAAAATCCGCATTGAGAACCATGTATCTTTCTCTTTCCCTCATACCTTTTGCCATCCTCCTTTCCTCAGCTATTTGCAAAGCCTCTTCAGATAACCAGTTTGCTTTTTTGCATTTCTTTTGCTTTGGAACTACCTTAGTAGCAACTTCTTGTATTATATTACGAACATCAGTCCACATCTCTTCGGGCTCTTTGTCTTCTAGATCTAATTCTTGAAATCGATTCCTCACTTCCACAGCATATTCTAATGGAATCTGATCCAGATCATACCTGAAAGGCCTTCTAGTTTTCTGCATTTTCCTCAATCGTAGCTTAATTTTGGCAACAAGAAGCTGATGATCGGTGCCACAATCGGCCCCAGGCCTTGTTTTTACTGCTTGTATAGCGCTTCTCCATCTCTGCCGGCAAATAATATAATCGATCTGATTCCTGTACAGACCGTCCGGTGAAATCCATGTGTACAGGCGCCTCTTGTGGTGTTGAAAATGAGTATTCGCTATGGTCAGGTTGTTTTCTTGACAGAACTCTACTAGCCTCTGCCCAGCTTCATTTGGCTCACCAAGACCGAACTTGCCTGTAATTCTGGATATTTCTTCACTCCCGACCTTAGCATTCCAGTCTCCTATGAGAAAAACGACGTCTGATGATGGGGTGCGGTCTAAAAGGCATTGTAGGTCCGCATAAAATCTCTCAACGTCAGCTTCTTCAGCAGCAGTGGTCGCTGCATAGACTTGGATAACTGTTATGTTGAAAGGGTGACCTTGGATCCGAAGTGAAATCATTCGGTCGTTTTTGGGGTTGTACCCTAGCACTGCTTTGCCCATTCTTCTGTTCACTATGAGAGCGACCCCATTCCTTCTCTTGGATTCGTGCCCACAATAAAATACATAATGGTCGCCGGAGTTAAATTCTCCCATTCCGGTCCACTTGAGCTCGCTGATACCCAAGATATCAATGCTCAATCTGTCCATTTCTCGCTTGACGATATCCAGTTTACCTTGCGTCATAGATCTTACATTCCATGTTGCTATGTGATATATCTCCTTGCAACATCGGACTTTCCGGTCGCTTCCCGACACATCCACAACTGAGCGTCCTTTTGGCTTTAGCCCAGCCGCTTCATTCGTCCTGGAGCTACTAGGAATCGCCCTTTGTTCATCCCCAGTAACATGTGGGACGCCTTCCAACCTGGGGGGCTCATCTTCCGGCGCCATATCGATAATGGTATTGTGACTGGCCATAGGGTTTTCTTGGCAGGAAATACTGGAGTGGGTTGCCATTACCTTCTCCAGTGAATCACATTTTGTCAGAACTCTCTGCCGTGACCTGTCTATCTTGGGTGGCCCTACACAGCAGAGCTCACGACTTCATCGAGTTTCGCAAGCCCCTCCGCCACGACAAGGCAGTGATCCATGAAGGGGCACAAATGAGATACTTTGTTTAAAAAACTGGAAACTCGCAACAAATATCTTTCATTTTTCTCCCTCAAAAAAATAACAGGTGTGCGGCGTACATTAGGTCACCTTTACCATTTACTTGGGTTGGCATCGATCTGCCTTTGGTATCAACGCGAATTCGGAATTTAAGGACACTGAAGATCTGAGCCTCCCTCCGCTCGTGTTTTTTTTTTCTTAATCTTTTGTATAACCGTAATTCAGGACATGTAGTCAGAGCCATTCCCTTTTGACACGCAAAAATACCCCACTTCTAATCACTTTTCTTTCTTCAAAGGTTTCCTGCAGAACAGGTGCTGTACTCTTAGTTTGAAGGAAATGCCTACAAAGCAGTTATTTAATTACCATGACTGATATTTACTTGTCGTGCTCTTCCGCTCTATTTGTTTCGCGAACTACTTGATCTAGTCACTAAATGCTTAATGAGATTATCATACATCTGTGACAAATGGTAAGCTGATTTTGTTTCAACTTAGACGTTGGTCCCAATATATTCTTAAAATGATCATTTAGGAAGAGCAGCCGTTAAATTACGATATGGAAAAAAAGTTTTTTTTTTCTTTAACTGGTACTGAGAAAAAGATGACGGTCAGCTGCACCGGGAACTGTAAAGGAACACCGATGGTTTTTCATTCATTCATTCATTCATTCATTCATTCATTCATTCATTCATTCATTCATTCATTCATTCATTCATTCAATCATTGCAACTAATTTATCCGGAACATTTTTTCCTTCCTGTCAAGCATATGTGTCTATGGCCATTTCTTTTTTTTTTTCTTTTTGCTTGTTTCCACACGGAATTCGCTCATCGCTCCTATCAACTCTGCCATCGACGCGTGCTCCTATATCCTTATGTTATAAGAAGCCATTAGAGTCAAAATGAAAGTTCCAAGCGCGTATTCTATCAGAGGAAGGAACCGGGAAACACATCGCGAAAAGGCGTCATATGGAAGCTCGTCGCTGCTGCTCTCAGAAAAGGAAATATTAAAGGGTAAGAGGGAAGAAGAAGGGGCAGGAGATGGGGTGTAGCCCGCGGTGAGCATGCGCTGCGGGCCCCAGCAGATCTCCCGGTTCGCGCTCGCAACGGAGGCGCCGAAAACGGCCTGTCGCGCCCTTTGCACGCGCGCGCCCCTCGAGACAGCCCGGCATTCGTCTCCTGTTGAACGAGCATTCAGAAGCGCCTTCAGCGCTGTGAGCGCCGGTGCGGTAGCTGGTCTTGAAAAAAGAAACTAAAGCGGGAAGCGGCGGGTGGAGGAAAAGGGAGAGCGAGGGAAGGGGAGGGGAGGGGGGGGCAATTTTAGCAGTAGTATTGGCGCGAAGCGTGCGCGTCGAACAGGCGAAGTCTAACGGTGCCGGGAACGTGTAATCCTGTTTTAACGAGATGTATTTGTCGTTGGAAAGACTGCTTTTGGCGGGTCACGTAGGCGCGCGAGTTGGGATTACGGCAGCCAAGGAATTATAGAGACGGCGCGGCGCGCGATATTAATGGCAGGATAATTTTGAGTCCTGGAAACAAGGACCGTGCGGCCGCCCTCCACATCTTGCCGTCTGCCGTGGCGTAAAGCAGCTTTGCCTATTTTCGCAGAGGTCGAGCGCGACGAATCCTATTGGTGTATAACTGTTCATTGCTGTCGCTCGCCTGCTCAAGCGAACGGGGACGGCATCAGAAATGTATGTTTTTTTTTTTCTTTTTAGCCGCGCGGCCTGCACACGGAAATGCTACTACGATTAAGAACATCTTACCCTTAAACTTCTTGGCATCTTGCAGCAGTTGGAAACAAGGGCGCACCCACAAAGGCAGAGTTTCTCTTGTACCCTTATCTACTCAATTAGGAGGTGTGTGAAAAATTGTACAGACGTAGTGAATAACATAGTGCAGAAACCAAAAGGAACAAGGGTTGAGCGAAAGCCCAAATTCGCTAGCCAGTGTTTCGACAAGAGGACTTGCGCTTGCCAAGGTCCTCGAGCCCTCTCATCGAAACGTTGGCTAGCGGGCTGAGGCTGCCCCTCAGCCCTTGTTCGTTTTGATTTGCGTCGTGAAGAATTCCAGCTGTCTGCCCTCTCTCTACCATGGATATTTATACAGTGTGCGTCCAATATACATGTTCCATAATTTACCCCACAGTATGAGGAATAACACTTTCGCTAATGTGGGGCAATCACACACCATTTTTTGCACAGTCCTCGCATAAGTGTGTAGTTTAAACACATAAAATGTAATGACGAAAGCGTTTATTATAACGAGACTAGGACTTGGTGACAAAAAACAAAGCCGACACTGCCTTTCCTGGTCACTATAAGGATGCTTGCAACCACGAAGGGGTGTGACCAGTATTGCGTATTATGAGAAATCCCAGGTGGCGCCCATAAGCAAGAAATGAAAGGAGGGGGTTAAATTTATGAACGCTGTCGTAAGCACAGCGTGTCCTCGTCGGCAGTGCACAAAATGAGATAATTAAGCGTAAAGGAGAAATTAGGAATAAACTAATGACACCAATAAATAATGATGTGACTCGGTTGCTTAACATTCTGAGCTAAAAATGGCCTGGCCTCATCAGTGGCGTAACCAGAAGTTTGTTCGGGAGAGGAAGGTGCGGTGGCTGCGCACCAACGATGGGGGTGGGGGAGGGGTTGGTACTACCGAGCACGATAGTAATAATAATAATAAAAACACATTCTGCACATTCCTTATCTTTAGTTTCTTTTGTAACTAATAATGCATGTTTCACGGTTTAAAAGTAGAAATTCAAGAAGGGCCTGGCGCTGCCTTATGATTTGAATACAGGTATTCGTGCTCATACATTTCTCGGGCCCCGCCGGGGTGGTGCAGTGCTTAGGGCGCTCGAGTACTATGCCCAAGGATGCGGGATCGGATCCCGGCGGCGGTGGCCACCGCTTTTCGGTGGAGGCAAAAGCAAGGCGCCCGTGTGCTGTGCGATATCAGTGCATGTCAAAGAATCAGGTAGTCGAAATTTCCGGAGGTCTTCATTACGGCGTCTCTGATAGCCCGAGTTGCTTTGCGACGTTAAACCCCATAAACCAACGAAGCATACCTTTCTCGGTTGGCAGCACATCATGTATCTGAAACTATCCCATGGAACTCAAAAGCAATGAAGTAATCCGTACAAGTGGTCGCTGCTGTTATGAGCCAAGGTTGTGTTGAGACGAAGAACGAAGTACAGGGTTGTTCACCCTTAGTACGAACAATTGAGCAGGTGGTAGCTCTGTTTAAACCGCCATTGCATCCGAACCGGCCGCGCAATGCATCCAATTGGCAGACCATGTGAAGCACAACCCCAAAGTCCCTTTGTACCCTGGCCACTGCTTTCATGTGCAGCCCAGTTGGACGCTATGGCGCATAAAATAAAGTGGCCAGCTGCCGACGTGTTCGCGCTAAGGGTGGGCGACCTTATATACATTAAACTTCAAATAGCTCCCATACTTCGGGTGGACTAAGCGTAAGAACTATTTGCTTTGTTTAATTTCGGTTAACGTGCGTGACCTTTACTTTTTCTTTGTCACTGTCTGCGATAGACGTTACATCAGGCAGGCACGCAGCTTTGGTCCTTGTAGAAAGACATCTTTACTGCACGCCCACTGTCGTTTTATTTCCTTTTGTGTTTCTGCATCGATTGCGCCTAGCAGCTCTGGACAGTGGGACGAAAGACAAAAGAAAAGCCTGAAAGTTACATATCAGAGGTGCACACCCTTGTCTTGGGAGCTTTTTTAAGTTACTGAACGAGGCTTTGAATGTATGCAGAGCGGCGCACCTAAATATAACAAGCTAATTATTCCACAGATCAAAAGGTATTTCGGTTGAAGTTGACCCACAGGAAGCTCTAGAGCTGACGGTAGTCACGCCGCTGGCCACACCAGCCACCACAGCTTTATTGCTTGAGACACACCCATAGTCAGGGAGCCCTCCACTGCTTTTATAGCAGGAAAAGGTCAGGAAAGAGAGCATTACCCGGAAGTTTCCAGGAAAATGCTCTTCGGGTGACTCTTGTGCGCTGCCGTTCCAGAAAAGTTTTTTGCGTTCAGTGCTAAGGACGAAGTACGAATAAAAGGAACATAAAAAGCCGTCCAGCTCGCCACGAGCATCCAGGCAACACCCTCTGGAGACTTTGAGACGGCCTTAGTACTCGTACCATGCCGTCGAGAAAAGAGACCTACAGTCACTAGTTACGGCGGAGTTGAAGGAATACCGGCTTGCATCCTCTAGAAACAGTACATTTCCATTGTTAAGTTCACGCTTCTTCTTCTGTTAAAATGCTAGAATGAAGAGCAGGCATCCTACGTAAAATTTATTTATATGCACTAATTCCAAAGCAGATTTGTAAAGCTAGTATAGACATTCCAGGAAATCTGTCTATCTTCTGATTTAACCTGGCATGCACGTGTAACGAACATTATCTTATCTGCTAACAAATCATTAGCTTTCTTAGAGCGTCACCTCCGTAGTGCCCCTTCCCATGTAAGACAACTTGCTTATACAGCATGGGTCCGGCCGAAATTAGAATATTCATCTCTAGTTTGGAATCAATCCCCAGCAATTACATCTTGCTAATGCCCTCGAGGGTGTTCAATACAGAGCCCCTAGGTTCAGACATTTATGCAAATCACGCGATGTCAGCATTTCACCCCTAAATAAATAAAAAATCAGATATACAGCATCATTCACTCCTCGACCGCATCGCCAGCTTTTGTCTTTATCATAAGTTTTACAATTCTGGTCTTCACCAGGAACCCTACACCTGTGCACCTGCTTCACGCTTTTCTTACCGCACCGGCCACCCTCTTGAAGTTTCATGTCCACGCGCCCTTTCTGCCACCTTTTCAACGTCATTCTTTCCAAGAACAGACCCCGATTGGAACGACCTTCCCCACTACGTCACTGTTCTTTGATGTTCTTTGATGTTCCGTCAAGTGTTGTCGGGCATCATATATAAAGAACATTTTTGTTGTATTTTTGTCCCATTCCTTACACAACACACTAACAGTGTATTTAAGGTAATAAAATTATATCAAATTATGTCAGCAGCTCTATTGCGCTGCGCTTTCTCGCCGTTCTCAGTATCCGTTTTTCTTTGTACATTACTTTAAATAAATTTGCCAAAGTTCTGAAACTTTTGTTACTTATTTCTCTCTATAGTCTTTCTATGCACTGCGACAATAAGTAAAAAAAAAAAATCAAATAGACTTAATTAGCTTTCCAGCTGTGTATACATTCTTTTATTGGGGCGCGTATTTATTCTAATCAAAATTTTATTTTAAACCAGCAAATTTGATTTAGAGACAAATGCAGACACTACCGCAGTCCACTTATTTTAAAAAAAAAAAAACTCATTCGCCATCTGCAAAGGAAGTCCTGCCTTCTTCCAAATAAATTCAGGTTCTTTTTTCTTTCTGGCCTGCGCATAGGCATCCAATACTTCATCATTGATCGTGAAATGGTAGCTTTACAGCAGAATGTTAGGGTTTGACCGCTACAGCTGGTTCGACACAAGTTGAAGTGGTAACTGAGAGGCACATAATTAAGCCAAATTTTTGTCCGGCCTAAAAAGATAAGGTGGGCATTTTGGAATCTTCCACGAAATTGCTCTTGGGTGAAGTCGCAGGTGCGAAAACAATGCTGTGATAGTGTGTCCTGCAAGCTCGTCGATTCGGGAGGCCTCTCGCACGATGTCGCCATCAATAAAGTTCGCGAACCTAGAGGGAAGTAGTGTTCTAATATTAGATGTAACTTGGGAAAAAGGTGTTCCTTGAAAGGCTTCCTCGCTGCATTCGCTACTAATAATGTTCCCACAAGCTTCCTATTTTAAAGACAGTTTTCTATAAAGCAACGTTAATGTTTATCGTGTTTGTCAAAAGCAGCTATTATTTGAAGTTGTTTCGAACATCTTGCATTAAAATGTGGGGACACAATGAAGTTCGATCGTAATATCGCCCTACTCCAGGCGTTAAGTGCCGCTCGTGCGCAGTGGATATGCAGAAAGACCACAATAGAGCTCTTGTAAAAACTACGCGTTTTAAGAACATTACTTCTGTAAGAGGAATCTGCATATATACGTTGGATTCAAGAGGTTAATTTTATGTAGGACGAGAGTATTGGACCGGAAGTGTTAATGCCACTGTCATGATAGCTTTCGTGTTGCGCCAATCCCTTCCCACTTCCTGCCTCTGCGCTGTTTCCTCAACACGATCTTTTTCAATTTATTGGCCGCACAAAACGACGAGTTCACAGTTTCAGGACTGTATAGTAAAGAGCCTTCCACTTTTTGACACTTATTCGCCTTTGCACTTTCCCACACACACAAAAAAAAAAAAAAAACAGCGCAGCCTTACGCAAGAAAGCACGCTCGGCCTGAGAAAGTGGCGTAAGGGCGAAACCTCCTTAACCGTCATACGATTTTCTCGCTCGCTTGGGAGGTCCTGAACAACTGAAACACGGACATCGAACGAATGCACATATAGCCCGCGAGCGAAATATATATATACATTTTTTTTTTCCAAGCCCGCGGTTCAAGTTCAAGTTCACGAGGAAGGCGGGTAGCAACGCGGTTGGGAGCCGTCCTACGGGGCTGCAGTAGAGCTTCTTTTTTGCTCGCATGTCACCGTCATGTAGCTGCGGGGTAAGTGGCGAAATTCAGTTTGTGCCACCCGAAGCGTCAGGCGACGTCCACGACCCTGGGCGTGGTGTTGCTCTGCAGGGTCACGCAGCGCCAGACCGGTGTTCTTCTCATCAGACGCTGCGGCCTCTGCTGCGTAACTGTATAACCTGTGCGATATATTGCATTGGGCGGCGACCGTCCTTGCTCCCCTCCTTCTCTCTGCGCGCGCCCCTGCACGCTCGCCGGCGTGGCAGGCGAGAAAGTTTCTTCGTCACGAATTTACTTGAGTGGCATTTCGTTGGTATTCAGCGGGCGGGCACCCTCCGCGGCACTGTATAAATAGTCTTCGAGTATGCTCCGCACGGAATGTTTTCGATGGATGCCTCGTATTACACACAAATGACGGCTCTTGTAGTTTTTCTTGTCTCCTCTGCTCTTCCCTGTCTCTTGTTTCGACCGACGAGCTTTCTTTCCCCGTCGGCCGGCGCCGCACGACCGGCTGTGACTACATTCGCCTCAGCGTAGAGGCCCGGCTTCTCATTCCTCGGCTCCAATACAGTCTCGAGCGTGTCATGCGGTGCCGCAGCACCCTGGGATATTGTCTTGAAAATTGTGCGCGCGATTTTGTTCTCAGCGAACCGTTCGAGCTTTACTGCTTTTGTTGCCTTGCCCTAATGAAGACATTTGTCCATAAATTGATTCGAAACATATTAATACGATATGGAAGAGAAATTATTAGATTGTATTTCTTTTTACCGCTGCTCTGCTGCAATTCTCCTAATTCGACCATACTTTCTTAAATTTCTGCGACCGAGAGATTAAGAAACCGCTGTTCATGCAAATTTTACATCTGGTACTCAAAATAACCATGCCAGTAATCTGTAGGCATTTCCTGAGTGCGCATGCCTATCATGCACTGAGCCCGAGTGAAGGCTTTTGCAATTTCCGAAAATTTCAGAAGTACCGTGTTTTCTAAAACAGTGCCCACAGACTGCGACTTAAGCACGTTTTAATTGATATGCTGATATCCGCTTTGTTTTCAGCCATCAGTCTGCCTGCTTCTTCATGAATGAAATGTTTTAAAGGTTTTTATAAAGCCTAGTGAATAAAAATGCTACTTTACCCTGACATTGCGCTCCGTACGATTATCGAGTGTCTAGAGTAGGTTTCTTTTTCATTTTTTTTTTCTGCGTGTGTTGCTCAGTGTAGGAATGAAACCTCTAAAGCGCTATCTATCCAATTCTGCACATCTTGGGCTCTTATCGTTTACTGTGATTGTTGTTATTGTTGTTTATGGGGTTTTACGTCCCAAAACAACTCAAACTATGAGAGACGCCGTAGGGGAGGACTCCGGAAATTTCGACCACCTGGGGTTCTTTAACGTGCACTGACATCGTACAGCCCACGGGTGTCTTGCTTTTCACCCTCATCGAAAAGCTGCCGCCGAGGCTGCGATTCGATCCCGCAACCTTGGGAACATTAGTCGAGCGCCGTAACCACTGCGCCACCCCGGCGGGGTGTCTACTGTGGTTGTGCTAAAGCGAGCTGCGATTTCATTATTTCAGATGAATTTATCCCATAGCGCAGCTGTGATCCCCTTTAGAGAATGCATTTTATGACCTTTCTCAAAATACCGAGCTTGCGAGCTTGACAAGACGTCCTTCGACAGTCATGTCGACATATTTTGATTTGCGCTTCTACTGCTGAATGCATCTCCGAAAAAAAGAAGCGGAGTGTAGGCGTTTAGAGTTTGAAAATAAAATGACTCTTTTGAGGTTTGCAGATACAGTTTTAGCGAATTTTTTGTTTTCATGCTTCAACTGCTGAATGTATATTTAAAAAAAAAAAAAAGGAACCGGACAATATTCGCTTAGCGTTTCAAAATAAATTGACTCTCTTGAGATTTGCAGAGACAGTTTGAGCGAATTTTATTAAATGAACTTATAGGGAGGGGGTCTTCAAATATAGTTGATGGTTTAAAATGTTATTAAAGGTTATTACGCGTAATGGAGGCTGTGATGGGGCAGTGTGCATGTGCCATTTTACAATAAAGATCATCCTGAGCACGACGCCATGTTACAGCGGAGCCGTCATGCCGGATAGCGTGGACAGAATTATAGGTGACATGTGGCATATGTTTCGGTTCCCATAAAAGGGACACTGCGAACCCGTAGCCACTGCTCCAGTTTGCTTCCGATGGACCGGCTTCCAATAGATACTAGCTTTCTGTTGGCCAGGCAATCGTCTTTTCTAGTGCAAAATGGCTGAAAAATGTGTTTGTCCCTAGCTTCAATAGACCAAAATATCTTGTGCCTTGGCAATTTTTGGCCTCAGCTGCCTTTGTGTTAATATTACGAAATCATCATCATGGTCCTTGTGGGATTGCAGACCGGTCATGAGTCCGTTTCCTATGCACACAGATGCATAACAACGCTGTCCAGCCAATCCCCTGGAATTGTCATCACATGTAGTGCGGAGCCCCTCTCGGCCTTCTGCCTATAGTGCATTGGAATATATTGATATTCATGCCCCACTCTTGTGACAGTGGTTGAAACCGCATCCAAGTTTCTCACCACTACGTTAATCTGTGAGCATTAAGAGTAGCGTACTGTATGCATACGAGGGCAGAAGTATCAAAGGTTGTGCGAGTGGGTAATCACTGACATTAAAAAAAAAAAAAAAAAAAAAACGAGAAAAACGACGTTCTTGATATATGTAGACAGTGCTGGCGCTAGTCCTTTAAGTCTAGCATGTCATTTTTTTTTCGCGCTGATTTCCCACTATATATGCTCGTGCATACGGCACACATGTCGTTCAGTGTGTAAGAAGAGGGCACGCTTGATGACGTGCAGCGGGGTGGCAGAGAAGTCTTGAGTGCCAACCTTACGCTTGAGCATATACGGACCATATGGAAGGGCCAGCCGACATAAAAAAAAGAAAAAAGAAACGGTGCCATTGTCCTTCATGAAAAGAAGCCCTCCGACGGTATCTCTAGAAAAAAGAAAAAGCATACATTTCCTAATTCTTTCTTGCCCTCCTCCCTCCTCTGCTCTTGTACAGGGTCGTCCACTTCTAGCTAGAACACGGCCACTGCTTTTAAAGCAACATTGTATCTGACGCAGGCAGATATCGATGCAAAGCGATGCAAGCACACAGAGACACGGATGTGCTGCTTCACATGGTCAGCCACTTTAGATTACTGCGTGGCCGGGTCGGATGCAATGACACCTTGAAAGCAGTGACCGTGTTATAGCTAGAAGTGGACGAGGCTGTACATGCTTCACAAGCTCTGTGGTTCATCCTGACGCTTCGTCTCGAGGTCTAGTCTAGTAGAAGCTTTGCCTGGACGCTTTCTTTCAGTATTTCAGTCCCGTTCTCCTGGAAGTATAAACTTCACCACGAGACTTTCCATTGTGGTCGAGCAAGATACTTTGTCTGGGCGCTTACGTTTCCACATTTCTTTGTTTCTCTGACTAATAAACTCCAGTACAGTGTGGCTTCATCTCTCGGTAGCGCTTTAGTGACGCTGAAAGTGGGACCACATGTGTCGATCGCCTGCTTTGCTTTGCGTTTCAGGTCACTCAGCTTTCGTGTTTTTGGGTTTTTCGTGATATTTACTGCCCATCTGAGGCAAAATTTACTTTTCCGGTAACAAAGCACTTCATAAAATGCACGAAGTGTTCATAACGATAGGGCGAGTTTCACCCGCTGATAAAACGCCGCAGCAATCAACACTAATGACAGCGATTAAGTTGCTAAACGTGCATGACATAACAGCGACCTCGTTGAATTCGCGGCACCGTTGGCTGCTGCTAACCAGTATCTGTGAGGCACTAGGCTTTTTTTTCAAGGCCAAAACTAGTTTATCTCAAGTTCGCAGCCATAGGAAGTGGTGTGTTAATGAGTTCGATCCTAGTCATTGTGCTCTTGAGAGAACTGTGACACATGCCTAAGGCACATTAGCGTGCATGATCTCTGTTATGCTTGAAATATTTGCAGTTAAACTCAGATTGCATCTTTCTACAGACGAAAACGCTTTCCAAGAGAGCTGCAAACAAGCAGCGCCAGGTGTGCAGTAATAAATGGGGCAAACAGAGATCCCCAAACTCACCACTGAAGAAGATGCATGCACAAATCACAAAGACAGAACATTTTTATTCGCAGTCTTTGCTGGTACGCCTTTACGCCGTTTTATTCATATTTTTATTATAGGCGTCTCACAGAACAGCTTTGCTGCGCACATCATGGCCATCATGATCGTCTGCAGCTGGAGCGACCGTTGACTCAGGCCAGTGCTTTTTTGCATAAAATCCTGAATGATGAATTTTTTACAGACTTATGGAAATGATTCATGTAATGCACTGTGTTTTTACTATCTTAATGTCTAGTGAATATAGATACAGGTGTTATTCTTGGTAATGCCTCGCATGATGCCACAATATTGCGACTAACTCTAGATGCAGGGTTGATGCACATTGCACCATCACAAAAGCAGGACAATGTGCAAAGCCAGAATCGCCTGCATTTTGCGAGCCTTTTAAGTTGAGCTTTCCCTGCTGCAAGTCCTCTAGCCCGCAACGCTTTAGAATTATATCAATGGTACCGGTCAAGCACCGCACTGAGAAAAATGGAATGGTGGGTCAGAAATATTTGTGTTGTATTCGAGAGTTCAAGTATTGTAGAGTTCATGTTTAGTTGCCTGGTTTGTCTATAGTGTTGAAGTTGCAGTCAACACTGTGTAAAGAAAGCGAGTGCAGTCATGTCATTGCAAGCTCATTTATCTGCTTAATATCCTAACTAGAAGGGAACAGCACAGGAATGATGTGTATTTTTATAGCCTTATATTCTAGGTACAAGAAATAGTAAGACACAGACAAGATGTGCAGGACAGTGCTTAGAGTGTTCGGAAGCCGACAACACGGCTGGGTTCAGAGGCTTATAGCGTTATAGAACGACTTCATGCTCTTTAAATGAGCGAAGAATCGCTGCAAAGCTATACAAGGGTCGGGACAAATTCTACATTGGGCTTCCAAACTGCAGAGTATTGATGACCCTTCTAAGACTCCTTCAGAGCAGTATTCCATAAAGGGCCAAGAAACGTTCTGACGAAATTCCAAGTCTTTTTGATGGCCCTTATCCGCCTGAGGCTTTGAGTCCCGCTGCTAGACGTAGCTTGCAGTTTTCATGCGAGTCGAGGTTACAACAGACACAAGTGTAGACTGACTGAAGAAAACAAAAAACCCTAACAAACTGAAGAAATGAGCGCTAGTGCGTATTTTTCAAGCTTGCCGTTTTCTCTATAGATAAACCAAGCAGCAGTGCTAACGTAACAGTACGCTGGCGGAATGTGATAAACAAATAAATGCCTAGGCCCTATTGTTCGATAGCGTCAACGGGAGAAACTACACAATGCATTTCGCTGTCATACTCGACTGCTTTGAATTGTTTGTCGGGCTTTCATCATATATTTTGATATATTCGATATATGTTTGATAAATATTGTTCCAGAAGATGTTATTTTCATTTCTGACGGCTGGGGCGTTCGCTTCAGGGGTAAATAACTGACATAATCACGTGAGATTTCTTAAAACCACCTGCCAGCCGACCGTGTACTTGTGGATAGGCGTTTCGTTATAGGTTATGTATTAGGTGTACGTTTTGCCAAACTTAAAATACCAGCATTCAAAAGAGGAAAGCCTCAACTGTCAACCTGGGAGTTCAGAAAACTCGACGACTTCTTAACGTTCGCATTTATGTCGAGAGGTTAATCGATTAGTACGACAGAAATATCGAATTCTGTCCACTAATATTGTAATTGAGCTCCTTATACTGTGAGGCGATGACAGTGTTAGCCCACTTGACAAGACTATTACGCTGTGTTCGGCTCTGAATATACTGCGTCAATCATTTGTACCCATCAATTGACGCATTATCGTAGCCTTTTCGCCGCCTTCCTTACTTGCCTTCTAAGTCGTCAGATTCCGTGCATACCGCCGACGCTTTGTTTAGAGTTTCCCACATTTTAACACAATATTTTGCACGTGCAATATTACCTGTTGGTGCTTTTCCTTGAATATGAATAAGTTGGATTTGACTGAATTGACCTCAGTGTGGGATTAACGGACTGTGCGGATTGCATATCAGCACGTTTCAGTCGGCGCTCCGGCAAAGCTTACGATGGGGATAGAACGCTGGCACACCGCGCACTCCGTTAAACACGCTCATATGCCCCCCGAAAACGATGCATCTGTTCGGACTTCTTTCCCGTCTTCGAGCGTACATGCAGTCTGACACTTGGCTGCGCCTTCTCCTTCGCTCCATTGTCATTAGTGCGAAAGCAATCATATGATAGGGAGAGTTGAGCAACGATCTTGCTTGTGCCTGACTCCTGATTGGCCCGCCAGATCATGACGTCACAGTCTGCGTGCCCTGGAGTGGCTAATTCAAACAGTGCTTTGAAATAGTATAATTGGTCTAACCATGTTGAACTCTGGATAAAGCATACCTGCTAGAAAAATCGTCTAACGCTTGTATACCCGCTTGTAGTGCTTTAATATCTGTGCGCAAAAGCTTTCTCGTGTCCTACTCAGTTTACGTGTGGTAAAAACCTACCATTTTTTTCGTTACTGTCATTGCGCTATTCATTCGCGCACCCTGCTTTGTCCATTTATGCACACCACTCACTCTGTTCTTAGTCTTTGAGCTTTACCACCTATTATATTATCTCGTTCCTCAGTTTGGCGTCGTCATTTTGTCGGCATCTGCAATGCATCCAACTAGTTTGACAGGTGGTAAAGTATAGACAGAGGGAAATCCCTATCTCTCTGTTCAGGGAAACTTGGACAGTGGGGAGCTACGATAGGCCTAGGGGCTTGAGCGTGGCTTGAGCGTCCGCCGCAGCTGCGGGAGGTGGTTGAAACCTACCGCGTGACAAGAATGGATGGTACCATGCGCACGCCCGGCGTCCGGTTTTCTTATGGGTGTGCATTCAGTTTAGTTTCGAACACCTGAGCGTGCAAATGTCATTCGCGTTTAGTGTGGCTCATGGGGTCTTCACGACTCTAAAACAACCTTGACAGGTGAAGAGCATCAGAGTTATATACAGGTGAAGCACTACGACTTGCTTAGTTCCTTCATCACAACTTCGGCACCTGAAGGACCACGGAGTGTGACAGTGAAGCAATCGGTATATTAGTCGTGCTACATCCCACGACGCACAAGTAGAGCCGGCAAGCGGGATAAAAGAGTGATGCTCCGGGCGCGTTGCCCAGGACACCGCACGTCCGATTTAGGACCATGAACACGATACGGAGCGTGAAATACTTCCATTCAAGGGGAGCGTCATTTACTTTTCTAGCTTAGCAAGCTACAGCATTTTGAGAACGTGCTTTCTGGCATTTTCCTGCGGTAACACGGCATGACATTCTGAAGCCCGCTTTTTGTCTACAAGCATTCATACAGAAAATTAAGTAGGTGGGTTCATAAAGGAGCAACACATCATGGGCTTGCGATCTGGCTGGTTTTGGCATGTCAATGCCCTCTGAATGACTCTGCTGATAAACCCAATACCTTCAGGTTACCCATATCCACTGCGGTGTATCTACGCTGAATGAATAGGTGACCTCCAACCGCGCTCGTTAGCTGCAGTTCCCTTTTCCATTGCAGATGAGCGCCTTCACTGGATGTGGATGCCTTCTCCTTCCAGTCCCAGAACCAGCCCTGTCTTGGGCTTTACGTGTGCGACGTCTACCGTGGCGCAGCATTTCTTCAGTTTATCATTTCTTTTTGTTTACACGCCCACATTTGTGTCATGTTTGTACACAGAACACATATGGTGAATTCCAACCGCAGAACCAGAGTGGTTTGCACGCTCCGCGGCAGAGCGCCTGAAACCGGCGGAGAGCATGAGTTCCGATTCTGCGTTTGGAACACTCGGGCTCCGGTAAGAGCAAGTAGGTGGCGCTCGCGAATTGAGGAAAACCCCGTCATCCCTTGCGCTTGCCTAGCTGCGCTTCATGTACACCTTTCGTCTGTTTTCAAACCTGTAACAGGTCAACACAGGTGTAAGATGCCGGGCTAGTTTGTACTGCATAACGAAATATAACAGCGCAAAGAACGGGACGAAACACGGAAGGAAGAAACACAGACACGGGCGCCCATGTCCGTGTTTCTTCCTTCCGTGTTTCGTCCCGTTCTTTGCGCTGTTATATTTTGTTAAACAGGTCAACGTTGCTACCGACGTGCTTCTTGAAATGTTGATATCAATAGCATACACGTGCTTCTTTCGTTCATGTTCACACAGCCGAAGGCGGGCGCACACGGTAAGAGTTCTTTGGCACTTTTTCGAGTAAAACAATGTCCCGGTTCACAGCAGAGCAGAGCAGAGATGTAATTTAATGACCCTCAAGTTTACGAAATACAAGCGTATAAAGTTTCAGTGCATAGGTTTGCAGTCACTCTCCGAGCTGTGAGTGCTCTCCGATTCGTTGTTCCCAAGAGAGCGCCAGTTCGCAACGGGAATTTGCATCTACGGCAGTGGTAAGTACTGATCGTCTGCTACAAAGCGCAGAGGGCGCAGCGACGACGAATAGCTGCCGCAAGTGGAAAGAGCCGCTGAAGGAATACGTCACGCAAACTTCCGGCCAGCTCCGCCGATTTCGGCGGAGCAGTCTTGACTGCTCCCCGGAGCGACTTTTATTCGGCAGTTGCTCCCTATCTGCGTTTGGAAGACGGGATCCGTGTTCCGGATCTGTGCTTGGAATACAGTTGCTTCGAAAAGAGCATGAAAAGTTGCCCTGGAAGGGCGCTAGCTCTGCGATTGGAGTTTACCAATAGTGTATACGGCACAATCAGTTTCGTTTGTGAATTGAATGGGCTTCATTTAGTATAACCTATTCCAATTTTCGGATTATTACTCTGGAAAAAGGCTTCTTGCCCTCTTTGGCATCGACAAAAACGCGGAAATATTGGTTCCTTATATTATGCATGAAAATAGTATTTTACCAAATTTCAGTTGTACCAGCTGCGGTGGCTCAGTAGCTAGGGCATTCGACTGCTGCACAGAAAGACGCGTGATCGAATCCTGGCCACGGTTCTCGCTTTTTGATGGAGGCGAAAAACAAGGCGCCCGTGTGCTGTGTGATGTCAGTTAACGTTAAAGAACCCCAGGCGATCGATTTTCCCATAGCCCTTCGCTACAGCGCTCCCCCTAGCCTGAGTTTTTTTTGGGCACATGGTATTCACCTACAACCTCTAAACAATTTATAATTTAGTTCATTCTTTCAAGCCACCGTTTTTCTTTTCGAACGACAGATAGATTATTGTCCTCTGAGGCAGCAGTAGGTTACGTAAGACATCGGAAAACTGTCATTGATACCTTTTCGTTTTAATCCCTTGAAATGATTAAGCCAGTCTGCCTCAAGAAGCGGAATGACAAGGAATGAAGTCGATTACATTACAGCTTTTTCATGCTTTATAGGACATACACTAGCCTGTGAGGACACACTCATTGATCGGCTGTTAAAACTGAAACTCAATCGGAAAAAAATTTATAAAATGTGTAGCGATCTGACGTCTTTGTCTTAACCATGATTGCAACGAAAAAAAAAAAACATGCGCACAAAACTTTGTACCCATTTGTACCCATTTAGTAACAGCGAATAGACCAAATGAGTCGCTATTATGCATGTTTGCTTTGCAAATGTATATCTAATCATCTTGACGTTGTTTTTAAGATCGATATGCAATGTCTTGAAGCCACAGCAATACCCATCGACGCTCATTGAATTCTGAATGGTGGACATTCAGCATGCTGCTGTCTTTTCTAAGTATGTAATGATGGGTGTTAAGGACCCAACACTTTTTGAATAAGGAGTGATGATTATATACTGAATATCCTTAGTAAGTTGAAATGTTCAGGCCCCTGTATATATATATATATATATATATATATATATATATATATATATATATATATATATATATATATATCAAAAGGACGCGAAGCTACGGTGCTCACGCCGGTTGAGGCGCCTATTGGTTTCAAGAAGGCGCACGTTCTAATACGGATAGCGGCTTTCGCAAACTTTTTTTTTTTCGTAATCGACCATCTCTGGGGTGGCTGTGAGCGTCGGTTTTGGCTTCAGTTTCATTTTAACTTTTATCTTCTCACTATTTCAGTATGACCTTAGAATGAATTTACTCACAGAGGAAGCTAAAATCCTTTTAAGCCTAGTATACCAATCAGAAAACATCCACCTGCATGTAATAACAACGGACTTCGATTTAAAATTCGCACGTATATAAATGAAAAAATTCCCTTTCGAAGTGAGCCAAAGGCACTTAAACATATCAAATATATGATTCACTTTACTTGCTAGCTACAAGAACTGTATCCCAAAAAGTGGCGAAAACTTAAGTACATAATGTAATGAACATCAACTTTGCATTCGACTATGTTCAATATAATTCTCTGGGTGCGATTAACTTTTGTTTTGAGAAATCTATTTCTGTTGTAGTATTTCAAGCTCTGTTTGAATGCTCTAATATGATTACCCTATGAGTCCAGACAAAAATATATTTATCCTATTCAGTGCATGCAATCCGGGAAATTGCCGTGATTCATCAAGTGTGAAAGCAGGCTTTTAACGCAAATCGTTGAAATGACAGCTGTTTCTTTCGGTGTTCACACTTCGGCAGCAGTAACCCGAGCAAACCTACGATATTAGAAATTCAATATACATTCTAGGGCACTGTAGCACCCTATATTAAAGTCATCATCATAACCATTATCATCACCATCCGGACTATACCCACTGATGAGCGAAGGCTTCTCCCATATTTCTCAAATTAACCCGGTTCTGTCGTAGCTGCATCCACTTGACCCCTGTGAACTTCTTAACCTCATCCGCCCACCTAACTTTCTGCCGCCCCCTGCTACGTTTGCATTCCCTTGCTATCCACTTTGTTACGCTTTTCGAAAATCGGTTATCCTCTCTTCGAACTACATGCTCTGCCCATGCCCATTCTTTCTTCTTGATTTCCACTAAAATGTCATTAACTAGAGTCATTTCTCTGATCCACTCTGTAGGCTTCCTATGTCTCAATGTTAAGTCTATCATTTTCCGTTCGCCTCGTCCTCAAGTTAAGTGGAGCCCTTTTCGTTAGCTTCCACATTTCAGCCCTATAGGTGAGTAGAGGTAATATGCAACTTTTATGCACTTTCCTCTTGAGCGACACAGGTAACCTGCTAGTCATAATCTCCGAGTATGTGCCAAATGCGCTCCACCCAAATCGTATTCTAGTTATTTCCCTTCCATGGTCCGGATTTGAGGTTACTGCCCGTCCTAAGAAGACATAGTCGCCTACGACTTTCAGCGCTTCACTACTTCACTTCACTTTATATCCTAAAGACCCTCGTCAGAGGGTTGTACATAAGGGGTGGGGCACATAAAAATTAATTACTGAGGAAGAACATGCTTCTAGAAACAAAAACATTGTACAAAGATTATCGATATTCAAGTACACATGTGATGCAGCCAAGGAAGGTAGATGAGCAGGTGATGATGGCAGCGAGCTCTCGGGGAAGACCGTTCCATTCGCTGGCAGTCCGGGGAAAGAATGACGAAGATAATATGGCCGTGCGGGCGCGAGGTCGTGAAGCTTACTGCTGATGGTCGGTGCGAAGAAAGATGCGTAGTGGAGGTGCGCAAATGTAGGGTTTCTGTCTGAGCTGAGAAAAAAAAATAATTTTAAAACAAGCAAAAACTAGCAATGCGGCGACGAAGAGCAAGGACAGGAAGGTCGGACTGTGATTTTAATGATGACATACTGATGTCAAAAAAAAAAACAAAAAAAAAAAAAACGAATGGATGAATCTAGCTGCTCTGTTCTGAAGGGATTCAAGTGAGTTGGGTAGGTATGCTTGTTTCGGAGACCAGATGGAAAATGCATATTCTAATTTTGGTCTTGATTTGTATGCAAGCAGCTTGACGTGCTGAGGGGCAGAATGCAGATGACGTTTTAAAAAGCCGAGTGTCTTGTTGGCAGATGCGATAATGATAGAGATATGCGTGTTCCACGTAAGGTCATGACAAAGATGAATACCCAGATATTTATATGATTGGACAGGGTCGATAGGAAGGTTAGAGATAGTGTACTGGAACAGGCGCGGATCACGGCGACGGTGGAAAGAGATGCATTTGCGTTTGTTAATATTGAGCTTCATTAGCCAGTCATTACACCAGTTTTGCACCAGATGTATGTTATATTGTAGAGAATTTTGGTTAAGGGTATTAGTGACTGGTTTGTAAATGACACAATCGTCAGCAAACACGCGAATATAGCAGTCTAATTTTTGAGGTAGATTGTTAATATATATTGAAAATAAAAGCGGCTTGAGGAAACTGGTAAGAAGTCTGCCATTTGGTTATTAATGACGGCCGATTGGGAGCGGTTAGTCAAGAATTCTACTGCCCATGCTAATATGTTAGGATGCAGATTTAGGCAAGAGAGTGTCAGAAATAGACGGTTATGAGGTACGTTATCAAATGCTTTGGAAAAGTCGAGAAACATCACGTCTGTTTGGAGGTTAACATCTAGGTTAGCATGCAGCTCAGGAATGAAAATAGCCAGTTGACTTTCATATGAGTATCCCTTACAAAATCCATGCTGCGAAAATGAAATTGTTAGAGTCCAGACACTGCGTCGTTAGGGATAGATGGCGTGTTCCATGAGCTTGCAAGGTATGCTGGTTAGTAATATAGGACGGTAATTAAGTGGTGAATCTTTTTTGTCTGTCTTGTGGACTGGGGACGACCTTCCCCACTTTCCAGTCATGGGGTATGACGCCTGTGGAGATTGACTACGAGAACAGCAAGCATAAAAATTTGGCAGAAGATTTACGAGTGGTTTTTAGTACATTTGAGTTGATTGCGTCGATGTCCGCAGATGATAACAGTTTTAACTTATCTGTGAGGTGCGATATGTCTGTTTCTGAAAACGTGACAGCTGGCATTACTGTTGTGGAGCTATTGGTAGACCTGATTGGGGGAGGTTCATGTTCATTAGCAAACGCAGATATGAAGGCAGAATTAAACATAATAGCACACTCAGCGTCCGAAATAGCACGGCCAGAACAGTCAGTGAGGGTAACACTACGCGCAAGTCGTGGGTTTAAAAGCTGCCAGAATTTAGTTGGGTTATCAGTGAGCATGTTTGGTAAGTCGGTTTGATAAAATGAACGTTTAGCATTCTTTATAGCGATCAGGTATGCCTTTCAGCAGCGTAACATTTTTCTCATGCATAGTCATTTACACTCTGTTTTGCATTGCGGAACAAAGGCTTCTTCCCAATTTTTAATCTTCCAAGTGTCTTAGTGAGTAAACGATGGTTTCTGGTGGTTAACGCGGAAGTTGCATTTGGGGATGTATTTATTAGTCAATTCGCTCATTTTATGTTTAAATTTCGACCAGTATTCATAGGTGCTTTGTTCCTGATATGAGTGCTGAAAAGATAGAAAAAAGGCTTCTAGTTCCCTGCCGATAGTAGCATAGTTTTCTTTGTTGTACAGAGTGATTGTTTTTGAGATATTTGTTTTATTATTGGAGTGAAGTTAAACGACGCATGGATGACTGTGATCGCTAATTTCTCGGAGATAAGAAATCGATTTCAGGCTGTCAGGGTGGCTAGATAGTATAAGGTCTAGAATGTTAGCAGTATCTCCTGAAATGCGTGTGGGTTCGGTAACCAATTGGGCAACGTTAAAATTTAGGCACACATCAATGAACTCGCGGAATTCGTCCTGTCTAAAAATATTCTTATGAGGGCTTCTCCAATCTATACCAGGATAGTTCAAATCTCCAAATAGGAGGATGTGTGCATTAGGGTGTTCAACTTTAATTTCGCTTAAAATATTGTGCAGTTTACGGGGTTATTATGTGGGTTATTCGGGGTTATTATGTGGGGATCTGTAACAAGCTTTAATTAACACAGATACTGGTGGGGCGCGACAAACTTTCCATAATGTTTCAATATCTGATTGGATGTTAATATGAGAACACTGTAGCTGATTGCTTAAAGCCATAAGGACACCACCCCCTCGAGAGCCTTTACGATCAGTACGAAAAATATTAAAACTTGACAGGTTAAAAAGAACTTTGGTATGTGTCACATTATCATCAGCCAAGTGTCTGTCAGTACAAGCAGGTTGCTGCCAGTTGAAGAGACGAAGCTGCACATGAGATCACACTTCAAAAGCAGACTGCGTATGTTAGTAAACATAACCGAGAAGAAAATATGCTCTCGAGGGGAGGTACGGGAAGGATTAGATAGGTGACGGTTGTGACGTAAGCGCTATGCTATTTATGTTATCGTTTCTGTAGCGGCATCGAAGTGTATCATTTTTTTTTCCGCGGAGAAGTGTTTTGTATACAGCAAGAAAAACGGTCCTTTTTCTGCTCTCGCAAACGCGGCAAGGCGTTTGAGAGCTTTATAGACAGGGCGGAAAAAATCCTCGTCAAAGATTAGTGTTCTGTAACTTTGGTCCTTTTGCAAGGACAAGCTCTGTTATTTTAAAACACGTACATTTCGCAATTATCGGCCACTGGACGAATGTTTCGCGTGGATCAAAATCAAGTAAGCCATAAAATATTAAATTGTTGCGGCGTGACCTGTTTTCAGCTTCGTCTAATCGAGCCTCAAGATCAGAAACAAGAGTAGCGGTTTTGGACGCCACAGACTGAGCGTATTTGAGGTAAGTTTTTAAATGTATAAATATCTCGAAAAAG
Organism: Amblyomma maculatum; assembly: GCF_055883805.1. NCBI lineage: Eukaryota > Metazoa > Arthropoda > Arachnida > Ixodida > Ixodidae > Amblyomma > Amblyomma maculatum. The sequence continues at coordinate 199,652,200 of NC_139344.1, read as the reverse complement.
AGTTTTCAGGTCTGCTAGGCGTTTGCTTAGATCAGATATGGTTTGGTCCACAGAATGCGTTCGACCTTTGATATCCTGTACGTCAGTAATTAACTGAGCTTGGCTGGATGATAACTTCTGCAGTTCAGCAAGAACACAGTCAAGTTTATCCGGTCCAGGGTTAGTCTCAATATCGCCCGACAAAAACTGAAGAGATTTGATTACATAGAAGCATTAACCAGCAACAACAACTCAGCACTACAGGCTCGGCAGCTGTACTAGTAAGTATCCGTTACTTTTTTTAGCATAAAGGTAGTATTGTTTACTAACCTGCATGGCGAAAATCAGAGGATTAGGAGGCTGCGTCACAGCGCAGCTACCGAGCCCACCTATAGTAAACTACTGTTCTTTGGCAGGGTTATTGAACATTACGTTAGTCTTCTGCATATTTATTTTTAGGCCTACTTTTCTCCTTTACCTGTCTAGGTCATCAATCCTTCTTTGCAGTTCATCCCTTGAGTTACTTAGCAAAGCAATGTCATCAAGGAATCGCAGATTACTGGGACATTCTCGATCTATCCTTATCCGTAATTTACTCTCGTTTCAAGTCTCTGAATACTTCCTCTGAGCAAGCTGTGAATAGCATTAGGGATATCGTGTCTCCTTGCCTAACACAGTTATTTATGACAGTTTTATTAATTTCTTTATGCAGAACTATGGTCGCTGTGCAGCCACTATAGATATATTCCAGTACTTTCAAGTATGGCTCATCTACATTCTGATTTCGCAATGCCTGTATGACTGCTGAGGTTTCGACTGAGCCAAACGATTTTTCGTAACCAATGAATGCTATGTACAAAGGCTGGTTATATTCTAGCATTTTTCTATTAACTTAGTTGATACTATGGAGATGATCGATAGTAGATTACTTTTTCTGAAAACTTGCTTGAGCCTTTGGGTGATTAACGTTAGCAAATCCTTCGTAAATACCTTGTATGTACCGGATAGTAAGGTGATTGGCCTGTAATTTTTCAAATTCGTAGCGTCTTCTTACTTATGAATTAAAAATTTTTAGCGTTCTTCCGTGATTCCGATACCGTCGGTGTCACCAGTCATTGCGTACGTATAGCAGTTTCTATAGCACGACATCACCCCCCCCCCCCCCCCCTCTCCTTACACAAATTTAAATATTGGTAGCAAAATGACAGACACCGCTCGACTACTGTTCCCAAGGACGCGGGATCGAATCCCGGCCTCGGCGGCCGCTTTTCGATGGCGGCGAAAAGGCAGGCGCCTGTGAGCTGTGCGATGTCAGTGCACGTTAAAGAACCCCAGGTGGTCTAAATTTCCGGTGTCCTCCGCTACGGCGTCTCTCATAGTCTGAGTTGCTTTGGGACGTTAAACCCCACAAACTAACCAACCAATTGAGAGGAACAAAGCGTAAGAGGATCCCTAATCCACTCGTTCTTTGCCAATCTGTCCCTTTCCGCTACTAATCACGGATTTACGACGCTAGTACCAACTAGCCAACTAAACGCTTTAATATTAAATACAACAGATGCACATCATTGCTTCTTCCGCGCGCAGCTAATGATCACTTTGTTGTCATTGGTTTCTCAGCTTATATCATCTGTCGATCTCTTCATATTCGGCAATAGAAGGAATGGAACCACGCTCAGATAAGGTCATGCTTAGAAAGTGAAGCTCGCCAAGAAGTATCTCACGAGTGGATCTGGTTAGTTTCGATCCGAAGGCTGTCGCACATTTTTATTTGAAATAGGCTTTGGCATAGGGTTAACAGAAGTGACGTGGCCCATTTCATACTAATAATTTTTAGAGCATAAATAAGCATATATTTGCTTATCACTGCAGCATAAATTCATTAGTTTCAGCCCCTGGATACAGCCCATTTCGAAAATAAGAAAAAAAAAAAACTCCTTGTGAAATGCACAGTGACAAGGCATCTGCGTTCATTTGATATGTAACTTCATGATTAGGCCCCCCCCTCCCCCACAGCTCTTCTCCAAGCGCATTACGAGTGCACTGAATAGTAAACTGAAAAGAATGTGCTAGGCTTGAAACTGTAAATTTTGCCGACACACAGCGGACATTTACTGCAGATCTGTCAAAACTATCGGAATATCTGAAGGTAAGTGGGCTATATGTTTGCAGGTGTTCATGCCTGCCTACAAGCCGTGCTTACCACAGAGGCATGACCTCGTTAAAACTCAGGAAAAGCGGCATAGCTACGCTTTGCTTCGAATGTCTTTAAAAATGCTGTTTATTCGTCACGCAAGGCAGCCTTCAGCAGCAAGCAGCCGGCTAAGGTGCTCGTTCTTCCGCTTCCCGGGTGGGGTTCGCGGAACGCTGATGAGGGAGCTTAATTCGTAGCAGACACGAACTAAGAGTTCTGTTCCCGATATGAGGAGATAATCAATGCTGTTTTTTTTTATTTATTGAACCTTACAGGCCCTGATGGGCATTGTGTAAGGGGGGTTACAATAAGAAAAGACTAACTAATTATGGGCGAAACAACAAGCAACACATGATGGAAAATCATAACACACATCCAAGAAATTGCGGTATAAAAGCATGGTTACACAGAACAAAATACATGAAATGCATACAGAATATAACAACAAAGCTACAGATATTCCGAGGGGGTTATCTAACATTACAAGTCGAGCACGTGTTTACGGAATGCAACAAGATCAGTTAATGAAACAACTGATTCGGGGAGATCATTCCAGAGTGATATGGCGCGAGGTAATGCTGATGAATTGAAGGATTTTGTGTGTCCAAAGATGCGCGAGAAACTGACATGATTGTGTAAGCGCCTAGATGTACGCAGTGGAGTGTTAAGTGGAAGCGGCGAAGGCCTATCGCTTGTAAACATACCTGTGCAATAGGCACAGAAGTGCAACTGAGCGCCGGCTAACTAAGGGTGGAAGAAGATGTTCTGTTTTCATTTCAGATACACTGGATTGGCGACTGTAATTGTTGGAAATAAACCTGGCAGCTCTGTTTTGCATTGACTCCAGCTTACTCTGCAGGTAATTTTGGTGTGGTGACCATATTGCAGATGCAAATTCCAGTTGAGGTCGTGCATATGTTATGTACGCAAGTTTACGGACATGAGCAGCTGCTTTCTTAAGGTTTCGGCGGAGGTAGCCAAGTGAACGGGATGCTTTAGCACAGACGGAAGTAATGTGTTCGGACCAGGAAAGGTTTGATGTTAATTGAATACCTAGGTACTTGTAGGACGAAATATTAGTCACGGGTACTTTATTTATGAGTTAGGGGAAATTTGAGTTAGTTCGCTTACGGCTGAGAGTCATTACTTTACATTTGGTGGGATTAAGCATCATTAGCCAGTTTTCACACCACTTGTGAACACAATTGAGGTCTTGCTGAAGAGCGAGGTGATCATCGGTAGATTGTATTTTACGGTAAATTATACAGTCATCCGCAAACAAGCGCACACAGGAAGAAGTATTAGTTGGTAGATCATTTATATATATAAGAAACAACAACGGTTCGAGAACACTGCCCTGTGGAACACCTGAGGTGACATAAGCTGTTGGTGAGGAGTAATCATTAACTAACGTAAACTGCTCGCGAAGGGTAAGGAAATTTCGAATCCATGATAAGGTTAGAGAATCAAGGCGAATGGCTGAGAGTTTGGATATTAGGCGGCAATGGGCTACACAATCGAAGGCTTTTGAAAAGTCAAGGAAGATGCAGTCAGTCTGTTCGTTATCATCCATATTGTAATTCAGATCAGTTGTTAGTTAGAGTAGCTGTGTATCGCAGGAGTAACCTTTCCTGAAGCCATGCTAGTTAGGAAGGAAACCGGGGTTAAATTCAAGATGACGACGGACATTAGATGAGATAACATGCTCGAGTAATTTACAACATACGCATGTGAGCGAGATTGGCCTGTAGCTATCAGGAGAGCTATCACCGCTTTTAAAACCAGGAATTACTTTAGCCATTTTCCAATCTGCAGGCAATTGACTAGTCTCTAGCGATTGTTGAAAGATACGTGAAAGTATTTCACTCGATATAGGTTTTGTATTTTTCAGTATTTTGGAGTTGATGTTATCGACTCTACAAGAGACAGAAGGGTTTAGGCTATCTATCAAAAGTGATATGACCTCAGTAGTTATAGTAATCGGTTCCATGAAAGTCCAGTCATATTCGGGAACAAACGGTACCCTGGAATAGTCTTCCTTTGTGAAGACAGACGAAAAGAATTCGTTGAATTTTGATGGGCAGTCTCCATCGGGAACAAGTAAATGTGTTTAGTCTTGTAATGAAATGTGATAATGATCTTTCTGCGGTGCAACCACCTGCCAAAACTTCTTGGGCGTTGATTTTAGTAAAGCGGGAAGGTCGTCGCAAAAGTACTTATTTTTAGAATCGCTTACGGCAGCACAGTATGTTTTCACACACTCTTTATACTTGTTCCAATCGGACTGATCACCAGTCAACAAGGCTTTCTTGTATAGACGTTTCTTTCTGTTCCTTAATTTTCTGAGGGATTTATTAAGCCAAGGATTAGACCTGTCGTTGCTCACTCGAACTGATGGGACATAAAAGTTGACCAACTGACAGATCTTATCTCTAAAAAGTACCCAGTTTTGATCTACTGATCTGGAATAATATGGTGGTAGGAATGTGTGGTGATAATATGCATCAAAATCTGCATTCATTTGTGAATAGTCGGCTTTATTGTAGTCTCTTATGATCTTGATTTCTCGACCGGAGTGCTTATGAGGGAATAGGATTGACAACTGCATTAGTTTGTGATGACTGAATTCATCGAAATACGTAATGTCGCCTACAGTGTCAGGAGCGCTACTGAAAATAAGATCCAGTGTATTGGAGCCACGTGTGGGACTGTTTAAGTTTTGAGACAGAATGAAATCCAAAGTCATGTTTAGGAAGTCACGGGATGTAGTGCTAGCGGTGGATAAAGAAGAGCAATCGACATCTGGAAAAATGAAATCACCGAATAGGTAGATGTGCTCGCAAGGGTATTGCAAAACAGCAACTTCGATGCTGTTGCGGAGGTTGTCGACAAAGCAGTGATTATAGCCGGGTGGTCGATAACAGGTACCTATCAGCATCTTTGTTTGGAACGACGTACAGGCTGTCCAGACAATTTCATGTGGTGAAGATGTGTCAATAGCAAACGATTTGAGTGTTTGTTTGATAGCTATCAAAACACCTCCACCCTTTCTGAACGGTCATGTCGATAAAGAGAATAAGTATTTCTTCCAGGCAGTACTTCACTGTTGACTATATCAGGGTGCAGCCAGGCTTCAGTTAATATAAGAATATCAGTATTAGTGTCATCATTGAAAGAGCATAATTCATCACGTTTCGGAAGCGAGCTGCAAATATTGGCATAAGTTACTGATAAATGTAGTGTGAAAGCGCTCAAAACAGTAATCGCGCGTGTAGCGGGGCCTGATTTCCTTGCTAGCTAGCTGTAAAGAACGACAGAGCCTTTTTCTTTGTTGTAAATGTATGTCTTGCCGCCCATGCGCATTTTATCCACAGATAACCTGAACTTCTTATCCTCAGCCTTAGCATATTCTATTAGTTTTTTTACGTGTGAGTCGTGTGGCAGACGAAAAGTCCTCGCTGATAGAATAGCCTGAATCTTTTAGTTTGTGAGCAGCAGATAAGATTGTCTGTTTATCCTTAAAATGAGCCATATTTACAATTATTGGTCGATGCTTGTCAGCAGAAAACTTTCCTACACGACGCGAGCGTTCGATTTCAGATCCGGTAATTGTTATATTGAGGAGCTCAGTGCAAAAGTCTATTAACTTTCGCTCGAGGATAGCCAGTCCTCTTTGGCGTCATCTGAAATGCCGAAGAACAGCAAATTTGACCGTCTAGATTTATTCTCAGCGTCATCGCATCTCAAATGAATATACTGCAGTTGTTTTGAAATATCGGACGTTGCATCATTGCCAGAAGCAACAGCTGAACTAACGCTGGGGGAAGCAAAAGCGGTTTCAAGGGCTGATACCCTCTCCATTAGATGCTGAATTTGATTATCAGTAGCTATTTGTTTTTCTTTGAGGCCTCTCAATTCGCCTAATATTTCCGCTTGCCGCAACTCTACCCTTTTTATTGCATCAAAGACAGATGTGAGGGCACTGTCATCAGGACCAGGGTTCTTTTCAATGTCACCACAAAGAAGGAGTAGCAGATCTACCAATGATGCGCGGAATTTTAACAGCAATAGCAGGCAATTTTTCACCACACCCCACAGTTTCACTGGGCACGACACCGCTACCAAACAATAGTTACTGCTTTTTAAACAAGTGCAATGGTTCAAGTAACTAACCTGGAAAAGCAGGATGCGTGAGTGCCCCATTCCAGCAGCGGTGCCGTACCCAGTCGAGGCCGGTGAAAGCGGGCGTTTATATGCCACGCCGATAGTGCTGATAGCGGGTGCAGTTGTAGAATGCCGATGTTGCCAGATAAAGTTTCCGTTGTAATCCAGCTTGACCGTGAGATGTTGATCATCTAGGCTTGAGCGTGAAATGGCTTGTTTGAGCACAAGCCATGCTCTTCGAAGAAAGTGGGTCTCGTATGATGATCTTCCGAGAGCCAGGCTGACGCGCTACACAGTAGCGAGACCTGGAAAAGCAGGATGCGTGAGTGCCCCATTCCAGCAGCGGTGCCGTACCCAGAAAAGTTGCGAGAAATATAATTTTGATGCGTTTTTAGACTCACATAACTCAAACAACTTGTGCAAGCATACTGTGCGGTGGAAGCAAAGTCGAAACTTTCTCTCTGCTTAAAGGAGGAGACAAGAAGCAATCCATTGTCATACTTCAAAGCCTACATTAACCAGACCGTAACACAAACTTTTCCTTCTCGCGGCTGACGGCGCTCGCTTGGCGATGTACATCAGGCAGTTTGCACAGTTTCGCACCAGTGATCCAGGGTCTCGGAAGCAGAAGGGCTGCCGTGAAGTTGTATGATCTGCCACCAAGCTTGACGGAACCTTACAATGGAATACAAACAAGCAGGGGCACAATGCCTCTCTCCTCTCCGCGAAACTTCAGTCAGATGATGACTTTTGATATTTAAGTGGGTACGAGTAAGCTGCAGCACTAATATGTATAAGGATTGTATCGCCGAATGCGGGCTGCAAGGTTTTTGTTTATTCGTATTAAGTCCAACGTTGTCCTGCATTCCCCTCGCTTTGGCTTTCAGCTCGTTCTATTCGCGCCCTAATTAAAATTGCTGTATATAAAACCTGCATATTAACTGCAGCTTCCGGACCATGCCTTCCTTTTCGTAAAATAATATGAATGATGACAGCCCCAGAGAAACGCCCTTAAATTTTCATTATGATTCACGAAACGTAGGCGCGGCCTGGTGATTTTTGCTTGCCGAAGATAGCACCGGCTGGGGCTTGTGTCTTGTTGATCGGTCTGAGTAGCACTCTGCTGACTGCAATCAGCTCTCTACAATTTTCGCTTGGCCTGATTTGCTTAAAGGCCAGAAAAGAGCTCTAGCAACTTTTTAAGAAGTGACAGATATACTGACAAATAATAATTCAGTAAAGCGCGGGCTTAAGTGGCAAAGACGAAAGCCCGTCAGGCGTGCCCACCTTGCCAAGAGGGTCGTGCGCGCCACGGGCGGTGCTGTTGCCCACTGTGCTTCGATGCCAGGCGCTGCCGCAAGTATGTAGACAGCATAGTGCTCCATGGCGCCACGTTATTCCTGCACTAGACAGGTTACAATGCCGGCAGAATGACTGCATAGAGCTAATACAGAGACCCTAGAGAGAATTAAGCTGCCCATTCAGCCAATGCATTGGAGTGGTGAACGTAGGCTGGCCGCCATCATCAAACTATTTGATGGTTGCCAGATGACTTTTGCATGCTAAATCCGGCCGGTGAACAAGATTTGAACTTGTCAACGTAGATTTATTTCGTCGAGCACGAGTTGCTGTAGAGTAATTGCTGTAAACGACGGCAAAATCGTCGCGTCTGGAGCATTTCTGATGGTATGTTGCGCCGCGTATCTACTGTAACCTCGTATAGGTCTCAAGCTCCTTCTGTGCTGTCACTTTAAGGCCGGCTAGCCCTGTAATTGTTACGTGCTTCGCGTGCATTTATTTCGTCGAGCACACACGCATCTTCTCTGTTCCCGATTGCCTGGAAACACGTCGGGATTTTACTTTCGCACAAGAAGGCGAGCACAACATATAAAAAAAAAAAAAAAAAAAAACGTTACAAGGGTTCAACGCTGCTGAAACAAATATTGAGCGAAAGCATTAGCTGCGGGTGACCGAGTGTTCTTCTCTTTTTCTTCTTCCTCAGCCCACATATAAAGCCCCGCTTTAACCAAGCCGTATGAACGTGCCTTAGTGGCCTATAGGGGTAACGTGAATGCCAGGGTCCTAGCAGCCTGATTCTAACATAACCGTCCCATGTGAAACGAGAGACCCAAGTTGGCAGCTCCTGCCAGCCCACGTATAAAGCCCCGCTTTAACCAAGCCGTATGAACGTGCATTAGTGGCCTATAGGGGTAACGTGAATGCCAGGGTCCTAGCAGCCTGATTCTGACATAACCGACCCATGTGAAACGAGAGACCCAAGTTGGCAGCTGCTGCCAGCCCGTGTGTCACGTGGGGTGTGACGTCACAACTTCAAGTGGGCTTACGTGGCTACCGCCGCGCTACTCCGACCGCTTGAGTTGGTAGCCCAGCTCTCACCCTAGTGTCACGTGGGTGTGTGACGTCATGTGGGTAAGACATGGCTACCGCCGCGCCAAGGTGAAGGCTCGAAACCTAGAGTAGTATTGCTTTCGCAATAAAAGACGCTGACAAATTCCGCAAAAGTGGCCCTGCCTGGCTTACTTTGGATGGCCAGCTCTGCGTACAGCAAACGTCAAAGTGTGCTCGCGTGTGTGTTTACTGTTCACGCTATTTGCCCCGTGTTCTAAAAATAACGGCTGAGAATGCTGTGAGTAGAGCATCGTGTTCTGGTCTAACTAAGATAGCGGTAAACCTATGGCGTTGAACCACTTGTCCAACTGTTCCTATCAGGAAATCAGCGAATAAAAGTGTTCAGTTCGCTTGGTGTCATTTTTCTCTTGGACGTTTTCGTTCACACTCCTTTGCAGGCACGCATAGCTCGTGTTGTGGAAGGAAAAACCTGTCCGGAAATTTTCAAATGCAACTTCATCTCGGCGCGTTTGCCCCCACGCGCGTTAGACATGTGCCGGGTCTTTTTGGAGCTTTGGCCTTGCATACACCTCATCGCGATGCATGAGAGCACAAGTGGCTCTTTATGACGATTGGCTTCTTGTTTTAAGTACTTTGATCTTGCAACTGCAATCTTAAGCGATACACGAAAACAGAAGTTTCAAACCGAAACTCAAAGAGCGTCTGCTCGGGAACATGGTTCACAATCGTCCGACATCAACTCCTTATCCCCCAAAAATGTTTGAAAAGTGTAGCAAAACTTGAAAAAAAAAAAAAAAACGCTCAAAAATTGTAAAAATACGTTATCCACCATGCGTTTATAAAACTCCAGTCCAAACCTTGCTCATTTTTTACTTTGCAAGAAAATGCTGGCCATGGTAATGGGTTTGATAATGGCGACACAACACGCGGGAACTACTGTTCGGTCTCAGCTTTATTCCCCTGGATGACTGTCAAATCAGCACCGTCGCCCCTAGACTGACGGTGCTTCCAGAGTAACTGCGATAATAACTGGAAAGGTTGGTAACAAAGCGTGAAATCGCTGCATATGGATAGGGGGAGTCCTATCCAGCCTCGTTAGAGAGAATTTTCTTCTCCGGTATCGTTCCAACGCGTATTTATGCTTCTGGGAACTAACTTAAAAACAAGCTCATTTTCTAATGGTAATAAACGCATCCCCTTCCTCTCACTTTTTTATTTCTCTTCGTATTTCTTTTTAAATAATATTTCAGCCTTAGCGCCGTCACTCAAGCTTCAGATGCTCCAGAGCAAATTTCTCACATCTAATCTGCATAGGCCTCTGATTTCAACATTTTCTTTCAAAGCTTTGTTCCCCCCCCCCCCTCTCTCTCTCTCTCTCTTTCAATTTCTCGAAAATTGTAGACTTCCTGTCGCTTTGGGACGCAGAAGCTGAAAGTAGAAATTATTATCAGCTATATGCATGCTGTGTACCGCGAGTGAAGAGTGGTTCAAAAAAAAAAAAAAAAACGACGGCTGATTAGGCATGGTTGAGATAAATGTGAATTAGGTACGTGCGCTAGCACCTCAGGTTTTTACTTCGGTTTCGGGTCACGCATACTCGTTAGCACACAGGAGTCCCTACTACATTGTATGTCACATAGCTCCAGACACGCACGTAAAGTCCTCTTCAAGCAAGCCGTAGCCAGTAGACTTGAGATCGAAGAGCCCCAGTGGATTCTATTCCTATTTCAAAATGGCTGCCCAAGTTGGAAGCTCCTGCCCATGGCATAACAGCCTCAGAGAGGAAGTAGCAAAATCGGTAAATGGGGGCGCTAGAGACAGAGCTCTAAATGGAAGACTGGTGCGTGTGGCACGAAATAAACCCTAACGATATATTTGGTAGCCGCCTATGGACAATTGGAGTATTTCTTTTCTCATTGAACTGGAAATAATTACTGAAAATAATAGATGCATGAGCATCAAATCTATTCAAAATTCATTGCAAGCCCAGACTAGTTTGTGTAGAGCGCAGAAAGGAAGCGTAGATAACGAAAGACCCCTCCAATCTCGCATTCCTTCGTCCTCCCCATCGGCTAGGAACTTAAGTGCTGGCCTGAACATCTTATCAGCGATAGAAAAGAGAGCGAAAGCCTGAGGCAACTCCACAATTTAGAGCGAGCGTGCAACACTGATTGATGATCTTCAAAAGGGACACCAATAAAATTAAAATGAATTCCAGTAGAATTTAGCTGTATATCTACTATCCATCTGTGTAGTGACAGCGGTGATGACGACTTCACCGCACCATGCCGGCCTGCAGGGGAGTGCATAGGCCGTGGAAGTTCTAAAGCACACTCTCCTGTCATAAATATTCGACTTCTTGCGAGCATTATCTCTCGGCAGAAAACATTCTTGCAATAATGTTACTGTGAGAACAATAATCTCATTTGTAGCTTCTTTGAGTGCTATGCCATTTTGTTATTCAACATAATGGACCTTGAATAGTTTAAAAGATGATTATTTAACCTGAAGTAATAATAAAAATTAGCGCTACTGCGAAATCTTGAAATGCCTTAGGCAAATGTACAGGCGATCGCCAACTTCTGTGTACTTCTATTTCGTCGCCAGAGAAAAGTTTCGTTCTTCCTAAACAATTGGCTTGTATTATTGCAGCATCGTTTATGAAATATTAACATCAATTGAAATCGCACGAGACTAGAGGATCAACGTTTCAGTTGGGCAGTCAGTAGTTCCGCCGTAGTATACATTCATTCCACACACTTCCAATCGTCTTCGAATGCCCGACTATACAGGATCTACGTTTCGGCTGGCACATTACCTACTGTGCATGGATACTGGGTGAGACCGATATTTTTTAGCGATCACTGCATGGTATCTGTTCAGATAGGAAAGCATACTAGACGTCTACTCCAACTGCAGTGGGACCTATGGAAGCTAAATAATTCCCCTTTTTCGGATGAAATTTTTCAGCGGTCTGTAGTTGCGTGCTTCAAAGATACGTGGCCTCGTGCCGATCTATCAGTCTTTCAAAAGTGGGATTTTTTTAAAGCAGGAGGTTAAGTGTCTTGCCATTGAAGCATCATCATAAAGAATCACATTCTTGAAGCACCTTGACATTCGTGAATTGAAGCGCACCTTGAACTAACTATACGAGTTGGAAAGAATTTCTCCGGGGTCATATCTTGATGACGTCAACAATATTAAAGCACAGTTAGAAAAGTTTAGTGCAGAAAATTATCAGGGTGCCTTGATTAGGTCGCGAAAACGGAGGTTCGCTAATGAACAACCATCTCGCCGTGCTTTTAGTGATGGAAGACAAGCTGTTCTTTCTAAGCAGGTTTTAAAAATTGTTTCGGAAGTGATAAGTACACTGACACGCCTGGAATTTTGAATGCCTTCTTTAACTATTATGAGTGGCTATTTAGTGATAGTAATAACTCGAACAGTGGGTCTGATTTCAGTCATTTAAAAGAAGATTTTCCTCGTCTTGAAGATGAGCAGCGGACAACCATTGAGGGATCCATTACTTTAGATGAGGTCAAGTCAGCCATTTGTTCACTACAGGGCCAAAAGTCTCCTGGCCCGGATAGCATAAATAGCGAATTCTATAAAACGTTTATGCTGACCTTAGTACCTGCCTTATTGAAAGTATTTAGAGCAGCTTATGGCACAGGCTTTTTGCCTCCCACGTTCTATACTGATCACACCATACTAATCCCGAAAACCACAGACGCATGTCGGTTGAAAACTGTTGAAGGGTACCGTCCGATATCCTTATGCAACGTGGATTATAAAATATTTGCTAAGGTTCTTTCTTCTCGTCTGCAGTTTGCGGCATTAGATTTATTAGGACCACACCAATTAAGTGTGTGGAATCAAAGGCCGTAGTATTCAAAATCATATCCATATTGCTCGTTCTGTGATAGAAACAGTGTAAGTGTCAGTGGCCCTAATTCAGATTGATCTGGCAAAAGCTTTTGATAAGGTGCGTCATGATTTTTTGTTTGCTGTATTGGAGAGTGCAAACATTGGTTATGTCTTGCTTAAAGGCATTGAACTATGTTATAACGCGGCCACGACAAGACAGATTGTTAATCAAAACTTAACTAAGCCAATCCCTCTCAAATCATCTGTTCGACAGGGCTGTCCTCTATCGTCTTTGTTATTCGCGTTGTATCTTCAGCCCCTATGTCGTAGTATCATCAAAAACAAAGAAGTTTGTGGCTTCTCACTATCGCAAGGTTTTGGCTTATGCTGATCACATTGCCCTTTTCTGTAATGATAAGAAGAGTGTGACCGAGGTTTTGCGTCTAACTGAGCGTTTTTGTGATAGTTCGGGTGCGTCTCTTAACCTAGATAAATCAAAGGGGTTCTGGTTACGTCAATGGGGTACAGAGCCTAAATTTTTTTGCCGGCATCAGGCGCAACTCCGAAAACTAACAGTGTTTGGTGGTTTCTTTACTTCAATATCGCAATAGTAGGCCTTACTGGGATTCTCAGATCTCATCAGTTAGGAGACAAACTCGGGCATGGATGGGTAGGGAGCTGTTTTTATTTGCACGAGCACAAGTTTGCAATGTCTTCCTGATTTCTAAGCTTATCTATGCATTGCAGGTGTTGCATTGTGCAAGAAACAAAGTACAATTCATGCCTAGAATTTCTGTTACTTTTGTGTGGCGCTCTCAATGGGAGCCTATATGCGTTGAGATAATTTGTTTCTCGCTCTGGAGGCTGGTGGAGCTGGTCTTCAGCACTTGTTTGTTCATCAGCTTGTTTCAAGGTTTTTCTTTTTTTTTAAAAAGCAAGCCATCTCTTCGTCCTTACTGTGTTTAATAGACGATTAAGTGCCCATTTGCCTAATTTGTTTGCGCCCACTGGTCGTAGGAGTGAGGGTCCTTTGTGAGGTTTTCTTAAGGAAGTTGCCGAAACATTCCTGTTTCTCAGTGTACGGTTTTCCTTGGAATACCTATAAGTCTATCCAGAAGACAGATGACAAAAGTTCTTATTGAAACATTATTTCCTGTACCGATCTATTGACAGCCTTACCCCCCTTTCTAGACAATAGCGTATTAAAGCGGGTTCAACGAATGTATGTACAATCAGCCGCAAAGGCTTTCTTTTTTAAACTTCACACATCAACCTTACCTTTCAAAACGTGGCTTCGTGCAAAAGGGACTTTTGTGCCATGGTCAGTAGACTGTTGCCTGTGTCAGCAGCCAGAAACTATAGATCATTGCTTTGTGTATTGCCGTGATGCAGTGTTTTTTTGGGACATTCTTCAACGGACTCTCAAAAAGGACATTGATATTACGCCCTATACTATAAGGGATTTGCCTACAAAAGAAGCTTCTGAGGCGCCATGTGACCTTTTTGTGCTCATGGGACTTTTTAGCCCGTGGAAGAGCCGCATGACCGATCGCCACGCAGAGCCACCACGTTCATCGAAGTCTCTGTTCAGAGAACAATGTGCTATGGTGTGGGGGGTATATTCTGCGCAGGATCGACCTCCTGCCTAGTTACATTTACTGGATGCATGTATATGTCTCCCGAAATTTTAATGTGTGATCAAAGTGAGAGCTCGATGCTAGTGTAACTGTGTATTGACAGGTTGCGGAATGCGACCTGGTTAAAGTGCTCGAAGTACTTCCATGCAATAAAAAAAAAAAAATTCCGCCGCGGTGGCGCAGTGGTTAGGGCGCCCGACTTGCGATGTCATTGCACGTTAAGGAATCATAGGCGGTCGATATTTCCGGAGCCCTCCAGTACGGCGTTTCTCATTTTGTTTGCTTTGGGACGTGAAACCTCATAAACCAAACCAAACCAATTTTAAAGTTAGGGTCGCAGGCTTTGAAAAAATAAAATAAAAGAGAGGGTGGGGGTGGTTCGCCTCATTTTTCCCCCCTGAATTTTTTTTTTAGGCTTTCATTTGTGGAAATCGCCAGAGTTGTTGGCTTTTGTGAAAAATATAATCCATGCTCTCTCCTTCACGAAGTACGTATCTTGAAATCGCAGTCCTTTTGTTTAGTTCCAAACGCCTCGCGCTTGTGGACCGCTGAAACCGCCTAATGGCCCGTGAAACACAATGTGTGCCGAACAAATTGCCTCACGGGATGAATGTTTGAAAACAATCAGCTCGGAACTCATTACCGAAAAGTCATAAATCATCTCACAATTGTCAAATAAGGCCCCTCCACGTTACTGCTTCAAGACCGATCTCGCCTCATCAATCATATGCGAAAGCGAATGGAATCCGCGGTGATCCTGTTTGTCTCGCCACCTTTACAATAGTGGCTTGAGATCGAAAGAGGCTTTTCTGGAACACCCGTGCGCAACGTGAGGATATATGACAGCGTCACATAAATATTATTGAGAGCTCTCCAAAGAATGAGGGATCATTTGAGCGTGTCTAGATGGAACGGTAATGGATGACTGAAGCAGCCTGCGGGCCCTACGTTGCAATGAACGGCAGTAGCAGGCTTCGCAACATGAAATCCGGTTTATTTAAAACAAAACACGAGGAAGATCAACAGAAATGCGAAGAAAATATCCTACACATCCTTGTGTACGAAATGACTAAATTTGATTACAGTTGATATCATTTGTCACAAGCATTTTTGGAGCTGAAGTTTTAGTACCTAACTGACCACATTTTGTTTGCAGTTTGGGTGTGAAGTCTTACATTTTATTTTGGTTTTGTTTTTAATAGCATTGATTTTTTAAACATGAATATATCTCCAATGTTCACCCTATCGGAAAGCCTGTCACCTTATTTTATCAGGTAAAACGGCAAGAGTGCCATTATAATCATTCCTAGCTAAGACAGATCGTAAGTCCTTATTGCAATATCAGCAGTAGACTGAATTATCCCAATCAAGCCGTCGGCTTGTGAGAGCGAATGAGTAAATTATCAACCATCGAGGAGCACCACCTGCGGGAAGCAGATGAAAAGAGATTACTTAACGTCTGCTCTCCACTCACGATCCACAATACCTTCCACCATCTCTGCCTACGAGAATCATGCATAGCAGGGAAACGAAATTCATATTCGCTTTCGAGAAGCACCTGTCACCCATGAGAGGAGCGCATCACCCATTCACCAAGCATTCAGGCGCCTCCACAGCCAAAAACAAAAAACAAACAAACAAACGACGCAGCAGCGGAGACAAACCCACTTGAATCTGCCAGAAGGCTCCACTCACCAATAGTAATTGTGTGGAGGCCACCACTGACTTCAGCTGCATACCAGCTACAACCACCAGGAGCTCACATAAAAGCGCAGTGAACCCTCCAGAAGACTTCCATTCATCTCCACTCTGAGCCCCCCTCTCGTTTTCCCCAAAAGCTCACGCAGCAGCAGAGTGAGAAAGTGAAGGCGAAATAAGATTAAAAGATGCCACCGGGTGGAGACCAACGTAAAGCGAGAGGCAGCAGCCCAGTGCTATGACAGCTTCGCCGCATCCGCTCGCATCGTCCATCATTTATTTTTCCTCGCAATGAGTTAGATCCACTTCCATATGTGAAGGTGAAAGAAAAAGAAGATAATTATGGGGAGGGCACTCGTTATTAACAGGACAAGGTCTCTCTTACAGGCGACAACATCTCGGGCTTAGTGAAGGCGGCATGTATTAACTAAGTCTGTATCTTTTTTCGACTCACCAACTCACCTAAAAAAAGACACATGCTATTTTTTAGTGACACATCTAAATTTCACAATATTGTGTAGCATCATAATCATGCTTTGCCTGGTACTGACAGGATCGACTTACATAGAAAAAAAAAATAGCTGTGGCTTAGCTAAGGTTAAGCCTGGATATTTCGAAGCGAAAAGCATTCTTCTCGTACTTCTGGCATTTCAGCCACTCGTGTAGCCTTGCGCTTTTCATATCTTCGCTGCTTTTAGCCAACTTTCAAGCTACCACTTCTGGATCGGTGTTTCTGCGCCGTCCGACTGTTGCTTCTTCTCTTTTTATGGCGAGTGTCTGCGCCTGTTCTATGAGCAAGCGCGCCTTATCGAGGAGAAGCGGTGGCGCACATGCGCAGTAGCGCGCAGCGGCGGCGATGGAGTCAGCGGCGGCTCCATCCTCCTGCGCCATGCATGACGTCACTCGGTTTCGTGCATGCGCAGAAGTGGCAAATGTGGGGCTCCGGTCCGGCTCACACGAAGCGCGGTGTTGACGAGCCTAGTGAAGCTTTTTGTTTCAAAACGGGGGTTCGTTTAGAAATCCCCCCCCCTCCCCCCCCCCCCAAAAAAAAAGACAAAAAAAAAAAAGACGCCCTTATTGACAGCTGACGTACTATCGAGGACGTCCCTGAAAAACGCGAATGGCAACCAAAGAACATAGTTAGCTCATTGGCCCGTATCCACTTGTGGATGCGAAATTTGGACACACGCTTTCTGCTGTGTGCTAGATAAGTTTGTTTAGATCGTGCTTCTACTGCAAAATCACTCGACTCGCCTTCCAGGGGCTTTTGTGTCTGAATCGGTACTTTGCCCTACCACGATTGATTAGCGCTTCTATGAAGAAAAACTGCAACGAATAATTATCTTTTAGAAAACTACGATATTGCAGAAGAGGCCGTTCAGCCGCCCTGGTACATTCACGCAAATAAAAAGCGTCAGAGCAAGCTGTGTAAACGTTGCTATATTTGGCCGCAACAGATGTAGCCATCCTTTTGTATTTTTTGCACTACTTACACATGCACTTCCAAACTTTGCAGATACAATCACTTAACTGGCATATGGTCCCTACGCAGGAAATCTCTAAGCGGAAGATGTTTACATTGAAAGAAGTAGAATGACTCGTCATGCTTTTATACGAAGAAACAGTGGCTGTTTCGTAACTTCATGGGCCAAAGATGGGGGAGGGGGGGGGGGGGACGCTGTATGTTCGCAGAAGAAGAGGAGCCAAACTGTCGACAGGTGACGAGGCTGGAGTGCAGTGGTTGCTGCGCTCAGTCAAGCGCACGGCATACACACCCTTTAGCCACCGCATATGCAGCTTGAAAAGAAACCGCCTCGGCTGGCCGCAGTTGGTGGCGCCCCGTGCCTTCCCTCTTCTGTAACGGCATCCGCATCGCGCACCCCTCGCGACAGCTCCAAAAAGGATGGCCTGACTGGCGTTTCGGGCTCTCCCAATTTGCCTTTCATTTTCTGGTGCGCCGGCAGTGCTGCTCGAGATTAATGGCGGCGGTCTCGCAAAGCCCTCTTCGTTTTCGACTCCCAGCGTGCACTTCAGCGTGGGCGGAAGCAATTTATTTGGGCGTATCGTTTTGCTTTCATTTTTCTTATTTTCCATGTCTCTCACGCTTCCGCCTGCCTCTCAGACTTTTTCCGGGTATCGATCTGCTAAACAGGCTGCCACGTTAGCCCCAGGAAATAAGTTGCTGCGTGAGTGTGCATTGTTTCCCCGCGCGCACAGCCGAGCTCATTTGTCTTGCCGCGACATATTTTTAATTGTTGTCTTATCGATCTCATTACGCGCCTGCGGAGCGGCCCAGCGGCCTGCTCGGGGGGAACACGCAGCGCCCATCGGGTCTCCCGGCTGTCCCGGCCCGCTCACCCTGGTGGCAAGAAGCCAATTAATTAATTAGTGGAGCGCGGCCCACGCTCTCTCTCTCTCTGTTTCGTGTGCGCCCACCACCCCCTGGCAAGCCGGCCGCCACTCGGACTCTGGTGCGCTTGACGAAGCCACTGTCGCAGAGCCCTGCCGGCGGCGCGTCACTTTTCAACACCGCTCCCCGAAACGCTTCGAACCGGCCTGGCTCCTATTTCAGAGGGTCGACAAAGGCAGACGGTGGCATGGAAACCGCGACCTTGGCTCCTGACATTTGAGGAGCGTGTTCGTTTGCAGGTAGCGTCATGTATGAGACCTTGTTCGTCCACAAGGCGGGCTTTTAATCGCGTTTTTAATCACATCCATCGATAACAGAGGAGCCACTCGCAAGAAAAGGAGACGTAGAAGTTGAACAGATGAAATTTCGATTAGTATGCACGAGGTGGTATGATTGAGGTGCTTCAGAAAAGGCGGCCCACAATGAAGACGTCCGGTGCATTTAGTTTCTTTTTTTTTTTTTTAAGTAGCGGTAAATGTCAGCTTGTTGCTATGAGCCTGCGCCACAAATGACAACAAATAAGCTGTTCCTGGTCTGCTTTTTTTTTTCTTTAAGAATTTAGATGGGGCCACAGGGCCTATAATGGGTAGATATTGGGCGCATAGAAAGTATTCTCGTGAAGGCTAAATGACTGCGCGAGTACCGACAATGCCTAAACCTTTGTAATATTTGCTAAATGCTGCTATGTCAAAACACAAACGATTTATGGGCTATAAATTGTGCGGGGAGAATTACAAGGCACGAAAAAGCATTCCTACAAGGATCGCAACACGAAGGTTTCATGATGAAACTATATGCTCGTATCGCTTTAATGGCGTTTGTATTTCGAGCCGCAGTAAGGCAGAAATAAGCATCTTCCGGATTAATTTTCTAACCGCAATATTAAATATTGAACTTCACTTATGTATAAGTGTATAAGCACTTATATGTATATATCTTTGCCTTCCGTATGTAGGAATGATTACCAAGCTAGAATTTGTTTTTGCCTCTGTCATTTTAGAGTAATTCACTACCGACTAAAAAACTTTTTTTATACCCGAGTTAATTACGCACTCTTTAGTGAGAACGATTTGGCTTTGAGCTCATAAGCGCTGATGTGCATACGTGCTGTCTTTGCCGCAAGAAATGAGGCTGGTTTGGGGAGCCATCACGGGTTGAAGGAATAATCTGTGTACCGCGAACCTGCGTCAGCGCTGTTCTCCTCTAGATGACATGTCTCCTCGTGGCATAAGAAAGCAATAAGCATAGCCTGGTTGCTTTTCAATAAAGACCCTACGCATATGCACACGAGTCTATGTGCACATATTGTTAGCGTGAGGTTAAGGTGCGCTTGTCTAAATGTAATTTGTGATGGCTCCAAAAACTCTGTGCAGCGTCGCGGTGACAACCTAATCAGCGTCCAACCTAAATGCGGCATTGTTAGTTCTCCAACAAGTGCAATGGAAAAAAATCGCCAGTATTGGAGGCTTTGTCTATGCGCAGAGCTGTTCTTTTCAATCTGCGGTGCAAGAAGTTTGAAGGCAGGAAAATAAAAGTGAAAGAGAACAGTTTTATCACGCAGAAAATGCATGACAAGAACCCTGAAAGGCCCCAGGACGCCGATGCCGCCCATTTATATGCGACTTGTTTGGTCGAATTGCTCTTCATGAGCTTCGTTTCTTCAAACATATTTCACATTACGTACCTCAGTGGCTTGCTAGCTCTCGAAGCGTATTATACTAACGTAGAAAAAGTTCCAGTGGACGTCTAAACGAAGGTCTTTTATTTCAGGATTCAAAGCGTGTTTTGTGCTTTCACGCGGTTTTTTTCTTGCCAGAAAGCCCTGCTGTTTTGGATGTGTAATTATGCTGCAAGAAGAGGCTGATCTGCGCCGGCCGAGCACACGACAGCTGTCACTCGTATAATAAGAATGTTGTTGCTAGCGACCATGCTTTTTAGAACTTCGTCACGCTCAGTTTATATCAGCGCCCAAAAGTTACAACTGCTGGAGATTGCCACATAAGATCCTATCACGTACGTTGATAAGTTGCTCAACACTTAACAGCCCATTTCAAAAATAAGAGCTAGAGAAAGGCAGTTTGCGCTCTAAAGATATAAGCATAGCTTGGGCACCCGTTAGCTCAGAGAATACTGTTCAACGAAGGAGGTATAACTCGAAGAACAATCGCTTGTTTATAGCGCGCTATTTTTTTTTATCTTGCGTGCTTTGCTGGTGACGTAAACTATAGTGATTGCACTATAGAAATACGCAGCATTTCGCTACCAAGCTTCTTACTGGTCCATAAATAATCACTTCCCTTATTCTATGCACGGCATTGAAATTTTATGAAACCCGCCGTGGTGGCGCAGTGGTTCCGGCGCTCGGCTACTGTGCTCAAGGATGCCGGATCGAGTCCCGTCCTCGGCGGCCGCTTTTCAGAGGAGGCGAAAAGCTAGGCGCTAGTGTTTTGTGCGATGTCAGTGCACGTTAGAGAACCCCAAGTGGTCGAAATTCTCGGAGCCTTCTACCAGACATGGCAGTAATAGAATTACTGTAATATAATTACTTTTTCCTGTAATTTGTAATGAATAACTTTTTTGGTTTGGTAATTTAGTAATGTAATGAATTACTTTTTGACAGTAATTTTGCAGCAAAAGTAATTAATTCCTTTCGATATTACTTTCACTTAAATGCACCACTACTCATTAAATCGACAACAAAATAGAGTGCTGCGAAAGCAGGAACGACGTGCGGCAAGCCGAAGCTAGCGTAACGGATCGGCGAAAGGAGACAAAATTCAGCAGAACAGTGCGTCTGAACCGGGCGCCGCGGCACAACATGTAGGCTCCCTAACAGTGCGGCTATCTCATGGCAACCTTTTTCCAAGCAGCAGGAAACAAGGCGTCAAGGGATTGCAGAAAGAGCAGATGGTGCAAGAAGGTCGGAGTTGAAAACTAGTTGGAAGCGCGGCGAAGTGGCACTCCCTGTTGCTTCGGCTAGGACACAGTGGCACCTGGTTACACTCGTCACCACGGGGCGAAGAAGGGTTAGGGCGTGGTATACAGGCAGAAGGGTGCACGGCGTGAGCCGCCGTGGCGTGACCATTACTGAGCGCAAGGTGCCGAGGACGATTCTGGGGACTACGGAAGCTATAGGTAACCTAGCTTCTTTGGGCCCTTCCAATAGTGGAGACAGCTCCGGGCCAGCAAGACGCTGGGTTCGCCGCTCATTTCACGACCGCTCGACCATGCTTCTGATTTTGTTGTTTTTTTGCGGTTGTCTTATTTTTGTAATGTCAGGTGCTGTAGGAAAGAAGGAAGGAACAGTTCTCTGGGACAGAATTTGGCGGGAAGACGAAAGAATGTGTGTGCTTCGTGTCTGGAGAACAAGTTGATTTTTTTTTTTGCTAGCTTTACTTAGTTTTTGAATGGACGAAAATTACTTAGTAGAAGTAATCGTAGTCTAATTTTATTACATTTAGGAGCAATAACGAGTAATGTAATTTAATTACATTTCTGCGATTTTCAACAAAGTAATGTAATTTATTTCCTTTTCAAAAGTAATTTTGCCATGTATGCCCTCTACTATGGCATCTCTCATAGCGCGAGTCGCTTTGGGACGTGAAACCCCATAAACCAAGCTAAACCAAACCAAATTTTATGAGAGGTATGAGAAACATGGAAACTACTAAGAAAAAATTGGGAATAGATGACCGTTATCACATCAGCACGTTTCACGTGTAAGTCAACACTTGCCGGCCTCCAGAGAAATATCAAAACGGACACACTCTGAAATTGAAGCGAGCAGCAGCGATCACAGCACGCCAAATTTAGCATAGAGAAATTTCCTGGGTTGGTTATAGTCAAGTGACTTTCTTGCGCTGGTTACTCGCCGGGAAGAAACGGGCTCAACGCCAGCAGGGTACGCCGTGCAGCGTTTCCGCCGGATGTGCTCTTGCAAAAGAGCCGCCCATTTCTTGCGCGGCAGCACTTGCACCACACTTCGACCACACCAACGAACCTGGTCGAAAGCGCTGAGGAGGCTGCGAAACACCATTTCTGTTACGGGTGCACGGCCCGTACTCGCGAATGCTGCCGCAACAGGCAGTCGCCTTTTGACAGCCTTTCCGTATACCACGAAACGTATACAGACGCGCCGTTGGAGGGGGAGAAATAAGGCAGAAACAAAGTAGCTGCGAAGGAAACGCTGCTATTCCAGGCGTTAGAGAACGCCGGTCCAAACTCGCGCATCTGACCCACGCGCTAGAGTAGAAGCGGAGGTTCTTTGCCCCGTGCGCTCTTTATTTTTCATCCTTTTTCCTTTTTTCCCCAGCAGAGTGCGCGTCTCTGGTCGACCAGAGAAAGCAGCCCCGGGCGCCTCGGCCGGCCAGCAAAGCATCGACGGCGCCTCACGCTGGCGTCAGCCGCACCACGGAAGGGAGCCAGTCAAGGGTGGGCTGCCAACAAAGCTACACACGGCAGCGCCTCCCATTGGCCGACGGCAAGAAATCTCTGAATCGGCCTATTTGTGGGTGTCTTTCTTTTTTTCTCACTGGCGCTTTGTATCGGATAACTCAGGACATCGTAAACGAGTTTCTTCCGGCCAGCGAGCAAGAATTCTGTGCCTGCGAAAATGCGCGGAAAAATAAAAGGGAGGGGGACAAAAAGAAGGTAATGAAAACTGGCCATACGCCTCACTCAAGCCAATACCAATGGCGATGGAACGCGCCTCAGCTCACGGTTCGCTGCGGGCTCCGGTTGATTTAGGTTTTCTTTGATATTCACTCCTTTGTACGTTCGGGAATTGGGCTCATTTTCCCTTGCACTCGAATGATTCTCCATTGCGCCCTGAGACAGTTTTAACCAGGCCGGCGTGGAGCTCAGACGACGTAGGCGCCTTCATATGTGTTGATGCAGGTGCCAGCGTTAGCACGCCGCGGCGCTTTCGTTTTCTGGGTTTACATGAAAGTTGCGACCGACCCGTTATTGTGAAGAACGCGAGACCATTGTGACCAGGAAGTACGTTTTCTACTAGGCTGGCTTTTGTATACTGAGTCAAATATTTTTGATCAAGGGGCTGCAGCGTGGTTAAGGGCGGTCCAGTTTTCTATGGTGTTATTCAATGCGCAGCTACTTAGCACAATGACATAGCTAAGCGCGCTTGAGAGAACCCCCAAGAGTAGCTTCGAATACCCTACCAAAGCTGGGACAAAAAAAAAAAAATTGTTCCGCAGCTGTCATTCATGGCGGATGTTTTGTCCGCACGCAAAGGCAAGGCGAAAAAAAAAAAAGTAGATACTGCGGAGGGAATATATCTGCAACCCCAGGTAAATCTTCCAACATCAATTTCAATCTTAATAATTGCTTCTATCTCTCGCAATACTCCAAAAAATGAAATACGCAACTCCCATTCTAATTTATCCATTCTTAGTACGAACTAAATCATCGTTCTACATCCTTGACAATACAAGCCATAAATAAAAAAAGGGAGAAAACCAAAAGTTTTCAAAAGTATGCAAAAAAAAAAAATGCTAACCTACGATTCCGTCTCCGGCCGGAGGAAATAGAAAAAAATAAATAGCGGCTGCCAATCATTTCAAATGTCACAATATGCCTAAGAGCCATCATATAAAGCGGCGATACAGATCTTACGAGTATCTACTGCTCAAGCCTCAGCAAGTATGAAGCAGGTCCCTTCCGGTCGAGCCAAGGACAAGGTGGACCTTTATGGTCGACAACATTCTTCGTTTTTAGGAAGCCAAATATCTATCCGATTGAGCCCAGCCTCAACCAAGCTCCCTTTGGGTTGAGCCTAGCTCCCTTCGGGTAGAGCACGTAAACAATATACGCCGTTCAGTCTCAACCAAGCTACCTACGGGTTGAGCCAAGCTCCCTTCGGGTAAAGCAAGTCTGCAAATTTAGTCATCACAATACTGTTGAGCGAACCATATGCTCAATTTTCGGCGAACCTAGCTCCCTTGAGATTGAGCAAGATCTAAACAAAGGATCTACAGCAATTGTAATGGCTCCCTTGGGTGAGCACAAAGTTATAAACAACAAAAGGCAAGACACTACAAAACCCCTGGATATTACACAACCAGTCGGCAATGAATTCTTAAGCCCCGAAGAGGCATGTTCCGCAGTTAGCAAACTTGGATATAATATTACCATCAAATAATTTAGTAATCTACCTTGTTATTAAAGAAGAAGAAATCTATTAAACCAGCGATCAACCTTGTATTGCCAAAAAGATAAAAAAAATTAATAATTAAATAGTCATCAATTCAAATAATCTTAACTAAATCCAAACATTCTAAATCCCTTTCCCAGGGTACGTGATGGGGAGAAAATCCAAATAGCCTCAATACTAAGTTGGATTTGAAATAAATTATTAACCCTAAGTACAGTTTATTGTGCTGCCTTTTGAACTTCTTAACTTTGTATTATTCTCCACATCTATTTTATTTCTACCTTTCTCACTTCAAAACATCGAAATCCTTAATCTCACAGCCAAATCAATCCAACTATTCAAGCATCTACCACGCTATATACATAGTGCAATACAATTAAAATGATCAATTTCGATTCGGAAGCCATACCTATCCCATCAAACATTTATTTTATTGCCAAGGGGGGGGGGGGGGGGTCTAACAAATAATTAGTCATTTCAGATATCAGATATCATTTCAGAGTTATTTTGAGTTTGTATTTACCTGAAAGTAACTACAAACTCAAGCCTCCGCACCTGACAGCCAAAGCCATCCGGTAAAAGTACAGCAACCAAGGACAAGACATGAAAACAAGCTCAATACAAGCAGACGATTGCTTACATATTGTTAGACGGAAAGAAAAATGTTAACTCAAGGCAATCAGAAGATCAACTGAACAATGGTAGACAGTAAAAAAATTGGTAAATCACTGCAACCAAACGAAGAAAAAGAAATGTATAAGACAAATTCCTCCGCTGTGCCCGCTCCCAGGGCTCTGATTCGTCGATGGTAAATGTCTTTTTTTTTTTTTTTTTAACTCAAAAGTTTTATTTGGTTTTCAACCACATTTTTTTAGTTTAAATTATTTCGCCTGCTATATTGAGGTGGTGCGGGCAGAGGCACTTGTCTTTTGTTAGGTTATAAAGCCTCGACATATCACATGTCCCCTTCAGCAGGGCTTCCTCTACTTGGAATAGATTTCCTTCACAGGGTGGCAGGGAGGTGTGTAAGTGAACGATACAATAAGGGGTAGACGTAGAACAAGTGATATATATATGTGTATATATATATATATATATATATATATATATATATATATATATATATATATTGGTTTGGTTTGTGGGGTTTAACGTCCCAAAGCGACTCAGGCTATGAGAGACGCCGTAGTGGAGGACTCCAGAAATTTCGACCACCTGGGGTTCTTTTACGTGCACTGACATCGCACAGCACACGGGCGCCTTGCTTTTCGCCTCCATCGAAAAGCGGCCGCCTGGGCCGGGATTCAATCCCGCATCTTTGGGAACAGTAGTCGAGCGCCGTAACCACTGCGCCACCCCGGCGGGGTATATATATATATATATATATATATATATATATATATATATATATATATATATATATATATATATATATATATATATATAGAAATCTAAGAGACGAGAATTGGCTGTATCGATTTTGACAAACTGTTTCCTCTTTGATAAATATGATGTAATCCAGTTAATTATTTGGAGCGGGATGCCTAATATTTTCTTTTTTTTTTGTCATTAATTTATTATGAGGAACTCAATCAAACGATCTAGAGTAGTATAAAAAATCATGTCCACCTGACCACCGCCATCAAGTACTTCGGCAATTTCATCTACAGTGACCACCATTGTAGTCGAAAATCCTCGCCAAAAACCATGCAAAGAATTTTTTAAGATCCCTGTCTGTTCTAAGAAGTTGCGCAGGTATGTCGTAAGTTTGTGCTCGAATAGTTTGCAGCAAGTGGAAATTAATAAAATTGGGCGGTAGTTTCCAACTTCCATTCAGCTGCCATTTTTTAAAAACACAACGCGGGATATTTTTCATTCATCTGGCCCAATACCCAATTGAAGAGAGTTAATAAATATAATCCCCAAGAACTTGGCCAATAGTTGATAGCAGGTTTTAAGAAAAGTGTTGGGAACGTTGTCGGGACCGGCTGATTTTTTCTGATCTAAGTGCAAAAGCAGTTCTAGTATTCCCTTCTCAGGTAATAGTTATACTCTTTGAGAGTCAGTGGGGGATTGATTGTGGAACGCCTCATTAGGTTACTCATTAGGTTTAGTAAATATGCTTTGGAAGTAAGTAGTGAAAGCATCTGTAAACTCCTTTTTATCTGAAACGGAGAAGTCATTCACGACTATTTTATAAATTTTTCTATCTTTTTTCTAGAGAAACTGCCAAAACTTACTAGGATTTCACTAACAAACCAGGTTAGCTTCTCGTTAAAGTGTCACTCTCTCGATTCGCGTAACTTCGTCAATAGGGTAGTTTTTAGGCGGTTAATGATGGAAGTCGTTAGGCGGTTCTTTTTATGGCAACATTTAAGCTTGCGTTTAATGTGGATTATTTCGCTTGTTATCCATGGGTTCATTCTGCCTCATTTCTTTTGCTTATCTGGAACGAAGCAGTGGAGGCAGTAGTGGCAAAGACACTTAAACTTTACCCAAAGTGTGCCAATATCTCCAGAGTCAAATGACTGTAAAGGTCTTCTAAATAGGAAGCTACACATGAATGGTCGTAGCAAATTTTTTTATTTTCTTCAACTTGGAAGCAACTTTCTCTCCGCTGTGCGGGAGAGCATAACTGAACATTACTAATTTATGGTCAGAATTTTCGTCATGCACTTCTGTAGCAGAGTTTGTAATGTCACTTGAGCATAAGATTAGACCTAACACTGAAGCAGTTGATTCAGTTACACGAGTATGGGGAGAGTTTCAGCAGGAGTGCGCCGGATGCCAGCACAGGCAAACTGATTTAGGGTTAACGTAGCAGACGTCGACACCCTTCAGCGACAGCGAGGTTGTTGCTACTTGGCATCTCTTTTACGTGCATTGAGGACATTAGGCTTCACAAAACCTGCACTCGAAATGTGCGATGTCAGCGCACGTTAAAGATCCCCAGGTGGTCGAAATTGCTCCGTAGCCCTCCACTACGGATCCTCTTTCTCCCTTTCCACTTTCATTCCCACCTTCCTCCCTTCTCTAACTGCGCGGTTCAGGTGTCCACAGAAACAAGTGTGACAGATACTGTGCCTTTCCCTTCCTGTGAACCAATTAATAATAATAATATTGCTCATTGTGGTTTATCTCCGTTGAATAGTTCATCACAGGCAGGCGTACAACTTAACGCGATCAAACCCAACCATGAATCTTGTGTGAAGCATCTGCCGAACTCAAGGAAAAAAAAAAAAGAAAGAACGGAACAGATCATCAAAGCGGAGCGGCATCGAACCTACGAGTTCCTTGTTGGAAGAGAGTACGGAACATCGTAGCTATCGCTGTTTGTTTATTATTTGTTGCACTCAAAATATGCAACATTTACAAAAACCTTCAGCCGTATTTGAGGTGACATGACTAAAATTCTTGCCATGACTGTAAGGTTTCAATGTGAGGGAGTCAGTCAGGTGCAGGATCCAGAAGTTTCATAACTTCCCTTCCTAAAAGTATTCCGTCACTGGCCATGCATCAAGATCTGCGTGACACACCACCATCCTACTTCCTTGTATACTATGCAGGCCCAGCGCAATTACAAGATTATATACCAGATACCGTGAGGGTTAAGCGGAAAATCTTTTTTAAGAGTCATTTGGAGGATGGCCCGGAAGAAAACTGCGTCCTAGCAATAACCCCCTCCTCCCCCCCCCCCCCCAACAAAAAAAAAAAAAAAAAACATTAAAACATGCTCTATGATTTCATCCTTTTTTTCATAGTAGAAAATGAACACCCCCCAGGAACCAAAATTCCTTTCTCTTGCAACCACGCTTTAACCGGCAAAGTCCGGCCACATAGTCTGCAAAAAAAAAAAATGTTTTGGCAGCAGGAGTAATGTCGATGTTTTCAATTTGTTTTAGAACATCTTGACCTGGGCCTGCACTGCACGTGGTTCTATACAATAGTGGATGGAATAGTGAGTCACGTATGTATCACTGTCAAATGTTTCCTGTTTCACATGACTAAAATAATCCGATGATGCGACCTCGCGTGTTAAGCCGCAACACACTTTGGCGCTCTGAATTGCACGTCGTCGTCTCCGAGAACTTCCATCTGCACCCAAAAGCTTCCGCACGTCATACTCGGTTTACAAAACCGAGTACCAATTTTCGGTTATCGTATAGCTCTGCTAGCATTGTTGATGAGAGGTCGCAAGGCAATTCCGAGGCTTTTCTACGCTCGAGCAGCTTTGAAAATTCAGCCATTGGTTTGCCAAGTAGTCATCTAACTTCCTCTACGCTGTCAAGTTTCCTTTGAGCAGCGAGTAGTTTGAGAAAGTTCTACCCCGACAGGACGTAATGATCGACGCAGAAGTCAGCGTGTAGAGGACACGGCGGTCTTGCAGCAAATTGTGCGCACCTGGCATGAGCGCCAGCGCTTGGTTCCCTTATAGAGAAATGCAAGCTTCGACGTGAAAAATTTGCAGCGAAAAGGAAAATTGTTTTGCACTTAATAATAATAATTGGTTCACAGGAAAGGAAAGGCGCAGTGTCTCTCACACTTGTTCCGTGGACATCTGACCCCGTAGTGAGGGGAGTGAGAAAGGTGAGAGAGAAAGCGGAAAGAGAGAAAGAGGAGCCGTAGTGGAGAGCTACGGAAGGTTCGTTCGTTTCACCTGCACTACGTGAACTAGTTCACGTGGTGCTGCACTTCGCCATTCGTTTCAGAAATGCAAGATGGCGCCCTCTGCACCACGCCGTTCGTTTCAAAAAGTGCAGTCATCGTGCAGGTCGAGTTCGCGAAAAGTTCAGCAGAACTGTGCACCTCCTCAGCGATCAGTGCCGAAATGGTGCAGCTGCAGCCGCCGCATGAAAGAAGACAACTTGCGCGACGATAGCTTGCGTGTTGTGATAAACAGTGAAGCGACCCTAGTTATTCCACTCGTCAACGAGAACGGTGTCCGTGTTCGCCAAAGAAACGAAAAGACGCGGACTTCAAACCATGTCTACAAAGTAAGCACGTGCATGCGTTATGGTTCATGCTGACTTCAATCGTGATCGAAGTTTGCACTTCGTGTCGGCTGCCGCATGGTTCACATACATCGAGGCTGGTTCGTGTCAACGCTTCATTTCGATGTGCTGTTTGAAAATTAATCTTATTCGTCCTGTTGGCTCCGGTTGATGTGAGACTGGTAATACAATTCACAGATATATATATATATATATATATATATATAAGATGCCAACAGTCGGCGAGGCCAAGGAAAGCTTTGGGGACGGTACTTTTATGTCTTTTTTTTTTTAAATGTTTACTTGGATAGTCACAGAAATTAGTAATGTAATCTGTTTAGGGGAAGATAATTAGACAGAAAATAGAAGAAAAAACAACGTGCCGATGGTGGGATCCGAACCCACGACCTCCGAATAACGCGTCCGGTGCTCTTCCAACTGAGCTACATCGGCCGCTGTCCCATCTGCTACTTCCACCATCGGCACGTTGTTTTTTCTTCTACTTTCTGTCTAATTATCTTCCCCTAAACAGATTACATTACTAATTTCTGTGACTATCCAAGTAAACATTTAAAAAAAAAAAGAAAAAGACATAAAAGTACCGTCCCCAACGCTTTCCTTGGCCTCGCCGACTGTTGGCATCTTTCCTTCATGTATTATAACGAGCACCCTCATTTCCCCTTGATTGATCTGCTTGTAGCTTACGGGGGTCTCGATTCTGGCAGTCTTGAAGCCATAGGTAGCGTAAGAGGGTTCTAGCACAGCTTTCGCCCTCGCTCTTGATCACGTTCTACGTGACGCTCGAGGTAACAAAGGACGTCCCACGTCCGCCGCTATGGCTGAGGGTGGCGCTGGTGAACACTCTCAAGGTTCGTATACAGACAACATAAATACCCAAGAAAGTAGCAGGGGGGACAGCGGCCGATGTAGCTCAGTTGGAAGAGCACCGGACGCGTTATTCGGAGGTCGTGGGTTCGGATCCCACCATCGGCACGTTGTTTTTTCTTCTACTTTCTGTCTAATTATCTTCCCCTAAACAGATTACATTACTAATTTCTGTGACTATCCAAGTAAACATTAAAAAAAAAAAGACATAAAAGTACCGTCCCCAACGCTTTCCTTGGCCTCGCCGACTGTTGGCATCTTTCCTTCATGTATTATAACGAGCACCCTCATTTCCCCTTGATTGATCTGCTTGTAGCTTACGGGGGTCTCGGTTCTGGCAGTCTTGAAGCCATAGGTAGCGTAAGAGGGTTCTAGCACAGCTTTCGCCCTCGCTCTTGATCACGTTCTACGTGACGCTCGCGGTAACAAAGGACGTCCCACGTCCGCCGCTATGGCTGAGGGTGGCGCTGGTGAACACTCTCAAGGTTCGTATACAGACAACATAAATACCCAAGAAAGTAGCAGGGGGACAGCGGCCGATGTAGCTCAGTTGGAAGAGCACCGGACGCGTTATTCGGAGGTCGTGGGTTCGGATCCCACCATCGGCACGTTGTTTTTTCTTCTACTTTCTGTCTAATTATCTTCCCCTAAACAGATTACATTACTAATTTCTGTGACTATCCAAGTAAACATTTAAAAAAAAAAAGACATAAAAGTACCGTCCCCAACGCTTTCCTTGGCCTCACCGACTGTTGGCATCTTTCCTTCATGTATTATAACGAGCACCCTCATTTCCCCTTGATTGATCTGCTTGTAGCTTACGGGGGTCTCGGTTCTGGCAGTCTTGAAGCCATAGGTAGCGTAAGAGGGTTCTAGCACAGCTTTCGCCCTCGCTCTTGATCACGTTCTACGTGACGCTCGCGGTAACAAAGGACGTCCCACGTCCGCCGCTATGGCTGAGGGTGGCGCTGGTGAACACTCTCAAGGTTCGTATACAGACAACATAAATACCCAAGAAAGTAGCAGGGGGGAGAGCGGCCGATGTAGCTCAGTTGGAAGAGCACCGGACGCGTTATTCGGAGGTCGTGGGTTCGGATCCCACCATCGGCACGTTGTTTTTTCTTTTACTTTCTGTCTAATTATGTTCCCCTAAACAGATTACATTACTAATTTCTGTGACTATCCAAGTAAACATTAAAAAAAAAAGACATAAAAGTACCGTCCCCAACGCTTTCCTTGGCCTCGCCGACTGTTGGCATCTTTCCTTCATGTATTATAACGAGCACCCTCATTTCCCCTTGATTGATCTATATATATACACGCACCTTTTGCGGCAGCCGGCGATCGAAGCGCACATGGTCATGATTGAAGTATACGTATGAGCAGCATGCATGTTATCTTAGCGAACTCGATCGCGTTCTCGTTGACAAGTGCCGTTTATTACAACGCACAGCCCAAAAGCATCGCGGCTGGGTAATGGCAAAACTTCGTTGTCTTAGGCTATTTCAAAATATATCAAGTTAACCGGGACGTTGGCGTCGGCTGACGCGATGTTGCACACAACCGACTGCAGCGTGTTGGCGACGCCAAGGCTAGCAGACGGCCCAGCCTGCACTCTACCATTCGTTTGGCTGGTGCCGATGCTGCACCTGAACTGCTGGAACTGGCGCGGCACGCTTGCGGGACCGCCGCAGAACTTTGCGGAACTGGTGCAACGAGTGCAGCTGAATCGAACGGACCTGGAGTAATTTCAACTACATGGGGTTGTTTAGCGTGCACTGACATCGCACAGGATACAGACGCCTCTCCGTTTTGCCTCCACTGAAAGGCAGCTGCCGACAGTCGAGATCGAGCCCGGGTATTTCGGCACAGTAGTCGGACAACTTAACCACTGCACCACCGCGGCGGGAATGCTTCGCACTTCCCTGTAATGTATTCAAAAGGAAAGAAGAGGAAGGGGGGGGGGGGGGGGGGGGGGGCAGGCGGGGAGAGTGTGACATAAAAGCACAGAGCACGCGAGCTAAAATGCAGCTACTGTCCCCGCGGTGCTGCGGCCTGGTCCCAACGGAGACAACGTATGGCATACACTGCGTGAGTTGTATAGAGTATCAGTCTCGCGACATTCATGTCTTTAGAATACGAGATTGTCTCTACCACAGCCTGCCTGCAGCGCTATTATGCTTAAAATACGCGTAGAAATATCGTATAGCTTTTTGGAATTGAACACGTGACGTGTGAAGGAGGCCAGCAGTCATTCAAACCAAGGAACGCATAGGAGAATTATTTTCATTTGTGGTGTTGATCAGTTGGCAGTAGTGTAGCAGATTTTTTACTGGAAAGATAATTGACTGGGAAGCAGATAAAATGACAGCTGCATGCCGCTGGTCGGATGCGAACCCGCAACCTCTGCATGCTGTGTACAGTGGTCTGCAAACTTGGCTAAGGCTGCCGATGTCCAAACTTCTATTTTCGAGTATAGTTATGCTGCCTGTAGTCTAAAATTGAGAGCACTCACTAGCACTATTCTCGATCGTAGGCTCTCATGTAGAACGCCCTGTAATACTGCGAGTGCCACGTGCAACGTCACAGAACGGTGAGGGCGGAAGGTGTGTGGAAACAATTCTTATTCTTCCTATAGCACCGAGATGGCCATAACCTGGTCACACAGAATTCGCGCCAGTATCGGTGCACGTTTAGCCCCCGACAATATTTAACGTGGTTTTACCCTATAGCGTCGACACTTGACACGACGCTTCCAGACGGATTAGACAGAGGTCAAAAAGGACGAACTCCATTGCGCAACTATTGCATCACGGGGATGGCTTCCACACAACCAAAGCGCAAGAGTTGTTATCAAACAAATACTCGAGCACTCATAAAAGTCGCCTAGTTCAAACACACCTCATAGCCCTGTACGCTATGCTTATCTGCAGGAGTTTGCTTTGTGTAGTCTGTTTCAAAGAGTTCCATTTGCCTGTATTTTTCGTGGCTTTCTCATAATATAACGTTATAACGGGTTTCATAGGTGAGTCGACAAGCTCAATGTGTAACTACGCGTTTTTCGCTGCATTCCTTCACTACTATTGTGGCGCTCCGCATAAACTACAAATTCCTCTATTTGTATTTCTTTCTTTGATGTTCTTCCGGAGTGCTTGTTTCAGCACGTCATCAGTATCAACTTTATTCGGCATACGGCTATCGTAGAACTTTGAATTATGTCACAAAAAAGGCAACTTTTAGCTCCTTTTATCTGAGGCTACGTGCATGAGCTACAAGCGGCTAGCGCTACAAAAACTTGCTCTTGGCAGCCAGAATCCTGTAAAAATGACCTCATTGCTAATATACATACCAGCTACTGCATCCTATCGAAAGAACTCTGTTGCGAGCTAACAGAATATGTATTGCTGGGTTTGGTTTGGTTTATGAGATTTAACGTCTCAAAGCAACTAAGGCTATGAGAGACGCCGTAGTGGAGGCCCCGGAAATTTCGACCACCTGGGGTTCTTTAACGTCCACTGACATCGCACAGCATATGGACGCCTTACTTTTCGCCTGCATCAAAAAGCGGCCGCCGCGGCCGGGATTCGATCCCGCATTCTTGGGCACAAACGTCGAGCGCCGTAACCACTGCGGCATCGATAGTTCTTGGAGGAATTCGTTTTGCATGTGATGAAATCTTGCAGTGGATATAGTGCAGGCATGCAGTTATTGACAGGGTGGGAGTAACACAGGGTGGGATTTATAGTCATGAGCATCAGTTAAGTTCAAAGCTAAACACAACGTCGGTAACCACCCCAGTCATCATTTTACTTCGTCAGGAATGCAATGTTAAGAAATACAGAAGTGACCGCGGTTAACGTGCTCCTCCTAGCTGTATCAAGGAGCGAGTGTTTACAAGTTTTAAATAGAGTGCGCTCATTTGCAGGATTTAGGCGAATGACATTTCCTAGAAGAGAGATAGCAAGAACAAAGTTTTCTCGTGAACTCTCTAATAGAGAGGCGACAAAGCAAAGCTTACGTTTTGTCCTCCGTTCACTACTGAGCGTGAACTAAAACGGGGGCACGGATGAGAGGGCCAGAGTTAGCTCAGCACTTTTCTTTTTTTTTTGTTTCCTCTTATTTTTACAGAGATGGAAAGAAGTCCTCTAACGAAAGCGTCGCCTTGACCACGTGAAGAAGAAAGCACTGTTTAGTGTTTAGTTTCTTCTTTTTTAACCTGCTTGCACTCCAACGAGGGTGGGCTGACTCAACCCTTCGGGAGCATTTTTGCGCGAGTCAATGCGACAGAGGTGAGTGCTCGTCAAGGCAGCCCGGGCGCGCTACCAGCGAGCTCGCGCACACCGTGGCGCCGTCGGTTCTTCTCTCTCGCCGTTACCACCCGGCAAGAACCGCGGTGCGAATAAGGAAGCAGAGGATACAACAAGCAGCTTCTTCGCTGACTGGCGTTAATTGCCACGATGGTTGGCTGGCCCCGGAAGGAGGATGAAGAGGCGAGAAGAGCGCGGGAGCCGAAGTCAAGATACGTGTCGGGCGCGTGGAGGAGGGGGAAATAGACAATGCCACACTTCCCATTGCGCCTTCATACTTCAGCAGGCAGTACATTTTTTCCCCTCGCAGTTTTTCTGCTCTTTTAGTTTCTCCTTGTACGCGTTAAGCGGGACCACCGGGAAAGGAGGCCGTTCGTGTTGCTTGTCCGCTCCCTTCGTGACGCGCATTCGACCACCGCAGCATCCCCGTTTCCTCGCCCGAGCACTGTAATTTGGGCCAGCCGCTTTATGCCTGCTCTTTACGGCCTCTGTGCTGCTTGTCAGAGACGTCGTTCCCTGTTTGTTTCCGACGCTCTCCTTCTACCTCCCTCTCTTCCCAGCCTTTTTTTTTTTTGCGCTTGACGCATGGAACGCGATGTAAGCTAAACAATGCTTCTTTTCTCTCTCTCTCTCTCTCTCTCTCTCTCTTTCCCGAGTGTTCTCTGCCATTGAACACACTCACGCTTACGCCGCGAGGACTCATTGCGGCGGTGAAGCAAACAAAGTTTTTTTTTTTTTTTTTCTCTCTCTATTTCTTGAGTAGCGGGGCTTGTTTGCTGCTCCCGAATTTTTTCTTTTTCTCTTCGTTTTTCAAACCCCCTCCCCTTTTTCCCAGCTTCCTCCCTTCCGTTACTCTCCTCTTTCTCAAGCGGTCGTGGCGCCGCTCGAAATCCTTCTGGTAAGTTGCTTCCTTAAATTACTGTCATTTTACTTGGGCACAAGTTGTTTTCGTTTGCGTAAGATAAACACATTTGAAGACAGCCTAGCCGTTGCAATAGTCTTGATCCCAGTGCAGGATTTATGCAGGGCGTTTTATGCAAGCAGTTTTAATCGCGTTATAAACTCCGTGTAATGCAGCGCGTTTCAAATGCATTTGCACTTTGAGCCGCTCGTTGCACCTGCGCTAGACTGCGTATTCGTGCACTGGCACCAAGCCGCGCGCGAGCAAAAACAAGATGCGTTTTATTCGAGATATAACCTTTAGAATTCTTTCTTGCTGCCTTTTCGCGTTTATTTACCTTAACTGCGCTAATAAGATACTTGCTGAAGCTCCGTCGGATGCAGGTAAGCATGCGATCGATAAATGTAAAGAAATTTAAAAAAACAACGCGAAAAGAGGAAATATTTATGACAAGCCTGAGTTGTTTTCGCCGTTCGTACTGCCGAGCGCGATTCGTAAGGGAAATATTTCGCCGACGCATGAGCGTTCTTTCCTCGAAAGAGCAATAGGATACAGCGTTTCCATATGGTTTTCATTGATACGAATCCCTATTCGATGCCGAATTTTTCTGCTGATCCCTGGATCACTGTGCGATTGTAAGCTAGAGATTTGCTTGAAAGTATTCCTCGTATACTTAGAAATCGGGGATGTTCGGAAAGCTTTCTGCTAGATGAAGAACAAACAATAGTACTTAGAGAGCTGCGCTACCTGCGACCTGCCTGAGAACTTTTCTGTAAAATTCACTGACAACACGAGGGTTCGTGTAATGAACTCTGCGAATCAAACGAAAACTCCACATATAAACTGTTTGCGTCGAAGCCAATCGAAGGCAAGCTCGGAAACACAGCCGGTGTTATCAAAACGGCATAGGTAAAACAAAAATAGAAGAACAGGTGTTCAAGCTGGTACTTTGATCGTTATACGGTGGAGCATACGACAAAATCGCGGGGCGCGTTCGTGCAAGCCTGAAATTACGCGCTTTTGCGCATGCAGTGATGAGAGGTGCTCGGCGCGGAGGCCAGCGCCTGGTAATGAGCTCGGGACATGCAAATTCAGCGCATCGCCTCATCAGACCGGCCGCTCCCGGATGCGCAGAATCCGCGCGCGTGTAATGGCATCGCCCAGGAAAATGCGAATTTATAATGCACGCTGTAGCACGCCGCAGCTTGCCTAATTTAAAATTGATCTACCTTGGAACCCAATTATCAAAGCGTTTTAATGCAAACAGCCGGCTGCTATCAGTCCGGTGTAAAGCAAAGAAATGAAACCATTTTTATCGCAGTGGCGAAGCATTCGGTAATTTGGGTGTTGGAGGAAGGAGCGATAGCAGCAAAGGGGAAAGTGTTCTCTTTGAAAGAGCTACCTTGTATGGGTTACTGCCGGCCTGCCACCTCGGAATGACATGAAACCAAGAGATTATGCGTTGTTCCAGAATATTTTCTCTTAAACGTAGATTTCCTAGACTTTAGAAGGCACGAACTTGGCTCGAACATAGAACGATATTTCTTCATGCTCTGAATGACAATAGTAGCGATACTTGGCCCATTGGCCAGCCAGGACTGTTGAACAAACGCGCAAAAATGATAGAAATAACTCAGGCGAAGCTTTGAGCAGATGCACGAAATGTTTAAGTTAGGGGATGTATGCTAACGGTTGAGGCGTTTTGGTTCACTGATACAGTAGCAAAACGAGTTGAATTCATCGAATGCAAGCTGATGGTGTCATACTCAGTCATTGTTAGTACCTATAAGCGGTCGCAAAGGCAGAAAGCAACTGTGATCTGAAGCACTGTCATGGTACAATTTATATTGGCGTATTGGCACCTGTGCTTTAGAAAAAGCTGCGAAGAAGAAATGTGTTACGATGAGTGGTCATTCTAAGGGGTGTTCAGCAGCACAAAAGAGTGTTTTAAAAATATACCGACGATTGCGCTTCTGTGTAATGGAATTTTTGAGCGTTGGTGCTGCCATATTTGAGGCATAGACAACGACCTTAGTCGATTGCCGCCTGGTCTAGGGCGGCAATCCCTAGACCAGGGATTGCCGCCCAGTCAGTTCCCTCCTCCTCTGTTTCCTCCACAGCAGTGCTATTTCCTTCTTTTTCCGGATACTACTGCTACTCCTTATTTTTCCTCCTCTCACTCACTTGTTATGGCTGCACTTTCACCTTGAGCTGTGTTAGTTTGCACTGCCGGTTACGAGGCTAATGCTGACGATTAACCCACGAGCGAAAGTTCAGAGTGCCTCAGAAACGGTCGTCAGGAGGGGTAAGGAACGCTGTTGGATGCTGAGATAACAATCTATCATTCTACCGCAAAAAAAAAAAAAAAGAAAGCTTTTAAAATTGTGCGGCACCCACAATACCGGGGATCAGAAATAACCTAGCGCCTTTTCTCTCCCAGCTCGAACGACGGAGGAAGTAATCAAAAAGCTGGGACGACGCTCCGTCGACAAATACGTCGCTCTCTGTTCCGACTGTTGGCGTGATGGCTTACTGGCTTCCTTGCTTACCAGCATTTGCCTATCTTATGCGTCCACCGTACTTTTTCTCAGTCCACGATTTCGCCGTTTTTGTCGCGTAACTGACCTCGAGCTCGACCAGCGACTTTTGAAGAGGTTTGCCGAGATGGGCTTCGAACCTTAGAAGAACACGCTGTTTCAAAACATAGCGCTGAATTCTTAAGGCAAAGCGATTCGTCGGCGGTCTCACCTCCCTGACGACTGCAGTGACGAGCAATTAAACAAATATTTCCCTCCGTTGTTGACGTCACGCACGCAGCTTGATGTGATGTGTGAGGATTTGCATGAAAGCTTGCCACATACGGTCACCGCCAGCCGAAAGAAAGCATGGTAATTAAAAAAAAAAAAAGAGTCTTGTAAATTACCTGCTCAATTTTGAGATCTTTTACGCGTTATGAGCTTTTTATAGCCAACCTAAAACGCTTCAGTTTTGCTTGCAGCAGAAATGATAGAACGAGATCACAAAAATAGCAAACATTCAGACATGGGCGAAGCTGCATTTTCAGCTGAATGCTTTATTGAATTAAGTTGACAGTTCTACAATTTTCGCTGCAATCAACCTGACGTACGAAGCAACTGGCTCAGTTAAACAGCCATTCAACTGCTGTCACCATTTCTGAAGCCCTTTAAGAGCTGCGCTGCGAAAATGCTTAACAAATACAATGTCGCCTTTTTAATCTAAAAATATTCTTTCTTGGAATAGCAGTGCCAGAAGTGTGGGATGTCTGGAAGAAAGTGTGAAGTATCAACTACCAAGTCAACGAATTTCCGCCTTATATTGCATTCGATAGTAGGTGTGCTAGTAGGCGAATTGCTGAGTAATTTTTTTTTTTTACCTGACTGATCTGTAAGACGCACTGTAAGCACGTATCAAATAACTTTAGGATAATGACACGAAGCAGCGCTAATAGATATTTAAACGAGTAGTTCAATGTGCGGACCGAGTTCTCACTATGTACAACGTAGTGCCGAGATCAGCTTGTACGCTAAGTCCCGCTTCCTGCATGGCATATTATTCCATTCTTATTCAGCTTCCGAAACCAGGTCCGCACGCCTTTCTCACGCGTTGCGGTGCAGTCCTAACAGTTGATTCACCGTCCGTCTTAATGGTACAAGCCTCTTGCTCTACGAGCATCAGGTTGTCTGAGCGGTCACTCTACTGGCCTGCCTTCGACTGTTTCTCTTGTACTATCTCCGTGCGCAGGCCGTTCTATTAACGTCTTTTAAATACTCCTTAGGTACTGCGTGTTATTTTGCCTCTCGACGCTGCTGAATTGACACTGTGGTTCGTGATTACAGAATGATTAGTCGGGAGGTGTCCAAGTGAAGTTCATATCTGACGGGGAGTCTGACTAAGCCGTACTTGTGTCGTAGTTGTGTTTTCTGACTGATGCGAGCTTGGCAGTGTTATTCTACGACTGGCGCTTGCCTGTGTAGCACTAAGTCGTTATAGTAGTCACATATTTGTTCTTCAGTTAACAAAATCTGTTAGCTGAACCCATAATTAATATTCCAAGCTTCAAGCGAACCAAACTTGCTAGCCTGCTTGCACGCCTCTTCGATTTTAGTGACTGATATTAGTTCTAGCCAAGTTGTTCGTCTTAATATATTCATAGAACCCATTCATTAGACGGAAAAGGATTGAATGAAAGCGCTTTGCGGATGCTGTACAGCCGTCATTTACGAGTAGCATTGATCGAGTTAATTAGGGAATGATCTGAAAAAAATGGAGGATTTGTAGCAGGCTCGCGGTTTTTTCGCTGTTCTACTTATATTCGATTGAAATTAAGCTACTATAATCATTTACGTTTTCATTTTTAAAAGCGCTGCTCGCACATATTCATTAGAGTGCTCTAATAATTTGATCTGAACTGCAGCTTTTAGAGATGATAAGACAATAAGCTTTCAGTGCTTCGGAAATAGCTTTCTCTAAAACCTGAAAGAAATGTGGTGCGAGATTTCAGAGGGGTCTTATGGATGTTATCTTATTATATGGAACTAACGGTTGCTCTAGAGCGATAATACGGTTACCTGGCATCACGTGACCACGTGAGATGGCCGTTTTGGCAGAAGCTGCTAATTAGGGTTTCTCATTTCAGATGGGAGGGTGATAATAATCCAACACCGCAGCCCCCTTGCATCCAAGTGAGACACTCTACCCCTAGGCCAAGTTCGACTTGGCTATATCGGGTGGTCTTTCACATAATATGGTAGCTTACGACTGTATGCCAACGAATATGTGTTAGATAACATAGGAACAAATTGATGAATCAGTGACCAAGAGAGTAGCAGAGTGCATGTAGTCGAACGAGGGCTTGCCAGGGCAGTCTTGTACTGGAGCCGAGAACGCTGTCGCGTCATACCCTCAAAAGCTTCAATTTCAAATTCAATTCAAAGCTCCTTTAATTTTTTTCTTGGCCTATATTTTCCTATTATCGGTGAAGGACAACAATCGCCAAAGCTACAAAAAACGTAAATTTCAAGATTTACGGACATTTTACAGTTGCGAGCTCCTAATCATAAGCTTATTTAAGACATGTTTACTGTGAATATTGCCCCAGTAGGTAAACATCGTGGTTAGCAATATTGACCATTCGACCAGTTAGTAGTTTTTTTTTTTTTTTTTTCGACTGCTCCAACGACGGGAATCGGGTTTATTTGCGTGAGCGGCGTTCTAGAGTCGTACACCAGTTGGCGTATGTGCGCATTTTAACGAGATAAGAAGAAAAAAAAAGAGAGGCTGTAGTAAACGGAAACGGCGTGAGAAACGGCGAGAAACGGCAGTCTCGTAGGGGTGTTTTCGTGCTGGTTCCTTGCCACTCGAAGGTACAGTTGCACAGCATAGCTTGAACGGGCAGAGAACGCACCGTCCTTCTCTGACTAGCAACTCTGAGGTTATCACCGCGTTGTATGTCGTTATGCCGCAGAAGTGCTTTTCCTTCTTCTCTGCGCCCTCTGACTATTCGCGTATTTTTCTTAATGAACTGCTTAGCATGCGAAAAGGAAAGGAGACAAACCGGCATCCTCGTTAGACGTTAGCCTGGACCGCTGGATCAGCTCTTGAGCAAGCGCAAAACGAACTGCGGCGCTGTCGAAAGCGTGGCAGCGAGCAGACACCGGACATCCTTCTTGGCAGGGCGCGAAGCAAAAGAGGCAGCAAGACGTGCAAACTGCAAGCATCTCTCAATGCGTGGCTATCCGTCACCTCTAGCTGCGTAGGTGGTCGTGGCAGAGAACTTGAAGCAGTGATGGAGCCGCCTTTACGGCTTGCGTAAGTCCACCGCACCTCCTTTAGCAGGTAAAGAGACTTGATAGATTAATGTGCACCCCTACCGCATTTAAAAGGGTGGTGAGCCACCAGCAACATGGCCAACCTCGATGGAGGACTTCAATGGATACAAAGTGAATGAGAACATCTTGAAGTCGCAAACGATACGCGGGCTTTCCTTCTTTGATGCCCAACCGTAGGATACGCACTGAGAGCGTCGGTGGTACCAGGAGTATCCAAATTGTCTCTTGAAAACGCAGTCTTCACAAAAGTGCGACTTGAAGCACGACATCTGACAAAATATTGGGGCTCATTCTTGTTAGCGCAGCAGGCATGCGTTTGCGAACGAGCTTCCAAAATTGTTATATGATGCCTCATTGGTTATGAAACCATATTCATCATTGCATAATGAATGGGGGCAATAAAGAACAACCAGGGTTTTTGGACGGATTTAAACCGTTCACGAAACATTTTCTAAAGTGTCATACGGAGAAATAACCAGGTATTCTCATAGGCACCCATTGAAAAGAGAGGAGCGCAACGCGGCTTTACCAGCGGTTTCTATGGCAGAAAAGTTTCAGAAGAGCAAGTTCAGTCAACACCCTCAAACGAAGACGAAACGGTGCAAAACACAAAAAAATGAAAGCACGCGTTTAGTGCCGACTGAGCCTCGCTCTTGTATTCAAACGTCATGCATCGCTTACGACACCGTGACTACAGTGCGTGTGACGTGCGTCATACGGGCGTGCTTGTAGAAAATAAGCATAAAGTGCCCTCGACCTTCTCTCCACTAAACTAAGCCGACGTATACGGATTCTGTTACGTTTCAAAATGAGGTATGCTTCGCAATCGTCGTACACTTTCCCACAAAATAATATAGTTTTCTGATACTTTGTCAATATTACTTTGAAAATATTCAATATAGATTTGTCTTTTCAAAACCGTGCAAGATACTTTAGCGCAGCCTGCCAGATTGATTGCACAGCAGGACGGACTTTATTTACTGACATATTTCAATAGAAACTTAATATTTAACCTAAATTATTTAATACTGTTTATTTTC
The DNA here is from genome assembly GCF_055883805.1 of Amblyomma maculatum. NCBI lineage: Eukaryota > Metazoa > Arthropoda > Arachnida > Ixodida > Ixodidae > Amblyomma > Amblyomma maculatum. The sequence continues at coordinate 199,609,739 of NC_139344.1, read as the reverse complement.
TTTGCCATAAGAACTTATGATTGAGTAGCGAAAACAAAAGCTGTAAAAGTCAATCCTGAGCCCAGTTTTTGAAGTTCAGAGCCGATATACTGGCTCGCGAATTTAAACGGTAAAAAACAAGACACTTTAAAAAGCTTTTTCAAGTTGGCATTCCCATGCTACACACTGATGAAAGAGCGCCACTTGAATAAAATAACAATGATTTTACGCCCTTTATAATGTAGGAGACCTTTACGTGATTTCCGTGATAATAGCACGGTCACAAAATTCGTTTTAGAAATGTGCACTGTGGCAAAGCCAACTTGGTATTTTATTAGAAGCGCATTTTTCAGCTTCGATATCTCGAACCACAATGCCGAGGCATAATTTTTTAAACGAGAATCGATTTCAATATTGAAGGCCTTCTAATTTCCAGTACAGTTTTGTATCCTAAGACAAAAAATTAAAAAAGGTTACTGGTTAATTTTACCTACTTCATTATTCGCTTTTTTATCGCACTATACAGACCACCTACAGAAACAGAAACGCCGTATTCTTTCACGGCTAAAAAAAGCTGCATTGGATAGCTTGAAACATACCATACATTGGGTTTTCCTTGTTTAATCGCATCTCTATTCATGTGCGGCGTCCTATCTCCAAAAGTGGTATCACGTCGCCAGCGCAATCAGTGCAGTCGAGACAACTTATTATGAACCTTACGGTCGCACGGTCGCCTTTCTTTGTAGTATCTGAAGTCCGTAGTAAGTGAGCTTGCACTATTTCAGCCAAAATAAAAAGTACAAAGTGTGACAAATGTGGCGGTTGTTTAATTAAAATCTCGAACGAGGACGTCTGTTTCACCAAAGCAGTCACTACTCAAGCCGTCCTCTAAGCTCTAAGCATGATCATATGTTACTGGCCGAGACATTACCCGGTGGCCAACAGCTTTACGAACGCGATAATGGAGGTATGAATCGAGGCATTCATGGCATCTGACTGTAGGTCACCATCCATATCTTCGATTCTCAACAAAAAAGCAGCGGCGGAGCTGCCCTTGTGTGCGCAGGGTGCGCTACATGTCTGCTGTCCGTACTCTGCATCCACGTGGCAGCAGCACAGAAGGTGGAGATGCGACTCGGACGTGTGACACAAGCCCGTACCTGGCGAGACACCAAGGCATACCTCATGACAAGTATTCGGGCATCAAGTCAGTAATGGAGGTTGTTCACCGGCCGTTTGCAGCAGCTTCCATTTTAGCGATGATCTTTTCTCGCACTTCTACCACTAATTTGCTTCCACTCTCAGTTCAGTTCAGGCGTTCAGTCGTGTCCGACTCTTCGTGACCCTATGGACCATGTCACGCCACGCTTTCCGGTCTCTCACTATCTTCTTAACATCACATAGCTTCATCTGCAATGCCTCGAGAATGCCATCTAACCATCGCGTTCGCTGCCTACCCCTTCTCCGGCGACCCTCAACCTTTCCCAACATCAAATCTTTCTCCAGCGACTCCTCTCTTCTCATCAGATGACCAAAGTAGCTGAGCTTTAACTTTAGAATTTGACCCTCCAATGAGCAGTCAGGGTTTATGGTCTTCAATATCGACTGATTTGATCTTCTGGCAGTCCAAGGAACTCTTAAGAGTCTTCGCCAGCACCACAATTCAAACGCGTCAATTCTTCGGCGGTCAGCCTTTTTCACAGTCCAACTCTCGCATCCATACATCACAACTGGAAAGACCATAGCACGGGTTATACGGATCTTGGTTGGCAGACTAATGTCTCTGCTCTTTACTAGGCGGTCAAGGCTAACCATTGCTCTTTTTCCCAGAAGCAGGCGTCTCCTAATTTCATGGCTGCAGTCTCCTTCCGAGGTAATCTTGGCGCCCAAGAACAGAAAATCTGTCACAGCTTCCACTTCTTGTCCATTGATGCTCCAGGACTTGATAGGGCAAGACGCCATGATCTTCGTCTTTTTAATGTTCAGTTTAAGCCCAAACTTCTCACTCTCTTCTTGTACACGCATCAGAAGTCTCTTGAGATCCAATTCACTTTCTGCCATTAAAGTGGTATCATCCTCATATCTAAGGTTGTTGATGCGTTTTCCAGCGATCTTCACTCCAGCTGAAGACTCGTCCAGACCGGCCTTCCTCATGATGCACTCTGCATATAGGTTAAATAGGCAGGGCGACAGTATGCAGCCTTGCCTCACCCCTTTCTCAATCGGAAACCAATCAGTAAGACCATGCCCAGTTCTGACTGTGGCCTCTTGCCCTTCATAAAGGTTCCTGAGGAGACAGATGAGGTGAATTGGAACTCCCATCTCTTGGAGAGCTTGCCACAATCTGCTGTGATCTACGCAGTCAAACGCTTTCGCATAATCAATAAAGCAGAAGTAAATGGGTTTCTGGAACTCTCTTGCTTTTTCCATGATCCAGCGAAGGTTGGCAATTTGGTCTCTAGTTCCTCTGCCCTTGCGAAACCCAGCTTGCACGTCCGGAAGCTCCCGATCCACATACTGCTGCAGCCTAACCTTGCAGGATTTTTAACATCACCTTGCTAGCATGCGAAATAAGCGCGATCGTGCGGTAGTTGGAACAATCTTTGGCACTGCCTTTCTTTGGAATGGGGATGTAAACTGACCTCCTCCAATCCTGTGGCCACTGCAGGGTTGTCCAAATCTTTTGACATAATGTATGCAGTGTGTTAACAGCGTCGTGGTTGAGGTTTTGAAGCAACTCAGCTGGAATACCATAAATTCCGCTAGCTTTTTTCTTAGCAAGGCTGGCTAAGGCCCATTCAACTTCACTCTTCGGGATGCCCGGCTCGAGATCAGTAATCACAACCGTCCTATGTTGGGTTTGCACATCCGGGTCCTTCCACTCTAGACGCATTACAAAAACCGGGGTGCACACATGCACCGCTTGTATTGTAGCCTGTGTTTTGTGGGAAAGTCGGCACTTTTCTACGGAGGCAGGGGGCTACATAATCTGAAAAATGCTTTTTCCTTCGCCTTCCGCATTGACAGGAAGCGCGTGTCTTTCGACTGCGGCGGCGAGTCTCCCGATCTCCCCAATGATTATAGCCGAGTGGTGGGCCACAATTGTTTGTTTTACCTATGATGCAGTGTCATTGTCATATATAGCTATACGTATTGATGGTAGCTCGAGCCTCGTTTTTTGTAATAAGCGAGTGTTCGTTGTAACTGTGGTCGTGTAACTGAGGGATCTGGACTTCAATACGTATTCCCGCAAAATTCCATCCAAGCTGTGAGCCTAAAAGTCTACAAATACGTGGTTGTTTGCCATGAAAAGAAAAAAAAAAAAGGAAATCTGCTGAACTGTCGACGAGATTTCCGCCATGTTTAACATATCTCGAACGCCATTAGTGGCAGCCGAGCAGGTTCATAGTCTTAGACCTGCCAAGATACCACATGACTCACGAGGGCCGAGGTTAACAGAATTGCTTTCTTTAAACAGTGCTTTACGAAGCCACTCGAAAGTGTATAGTTCCTCAGGAGATTTGCTGAGATTGCATACATTTTTTCTGCACACATGAGCAGCCACATTGTTGACAGCGGTTTTTACTGTTGCTTATATGAAATACGGTAGTAAAGTAGCCATCTGGAGAGGCTGGTTTAGATTGCTGTATTCAGCTCGTTTCTTGCACAAGCAGGGCCAACTTGGCTTGAGGTATCTGAGCTTTGACGTCGGAGGGTTTCAGAAAAGTTTCATTTAAATTCCGTTGCCTTGAATTTTGTTCCTGAATAGGAAATCGCAGGTCGTTTTCACCGCCTGTGTACCTAACGGGCTTCAGGCAGTTCATCGCGTGTAGGAAAAAACTTGAAGCCAAACACCGGCGCCACAAATATAGGCTTAGACTGCTGAATAAGAGAAGCGCACCCTTAAGGCAACACAGAAAGAATGGCTGTGCTATCCCTGCTGGCAATTTTATTCTTTTGCAATTTTGCGATTCTGCATGCAAAGGTGCCGCGAGGTCATGAATAAAACAAGAACCTGATAAGTTTGCATAATCTCCCTTCGGCGGACGTCCCAAAACCTCCGGAAGATAAAGAGTAACCCAAAAGGGAATTCGCTGAGAGCCACCATTGCTACTCTCCCTCTCTGTCTCTTTCTCTGTGTGTGTGTGTTCTTTGGTACTCCCGGCGAGTTATCAGGTCATATTTATGCGAATTGAAATTTGCTAGGTAGATATATTTTTGGCCCTTCCTTTACGAAGCTTGATAAAGACTTTGTAGGGTCGCGCTTCCTAGTTCTTGCATCTCAGTTTGGGTGCTCCTTGCTGCTGACAGCTTCGTATTTAAATTCTCGAAAAAATGAATAAAGAGAAGCCACTCGCTACGCTTTTCACTGGTTGCATTACACAAAGGGTAATAGAAAATCTTGCGGGCCGCTACGCTGCACTGAAGCAAGGGCAAGACAATACGCCAAAGAAGCTACGATTTTAGTGTAAGGCCATGAAAGCCTAAAGCGAATCTCGTTTATTAACACGCTTTTTTTTTTTTCACTTGTAACAAAAATAAATATTTATGTCAGTAACAGGCTTTGACTAGATCATGTATCCTGTCATTGAAACTTTGAAAGTTTTTTTTTTCTTCTGACGTGTAAATTACAAATTTTATGCTGTTTTTAAATGCTGACTTTTGTTGGTTATTTTCCCTCCTTATGAAGAAATTGGGTATGTATGTCTTTTCTCACGTTTATTGTATATCAACATTTTCCGTGGAGGCAACGTTTTCCTCTTGAACGTCAAAAAAGATCCCTCTTGTTCGTGTTTACTTGGTCACCCTGAGATCTCGTTTGTGCTGATAAAAAGATTACAGCCTTCTTAAATTATATTTATTTACTCGTGTACTCTTCGTCATTGGACAACTGCTCTTGGCTCTAGTTCTCTGCACCGTTCCCATTTTCCGGCATTTTGTCCCGTTAGACAATCTTGACTACCCAAGTGGATTAGCCCAAACACTTGGAAAAAAGTAACGATTGCGTAATGATCCTAAAGGCCCGTACATATACAGTATATGAATACTGAATCAATATAATTAGTTCGCAGTTTTATAATAGGAAACGTTCAACGCTTCCTCGACTTTACAACCGATGAGGTTGACACACACTGAGGTTCATGACTAGTGTCCAGATTCGAATGACGAGTAACTGATAAGACCCTCGTATAGCAGTTATGTCTGTAACCTCAGTTTATATGTGAGGGAAAGTCCAGGAGTTTGCGACACTAGCACTTGTGAGGCAATGATATGATATTGTACGATGCTGCTATGCACGCGCCGATTTTAATGGTCCAAGCTGTCGGTGAGTGGCAAAATATTTGCTTTTAGAGGTTTTCCTATGTTTCCAACGACTAGTTAGAGCTGCCATGTAAAATGAAAGGTGGGAGGGGGGGGGGGGGCATTTAAATATGTTGTGAGACAACTGTGACATACTAGCGCTTAATGTAGAAAAAACCAATTTTATAATGTTCCGAGAAAGGATAAGTTAATGAACAATAATATAAAGTTAACATTTCAAGGCCATCAAATTAATAGAGTGGATGTACTTAAGTTCCTAGGCGTGTACTTCCATGAACATCTGAGCTGGACACATCACGTATCAAAACTGCGTATAAACGTTTCAAAAACGCTTGGCCTCCTCAACAGGTTAAGGTTTATTTTGCCAGCTTGGTTTAAACAGAAACTCTATTACGCAATGATTTTCTCCCGCTTATACTACTGCATACTAGTTTGGGGCAGCACTGGTAAGGGTAACTTAGAAAAACTGTACGGCCTGCAAAAGAAGTGTATTAGATTTATAGCAAACAAATCGCGATATGAGCATGCATTCCAATTGTTTTTAAAATATAAAGTATTACCCATTACTTATGTGTTCCAGCAGAGTCTGGCAAACTACCTGTATTTAAAAATAAAACCACACGGACGATATTTTGTTACGAGATACGGACGACCAGACTGTGGTCATATGTTAAGAGATGAAAAATACGTGAAACAACGCGCTAGAACAACGTACGGTGAGGAGTCAATAGATTATCAGTTACCGTTGTTACTAAACACGTTTCCAGAACTGCATTTCATCGCAAACGATTCTAAAACAAGCTATTCTTTTAAAAAACAAGTGAAAGAAGCACTACTGCTAAAGGTTGCAGATTATTATCAAATGTCGCGATAATATTTTTATTTTATCGAGACCTCAAAAGAAAAACCTGAAATAAGAAACAAAAAAGGCAACCAATACGAGCTGGCTCCTATCGAATGTTAACTCAGAACCAGGACTGGCCTTCAATCGTGGTTGTTGGCGAGTTATACCTTGATAACGTTTTCAACCTGATGTTACCTGAGACGTCACCAAAGAATGTGTGAGACTGTTTTGTGCTGTTAGCTTTTTCTTGTCGATACTCTGTTTTTGCTTTCATTACTTATGTATATTTCTTTCTTTTGTTTTGATTGTGTTGTTGGTTTTTTCTTGTCGATGCTCTGTTTTTGCTTTAATTACTTATGTTTATTTATTTTTTGTTTTGAATTGAAAAAGACTGCGCTTGAATGTGATGTGATTTGTCTAATGTACAAGGTCTCCTTCAGCAAATACTGGCACTGTTCGCCGCACAGCGTGCGTGAAGGTCACGAGGCCCCGTCGGGTGCCATATGGACGCCTTTTGCCTCCTGAACCTCAGCAGATGTAAAAACGAAAATTCCCAAGTATATGTACCCCGATTCTGCTGAAATAAATTTCATTTCATTTCATTACTGTATGATACTTTTATGAAAATAGTCTAACCTTCCAATGCGTACCAAAATTTTGCTTCGGAGCAAGCAAGTTTGTCCTGCGCTCACAGCGAGTAATTGCGGCTGCCATAAAAATCGAGTAGGGTGAGGTTTTTGAAAATTAATAGCGAAAGGTTAGAAGCCTGCCAGCACTTTCACGTACGGTCAGAGAAATAACTTAAGTTACCGACATTCTAGTGGAAATTAAGAAGAAGAAATGGACATGGGCAGGACATGTAGTGCGAAGAGAAGATAACCGATGGTCGCTGAGGGTAACAAACTGGATTCCAAGGGAAGGAAAGCGTAGCAGGGGGCGGCAGAAAGTTAGGTGGGCGGATGAGGTTAAGAAGTTCGCAGTGGTCAAGTGAATGCAGCTAGCACAGAACCGGGTTAAGTGGAGAAATATGGGAGAGGCCTTCGACCTGCAGTAGCTATAGTCAGGCTGATGATGATGATGATGATGAGAAGCCTGCCAGGTGAGGATCGGCGGATATATTGACAGCTATTGTGAAGCTGCACAAAATAATATACGTTCCCCCCCCCCTCCCCCCCCCCCCCCCAAAGAAAAGAAATTTGTTCTGATTTCTGTTTCTGTTTATAGGGTTTAACGTCTCAAATCCACTCAGGCTACGGGGCACGCCGTAAGGGATAGCTCGATGAATTTTGATCACATGAGTGCTATAATGCAACTTGCTTCTCACCTCCATCAAGAAGCTGACACCACGGTCGAAATTTGACCACGCATCCTTAGGTTCAGCGACCGAGGGACCTACAACCACCGAGACAATGTGGCGCAAATTTAAAAAAAAAATGTGTATGTGCGCTTAGTCACATAATTACCTATGCCCAAATTGTATCGCGTGGTTTCCTTTCGTAAGGTAGGACTTAGCCTGCGTGTTTAGGCACTATTGGCATATTTTGGCATCAACATTTGCTGCTTATCACCAAGTGCAAGCGTCGGACGCGATGAATGAAAATGCACAATGCATATTATTCTTGAGTAAAAAATACTGAAGAAAAACTTGCAGATGGGCTAGTTGGTTAATGATTGTGCGAGAGAAAAGTTTGTGCAAAACAGACGAACACAGGAGAGGTAGACAAGTAATGTCCTCTCTACCTGTCTTGTGTTCGTCTGTTTTACGATAACTTTTCTCCTACTTTATTCGTGAGTCAGTGTACAACAGGCTCTGCACACGTCGTTCAGTGCAGATGCTGTACTTAAGTCGCATGCACAAAGTACGCGAATTAACGAAAAAGGCGATAATTCAGCATGTGCATGCTGCGTCGTACGGAATCAAAAATTATCAGAGATGTTTGAGAGGAAACAGCACGGCGGGGCATAGTGCACCCAAGGCCGGGTGCTCGCATCGGGAGCTTCATTTGTGCCACGTATCAAAATATATAAAGGATAATCTGACAATCACCAACATTGTCATCTGGCGGAAGGCGCGTTTATTTATTGAGAGCTTATTTTGACGCTGCGGCTTGGAAGCAGTCTTTGTCGTGAATTATATTGCTAAAGTGCACTTCTTACATGTAATATTCGTATGACAGAGCACGGGGTGTAAAAATGATTGACTGTAACGAACCACACTTCCGTGAAGACCACAACTTCTTTTACCCACCGCATGAAGGAGCAAGTTGCGTCTCTATCTCCTAGTTTTGCGGGAAGAATTTAGATGGCCGCTAGTTTGGCGCCTGTGTGATGCAGCTGTAAGTGGCGCCCAGCGTGCCTTGTGCTGTGGGCACTATTCACCATGAATTAAAGGGACGTACATGTATTGTTGCGTGCCCTAAAGTGCGATGTAGTCTGTAACAGAACTTCAGCATCAGAATTCAGTGAAGAAAAGTTTTCCTTGTTTATTGAAAATCAAACATTTTCACTGATAACATTTTTCTAACCTCGGAACAAAATGGCAGAAGTGAATTTCGCTAACTTCATCTTACCTTACCTTTCAGCATCCCTTATTATTTTCTTCAAGATTAATTTTAAGAAAATATTCACTGAATGGGGGTACCGCTGTGGAACGCCAGGACCTCTGACAGCTCGGGTATGTTTTATTTTCAAGATATAATAATAATTGAAGGCGACACCCACACATGTATAAATACAGGGCAGTCTTTCCAGTTTTCCACGGCTACTAGCACTGATATTGCTCCTGATACTATCAAGACACGAATAATTGGGAACGGGCATCTAAGAGCTGTAAAGCAATGAAGTACACTCTCCCTACTGCGGATTGCTCCGCGCACACCATATCTTCCTGTTTGCCCGATAACCTTCCTCAATCTACTCCCATAGTAATAACCGCTCGTGTGGTTCCCGTTGAAAACCACCCATCGGTTGCTCTGTCCTAATGATTCCACTAGTTCTGCCAATTACCGACGTAACAGAAACTCGGGACTGCCGTGTACTGATATCACTGTACGATAAAGATTTAGCATACATCTCTGCGCTCGTGTATCTGTGTGCGTGCGTGCAAACGGCTGGAGCATAGCGTATTACCAGTTACTAATAAATATTCCAGCAGTCAATGAGGTGTAATCCTTTCCAAACTCATAAACAGAACCATCCTCCCCTTCTTTTGCAACTCAAAGCAGAAGCCCAGCCCGCAATCAAAAGGTCTGCAAACAGTAAAGGAAAATGAACACAATCCTTTACTTTCCGAGCGGAAAAAAAAAAAAAAAAAAAAAAAGATTGCGGTGTAGGAATAGCGTATAATGTCGTTTGAAGAGCCGCGCCTTTAAGCTTCTTACGCATGAGAGCGACTGCTTATCGCGTATCCTAATTAAGACTAGGAATAACAAAGATCCGCTTAGAAAAACACGTCAGAACTTCTGAAACCTTCTTCCCTTCTGAGGTAATTGTCATCATCCATATCTCTGCTACAAAAGAGGTATACGCTTTTTTTTTTCTTCCGTGTGTACAAAAGCTGCGATGTTTTCATTACGTAGGATTATATCGCACGTGCCTCCTCACAGCTTCTGGATGAACACGGCAATACGATTAACGGAGCTCTTGAATCATTAGCGCAGAGGTAACCAAAATCATCAAAAGAATAAGTACCTGCAGCTGCACCATAACAATAGTTCTGCACGAAAAAAATAAATAAATCAGAATAACCGAAAAAAATAAAACTGACTTAGAAAATATAATTTCGCGCTTTGCATATTCGCATATTTTCACCAGTCACTTGAAGCTAGTGAAACGATGCTCGAATAACACTTGTTATCGTGCATGTATATTATACTCCATTTGTCATTTTGCAGAATTAGGTAAATGAAAATAACAGTTTGGAACAGGAGATGCACCTTTGCCACTAAATTGTTGCTTCTTCAGTGTACTGTACGCGATCCTCACTAAGCTATAGAATTTAGGTCGTACAAATGTTTAATCGTAAACAATATCTGCCTCAAAATACCCTTTCCTTAAAGCTCGGTCAAAAATCAGACCGCGCTGGGACGCTAGGGCTCCTTGTTGTTATCTCCATGTCAGAAATTGCACTAATTTTGTATGAAACTCGAACAAAAGTTATGGGTGAGTTGACCGTGTCGTTAAGTGCGATTTAGGCGGGAGAACCGTTCCCGCCACTGAGAAGCACTGCACGGCTGGAAAAAACTGCGTAGACCAGTTTTGCTACTTACCGACAACTGCCTTCGTCGAAATGCGGCTGCTGTCGTTCTTGCTTTTTCTGTTTCAAATGAGGTGCCTTCGCCAGCCGATTTGCCGCAGTTGAAGGGCTTTCTGCTCCACACCTTCCGAAGCTTGTTGGCCCCGTATTTCGGCAACGCGATTCGCGAGCTTCCGACATTTTTTTTTTTTTTTTTTTTTTTGTGAGAAAGGGCAGACGCTAGTAATCTCTGCGCTCGCTCTTCGCATTTCGGATTGTCGTCTGGTATACTTATACTCTTTATGCCGCAATCCTTCCACTTGCCGCTTCGCTATAACTGCACGGTAAGTCGACTCACGTTGTTCTTGTTCTTTACGAGGATTTTCCGTCCGCCTTGACCGGCGTTCAGCCTCTGGATCTGCAGAGAGATGCCCGAAATCATTCATCTGCCCATAGTGGTTACAGCAATGGGAGTCCTGTGAGTCGACCGCGTTAGCAGTCTTAGAGGTATGATTCACGGAAGGGGCGTAGTAATTTTTAATAGTAGGCTCTTGGGATATCAAGATGGCTTTACCGCCATTGTGATATTGCCACGAAACCTTCAAAGCTGTATTTGTTGTTTTTTAACAGCCGCCGACATGCGGCCTTATCACTGTGATTCTGGCACGCGTATCAATTCTGTATCCCGTGTTTGTTAATGCTCGTTGTCGCGATACGACGCGTTATCATTTTCTTTGCCGCGAACGATGCGCCGAGATCTGTCTCGAAGCTTCCGATCACTTGCGTATGTTTCTACAATGTTCCAGGTTGTAGTAGTAGCAGTTTGCGACATTATCTAGATTGTTCTGAGCAGCCCTTAAATTCAGCGTTGACGAGTGTGACGGGCATTATTTGTTTATTTATTTATTTATTTTCTTTATTTCAGTTACCCTCTTGGCCCGGTGGGCATTATAGATGGGAGTGGGACCTGGCAAAAAAAAAAAAAAAAAAAAAAAGGAGGGAAGGAAAGAACGTGGGTACATGGCATTGTAGATTATGAAGGCAAATGATGTTTACAATGTAGAATTCACACAATAAAATAATAACAGCAAACAAAACAAATTATACACGTTGAAAACTATTGAATGCATAAATACAGGATAGGGTGGAAAAAAAACTTACGCGCACGATATTCCATACAAACAGCAACACTCGATTAAAAAAAGGGAAGCAGATAAGAAGTCACGTACAACGCAAAGCCAAAGTGCACAATGTAACCTATAGAACTATGGAACTAAAATAAATATTACTATCAATCGTTGCTGCACAGTACACACAGCTTTCTTTTAAATTCATCGACATTGCCAGCAAGCACCAGCGTTTCAGGCAGGCAGTTCCACTCCGTTGCTGTTTTGGGTAAAAATGAATATTGATAAAATGCAGTTCGAAAATGAGGTATTCCTACTTTACAAGAGTTATCGATGCGTGATGAGACGTATGCCGGTGATGTTATGAGTGAATTTTTCAGCGTTAGATTATTGTGATACTTTTTAAAGAAAAGGCACAAGCGGGAGATTTTTCTGCGTCGCGACAAAGGTTCTAATAACAATGTTTGCTTCATGAGTGTTACACTTGATAAACGCCCATAGTCTCCGAGAATGAAACGTGCAACGCGATTTTGAAGGGACTCTAGAGCATTAGTTAATAAATCTTTCTGGGGCTCCCACACTGACGCAGCATACTCCTGTTTTGAACGTACGAGTGATTTATAAAGAAGTAGTTTCACAGATGATGGTGCCATAGAAAAATTACGTTTAATATAGCCTAGCATGCGGTTAGCATATGTGATAATGGAAATAATGTGCTCATTCCAAGTTAGGTTTGATGCGACAATAACGCCAAGATATTAATATGATTTTACTGATGTGAATGATGGCCCTTTAAGGTTATACGAAACAGGACAATAAATGCCGCACGATCGACGAGCATGTTTGTTGTTATCGCCGCCGCCGAGTTGCTTAGTTCTTTTGCGGGTGCAAGTCAGCCCAATAAAGAGTTTATTTAGTGCAATAACCGACTCTTCATTTGTGTCATCGACCTTGTCACCACCACGTGACAATATTGAGGGGGTGAAATAAAAAAACAGATGAATCATACTGACTAGCAGGCTACCTAACTATATTTATAGTTTAATGTTTACCTATTAAACTCAGGACAACCTTAGAATCAGGACAACCTTAGACTTCAATCAAGCAAAGGATCAAGCAGGATTTCGGAAACGGTACTCTACTATCGATCATATCCATACCATCAATCAGGTGATAGAAAAATGCTCGGAACATAACCAGCCCTTATACATAGTATTCATTGATTACGAAAAAGCATTTGACTCAGTTGAAACCTCGGCGGTGATGCAGGCATTGCGAAATCAGGAGGTAGACGAGCCGTACGTGAAAGTGCTGGAAGATATATACAGTGGCTGCACAGCTACCATGGTTCTGCATAAAGAAAGTAACAAAATTCCCATAAAGAAAGGTGTTAGGCAAGGAGACACAATCTCCCCAGTACTATTCACAGCTTGCTTAGAGGAAGTATTCAGAGACTTGGAATGGGAGCAGTTAGGGATAAGGGTAGATGGAGAATACCTCAATAATCTGCGATTTGCTGATGACATTGCCTTGCTAAGCAACTCGGGAGATGAACTACAAATAATGGTTGATGACCTAGACAGAAAAAGTAGAAAGGTAGGCTTGAAAATCAATATGCAGAAGACTAAGGTAATGCTCAACAGCCTCGGGAAGAAACAGCAGTTTACATTAGGTAGCGAAATACTGGAAGTAGTAGGCGAATATGTCTACTTAGGACAGGTAGTAACCGCAGATCCGGACCATGAAAAGGAAATAACAAGAAGAATAAGATTGGGATGGAGCGCATTTGGCAGGCACTCGCAGATTATGTCTAACAGCTTACCGGTATCGCTAAAGAGGAAAGTATATAACAGTTGCATCTTACCTGTACTCACCTATGGCGCTGAAACGTTGAGGCTAACCAAGAGAGTTCTACTTAAGTTGAGGACAACCCAGAGGGCTATGGAACGAAAGATGGTAGGGGTAACATTAAGAGATAGGAAGCGTGCAGAGTGGGTCAGAGAAATAACTCAAGTTACCGACATTCTAGTGGAAATTAAGAAGAAGAAATGGACATGGGCAGGACATGTAGTGCGAAGAGAGGATAATCGATGGTCGCTTAGGGTAACAAACTGGATTCCAAGGGAAGGAAAGCGCAGCAGGGGGCGGCAGAAAGTTAGGTGGGCGGATGAGATTAAGAAGTTCGCAGGGGTCAAGTGGATGCAGCTAGCACAGAACCGGGTTAAGTGGAGAAATATGGGAGAGGCCTTCGCCCTGCAGTGGGTATAGTCAGGCTGATGATGATGATGATTAAACTTAGAGAATCATGTTCATGCGGACGCCAAAGCCTAGCAGACATCTTGGTTGTGCCCGGCTTCTGATTGGCCCTCCAGATTGTGACGTCACAGACTGCGTGTCCTGGGTTAATTCAAGCAGCGCCGCATAGCCACCTTGACCTTTAATTGAGTCACCCATTTCTGAGTGAAAGCACTTCTGCACTCGATTAAATTCAACAAAAGTCGTTATGATTTGCAGCTGCTAAGCTACGGCGAAAAAAAAAAAGAAAAAAAAAAAAAAAACCATCCGCCGGAGCGGAGCGGATTGTAACCCAGGAATTTCCTGTGGGAAGCAAGTAGGAGCGTCTCAACTGCAAAATACTCGCGCGGGGAGCATTGCAATTCGTCCTTTTCATCAACTTCCATCTGTGCGCTGAAGCTTTCCCACGTCCTACACGGTTTAACTACGTTAAAGCCCTATCATTTTTTTAGACAGGTACCCGGCGGCGAAAAATTGTTTTGCAATGAGGTGCAGGGTAACCGAATTCTTGAAAAATCAAAATGTAATATGGCTCTTACTAGCGGCCGGCTACACATTTTTTATTGCAAACTGGCGCCTCACTTTATTAGACAAAAAGTTAACCGTTTGGAATCGACTTACTAGCAAGCATAATTCACCTATTTCTAACGTCCACCAATAATGCTACTACAGCGCAAATGAAGCCATATTGACATCTCAAAAAGCCTATTTCTGAAAATTCTGGTTCACCTTCTTTGACGGACCTGCCTAGCAGCCGTTCCTCATTTTAGCAGGCTGACGAGCCTCACTCCTTCTGTCCCATAGCACCGCCGCAGCGAGTCAAGACACCCTCCTCACTTCTAGAAGTGAACGAGTGCACGCCACTCCTCATCTCCACTCCTCTCTTTCAATCGGCGCCTGCTGCCTATGCGCCTTAATCCCGACACAGGGGCATTTTTCGCCAGCGAGCCATTTAGTGCTATCGTACTCTAAACGGCTTCTTCAGATCACACCTCTGAAGAGCGCTATAGCCTTCAATGTAGAGCATTTCGACATCTAAATTCCTCCATGCCTATGGTCACTGGTGAGCAGCTGCCGAGCGGACAACGTGTCTCTGACGTCCTTTTTTAGGCAGAATTTGGGGTTCGGTCAATCATAACGGATATGGACTGAATCTCTATGGTTTTCTTGTGGATAATGCGTTCAGTTAGTCCTGCTATTTTAATGTGTGTACGCTTATTTTGGGATGTAGCTGTATCTAGGACTCCTTAAAGAGGCGGCGGCTTTGCACTGTCCCACATAAAGATAAGATCCCTCTCCTTTACACAAGGCAATATGTTGAATGCGTTGTCTGTTCTTGAGACCTTTCCCTTCGTATGTCATCACTTAGCTGCAATACAGTGCCCTAGCACCCATTTCGTATGCAACAAATGTTATATATATATATACCGGGTGTCCCAGCTAACTTCAACCAAGGGTTACAAAATAATATATTTGAGGTAGGTCAGTGAAATCAGTCGCATACAACTACCAGCCTGCTTGCGCACTTCAGGCAATTTTTGTTTTGCATTTACTTAATTGGCTAATTATGGTAATTTTTCTAATTTAATAAATATTCAGCTTAGACCAAAAATGTGAATTGGAAAGTTGTAGAGCACCTTGAGAAACCCGCATTCCATTAATTGCGATAAAGAAAGTCTCACGTGTATCTTTTTTTCCGGGCTCAAAAGAAAGTCCGCGAAATACAAATAATACCACGTGACTAGCGCATTTGAGCTCCGCGATTGTGGTGCTCTCAGTCGTGGTTTGAGCGAACGAAATCAGCTGCGGCCGTGACCCGATGGTCCCGTTGCAGCGGCAGGCAGAAATGTTGGCGATGGTTGGAGCGAGCTCGAGCTCGCCCGTCGCCACCTCGATCTTAGCCAGGCCTACGCACCACAGCAACCTACATCACGACAGGCGGATGACGATAAAGAACCGGCAAATGAAGGTGCAGCGCTAATTTTAGTCGAGTCACATGATGCCATCTCGCCCCTTTACTCAAGCCTGTATGCGCAGATTCAGTGGCTGATACCGTATCGCTCATTCGTTTGTCGTGACGTTCGCTGATGGGAGAGAAGCAGGCCTTGTTAGAATCTCCGTGGTGTCGGCTCGCCGCTCTCGCCGCTACTTGCACCGTCACGTGGGCCGGCTGTCTGACGCGGATTGCAGGCATATCGGCCTGCCGCTTTAACGGGGCCGAGGAGGCACGGCCGCCGCTAATTTCGTTCGCTCAAACCACGACTGAGAGCACCACAATCGCGGCGCACAATGCACTAGTCACGTGGTATTATTTGTATTTCGCGCGCTTTCTTTTGAGCCCAGAAAAAAAAGATACACGTGAGACATTCTTTATCGCAATTAATGGAATGGGGTTTCTGAAGGTGCTCTACAAGTTTCGAATTCACATGTTTGGTCTAAAGTCGATATTTATTAAATTAGAAAAAATAACATAATTAGCTAATTAAATAATTGCAAAACAAAAAATTGCCTTTAGTGCGCAAGGAGACTGGCAGTTTAATGCAATTGGTTTCACTGACCTACCTCAAATGTATTATTTTGTATCCTTTGGTTCAAGTTAGCTGGGACACACACACACATATATAAATATATATATATATATATATATATATATATATATATATATATATATATATATATATATATATATATATATGAGTTCGTCAGCAAGGTGTGAAATGGCACCCGATTTTCTTTAGCAGCATGATATAATTCTTTCAATAAACATTTTATCGTGATGATTACTGGTCACGGATTCATGTGCTTGAGCTGGTGAATTTATAAATCCTTTTAACATTTATTTATATTTCCTACCTCTAATATCTTAACTAGCACGCACATTTGTAAGTTAGGTTTCTGATCAAGCTTGCTATTTAATTGCCGATTTTTTTTTATTATTTTTTTTTTGCACTTGAGGCCAAAATTACGAAGAGCACTTGGGGCTAGTTACGTGCTGTGAATGCGAAAGCATAAGGATGCGGATTCAACCCCGACCGCGGCGGCCGCTTTTAGATAGAAACAAAACGAAATGCGCCCATGTACGGCGCGATGTCAGTGCGCGGTAAAGGTCCCTATAGGTGGTCGAAATTATCCGTAGACTTATACTACAGAATCCCTAACGTCAGGGTTGCCGTTGGTGGCTACTTTGAGCCAAACTGGTGACTTGACAGCTCTGTTTGATAATGAAAATTTCGGCTCTGTGGCTACTCTCAGCATACATGAAACGTTTATTTGGCGCATTACTTGCCACTTTTCAGTACTGGGAGATGAAATAGCAGGCACATAAAGGTAACCAATTATTTCCAAGCTTTGATGTTATGGGGGATAATTCACGCGAGTCGTCCCCGCTAGCGGAGGCGGTGCGTATCGATTGTAATTTCCGGTGGCTTAGGGCGCCTACATATGAGCATGGTACCACTTGAATTACGCGCTCGTAGAAGCTTGTAGGCTCCGCAAATCAGGCCAACGTGGTGCATCATCTGTGTAACACCATGCATCCGAACTACTCCTTCTGGGAGGATCACGTATGCTCCGTGATAGCGTCAGGCGGTTACAAAAGGAAGCGGTAGCAACGACAACATTTTGTCAAGCCAGAGCAAAATGTGCCGAGCGCTTTGCTTGTACGAATCAAGTGGTGCGCATCTTGTATATAGTGCAACCATGATTTGACCAATCTCAGGTAATTGGAGCTCTCGCCACATCGCATTTTCTTCGTACCTGTGCATGAAGGCCGATGAGTACAAACGCAACATAACCGCTCGACAGCAGTGAACTTGATAAAACATGATTGAGTTTGCGGAACCAAGCCATATCGTACAAAGGCTCTAGTGGTGAATGTCATTTTCGCCATCATGCGGAACGCGCACTGAAAATTTTGTCATTGACAATGTCTATCAGTTTGTGTCCTGAGTGCGTGTCCTCTTGTGTAAACTTGACGACAACAAAGGTGCAGATCAAAATGAATTGCATTTACTTACGGCAGCTGTAGCACTCAAACTCCTGCGTGCTCAAGAAAGCACAGTTTAACTTTTGATGTCTTAACTGAGGTTTGGTTAGACTGCGCCAAAAGGATTCAGTCCGGAACGATATCTATAGACTAACGCCGATCTGGGACGTACGCAAGATGTGCTGGTGCTGCTGTCGCCAGGCTGGGCCGACCTTGAAGGGACACTGCAGCGGTTTTCAAATGTGCTAATACGTACTGTAGATTTTTGAAACAGATTGTTTGTTTATCACGTCTGTGAAGTTATTGTTTCGATTATGCATAAAACCCTGCGCAACCACCGACTGAAAGCACGCATTTCAACTATAAAGGAGGAAAGCAGAGAGAGAAACCTTGCTTCTCAGTCTGTTATGACGTCACTTTGAGGAGCCCGAGGCATTCAGAGCCTCCCGAAGGAGCTTTCGGCGTGCGCTTTTCCTCGTCTTGCGTGCATTGTGGACGTACAACACATGCTAACTTAGTTCTGTGCGCCCGATAACACACAGCTCTGCACGTGTTCGTATGCATGAACAGCTGTGGGCACGACGATGTTGTCTTCCATCGTTTCTCGCAATGTTAAAAGTTTACCGCACATTGGGGCGCTGCTGAGAAGAGAAATAAATTCAAGCCGACCAAAGGAAACATTGTACTCGAAGCATTTTCGTGACTGTGACGACGTGCAGCTTGTTCCTAATGCGATTTTTATAGGGCTTTGTCAAAAAGGCATGACCGACGCGGCTCCTTTGATTTCCTCGCACAAAAAAGTCGTGCCGTCACCATACCCTAGAACCACGTTTATTAAATGAAGAAAAGGGAGGTAAGGATTGTACTATAGATTGTAGTTGCATTACTTTCTGACTATTTAGATCTCATTTGAATGTGAACCATCGCGTTTAGCGTTGATTGCGATATCTTCACAGAGTCTCCTTTTCTCTTTGTGTCTTCTTTTTTTTGCGCAAAGGTACGCGCAACGGCTTCTGAGCTAAAACCGGACAACTCATCAGCAGTACGCGCTGATGATACTTTGCACACAGGCAGATGATTAGGAAGAGGTCGCAGTTAAGATATGACGGCTTTGTAAGATCCTTTCCAGTACGGAACGCGCCTGATATGTTCCTGGAAATCCTAAGGGAGCGTTATTAGAAGATAAGGCGTGTACCACTCTATTGAGTATGGGCTCATCCAGGTATGGAGCCCACTGAGCGATGTTTGCTTCGATGCGTTCAAGCAAGCAATCATCGAAGTTGTTCACATATGGCTTCGTGATTTTGCGCCCGTTGCTGTTTCATCATTTTACTTATATTGTAAGTGTACATTAGCAGGGAAAGGTTCTCTGCATTTGCTAAATGTCCCATGACGCAAGCAGCATTGTGCGCATGTTTGACTTGGTCTCCAGTAATAGCTCCGCCAATGCCTCGCATGCATCGAAGAGCTTGCAACCGGGATTCGCTTACTGTTCATTTGGCTGATGACAGCTGTGTACAGCTTCACCCTTTCCATAAAATGCTTTGTTTCCCCATGGTACGACGCCCGGCACTCAAAGCAGGATTTGGTACACCACATGCCTTGGGCCCTTTTTTCACAACAATGACCTTTCGGGCGGGGCGGGACGCCCGAGATGGAGGTAGTCGGCTAGTGTATTATTCGACGCCCTTCCTTCACATGAATATGCGCGCCGAGGTTTCGCTGAGCGCCATGTAGTTTCTGTTAATGACGACACACACACTTTTCAAAATGTCTTATTCTATACCACAGCAAGTTTTCATGCAGAACCTGCGCTCTCCTCAATGTAAGTGGTGATCGTTTCTGGGCGCATCTGGTACGGATATATGTGGTGAAACACCGGATGGTCATTCGAGTGGAAATGGCGTACCATAACGACTTTCACAAAGCCGCAGAGAGCTGCGATCAACACGCAGTTCAACGATGGAGGCGCACTGGCAGTTTCTCCTTCGTCCTTAAAATGACGTCACGCGACGTCTTGGCCAATTCCAGGCGGCGGTGCGACCAGCGATGAGCACCGTCGCGCGGGATGCGTATTTCTGCTGAAAAAAAGGGGCCTTCTGCTTTTTTCTGCCTAATTTCACCTTGATATTCGAGGTCGCAGCATAAAAAACTGTGGGTTCTTGCTGAAAGCCAGATTTTTGGAAAAGCTGCAGTGTCCCTTTAAGGCCTATGAGAATACATGCGAAGCGCAGTTTTCAAAGCAGTTCTGTAATTTCACAGTGCGCCTGTGATGTCGTACCTTGGTTCAGAGCAACCGTGAACATCTTATAATAGCTTGCGAAAGTATAAATGTCTTTTCAAGGAAGCCTATTTTAATACGACGTGAAACGTATGCGGGTTCGAGTATAGGGAGCGCTTCCCATAGAGATACATGTAAGCAAAACTTACAGCAATATTTTCCTCCTTCCTCCTTTCACACAGTAGAAACCAGACAGCCGTTAGTGAACAGATAACAAATATTTTGAGGAGTAGCGTGGCAAAGTATGCACTGGAGTTTGGAAACCAGCCCACTACTATTTACCTATGTTGTGAAGCCGGACATACAGTTCACAAAAGGCTCGTACGCTGGGTGATTTTCCGAATCGCTAAAAATTCTCTTTAGTCCCACGTGGTGTAGCACACGCTACACTACCTCGCAAATATTGTCGCTGGAACTGTACAAAAGTTCACATTGGAAACAGTACACAGACAGCCCGACAAACTGAAAACGAACCGCGCACAGTAGTAGACTATAACATCGTCGTTATACATATACGGGTAGTGCCCGCCGAAGCCGATGGCGGCCGTGGCAATCGTCTGCACCGTCGTCTGCTACAGTGCCCCGGTACGGTTGCACCGGATGTTTTCTGGCAGTCGGATAGGTATAGCTGCTGTGACTAAGAAAATGAGTTGAAGATGGGGGTAACCCTGTGACCTTGGTCTCACTCAGTGAGAGTTTCGGTGCCTTGTTTTCTTTTTTTTTTTTTTTTTTTTCACAAAACGTCTCTCTGTTTCTGACCTAATACACCAAATTGACGCAGAAGGGCTCCTTATAAGTTGTACTTAACGCTGCATGGCGAATCGTGGATGTTTATCAACGTGCATGCCTCAAATAACTGGGTGTAGCCATCATCTTTTTGCAATGATATTTCTCATCTTCTAGGCTTCGATTGATATGTGGTAGTTATGGGTGACTTCAAGTGCGTGTGTGACCCACATGTCCTTACGGGGCCTAGCCAAAAAATCCGATAACAGACCCGGTATTTTATCAGCCATCACAGAAAACGCAGGCTTAATCGACGCCAGATAGTACTCCACTTTCCCGCATATTAGAGGAGCCTCGCATTCAGGTCTTGATCGTACTTGCGTCTCCGCCGATCTAATCTTTAAAAGGCGCAATTTCATGTGAAGTCGAGCCTATTCCTTTATCTGATCATTCCATGGTCTTTGTGCGCATTAGAAAAACTCTACCCGTTCAAAGTTTCAGCCGCAGTGGGTGCTGTGGAAGCTTAGCGCTTGGCTGCTTAAATGACGATTTTCTGTAGCGAGTCAGCAGAGCTTTGGAATCTTGCTCGGCGATGAATGTCCCAATGTTTTAAGCATGGGGGGTGTTTAAGCAAGAGAAGTTTTTGGTATGATTATTAAGATTGGCTCCATGACTAAGATCTTACTTCAAATATGCAGAAGAGAAAAGTTTGCTTCAGAGCCTTTAATTAGCTGCTGTAAAATGCCACTTTCAAAAGTTCGTTGCAGAGCGCTTTTGGGCGGCCCGTGGGCGGCCCGTGGGCGGCCCGTGTGCGACCCCGCAGGAGCCAAGTAGACAGGCATTGTTTCACGAGTATCGCCACGCAGTTGCCAAACGAATATCTGAACCCTATTGGGGTGAGGCCTTATTCACAAATTCAGGCGCAATAGTAACCCAGTTTGCAAATCACTGCGCCTCTATTTTGTTCGGCTACTTCAAGCAATGTTAATGATGTTCATGTAGAGCGCTTTGTGTCTGTGATAAAGCCGCTTACTGCAGACGAATACATGACGGTAAGTCCTCCTTGTACCTTGGTTTAATTTGAAGATGTAATTGACCGCTTGGCTCTTCCGAAAACCACTTAACCTTATAGTCTTAAGGAAAATAAAACCGCAGCAGACACAGGACTGAGGGTGGAGACAACACAGGGCGGTACTGGCAAATGTTGCCAGTACCGCCCTGTGTTGTCTACAGCCTCCGTCCTGTGTCTGCTGCGGTTTTACTTTCCTTATGTCTCACCAACTGGCCTACACATCTACCCTGCTAACTTCAGGCGAATTTTACATAACATTTAAGTTGATTTTATCCCCTTTCTTAATACACCTTCAAGCTGCAGAGCAGTAGCTTTTCGTCGGCGGTCCATCCCCTTTTAAGAGCGAAATAAAGTTCATTCATTCATAATGCATGAAAAAAAAAAAAAAAGACCACTATTGATGCCTTTTTTTTTTGTTTGCCACTGTCAATTACAAAAATTCATAATGTGTAAACACCAAAAGTCGATGATAAAATAAGAGCTCGAGCTCGAGGTCTCTAGCCTCCTAGATGGCTAGAGACCTATCAAGCTTCAGAATGTTTATTACAAGATTTTCGCTAAAGTCCTCTTAAATCAGTTACAGCTTGTTGTTTGCGTTAATTGGAACTCATCAAACGTGTGCCTTAATGGGTCGGTCATTGCATTATAATCTAAATGTGGTGTGTACGATTTTGAAGTATTGCAGTGATGCTCACGGACAATCCTAACTGTTTCAAATTAACTTCACAAAGGCGGGTGTCCAATTGGTTCCTTTTTTTTTCTATTAGATCTTGTCAATCGTGGTTCAGCGCTTTCTAATAGAATAAGCCTTTGTTACAAATAATGTTTTGAACGTTTGACTGCACATGGTTGTCTCTCACAACCAGTCCCCAGCCCTCTGTGAAACAAGGGTGCCCACTGTTCCCGCTCTCGTTCTCTCTGTACTTGGAGCCACTTTGAGCAAGCGCTATAAACAGCAAAGCAATAAGTGGTTTTTGTTTTATGGGCCACGAAGGGAAAGCATTAGCCTACGTTTTTACTCGTACAGGTGGTCGCCCGGCAATAAATCAAGATGGGGGGAAAAAGTCTGAGCGTAACGTTTAAGAGATTGCGCAAGGCCTTTTCAGTAATGTGCACTGTCCTTATATTCCTTTAAAGTCTAATGGGTGACATACCTGTCCATACCACGGCAGCATAATCAGCAGGTGTCGATTCCCACATACCAAACCAGAGAAAGCATCTCTTAGTTGATCTGAGCACCTGACGCTAAATGAAAGTTCTCCGTTAAACGAATACCCTCATATATGTTTGGCTTGTGAGCGCACTTTTGTGCGCTCACAAGCCAAACATATATGAGGGTATTCGTTTAACGGAGAACTTTCATTTAGCGTCAGGTGCTCAGATCAACTAAGAGATGCTTTCTCTGGTTTGGTATGTGGGAATCGACACCTGCTGATTATGCTGCCGTGGTATGGACAGGTATGTCACCCATTAGACTTTAAAGGAATATAAGGACAGTGCACATTACTGAAAAGGCCTTGCGCAATCTCTTAAACGTTAACCATCTGGTTGAGAGATAGTCCTCTCAGTCGGTGGTTCTTACCTGCAGCGCTTTATCTTGCTCTCGCTGTGCTTGCCAAACTTTCGTATCTACCGTCATCACACTGACATGCCAAGCATATATTAAGTTAGAAAATGGGAGGTAACAGGGAAGGGAGGGTCATCTTTGGAATGAGGCACTTGAATACGCCGAAATAGACCAACTGCACACTTTTGCTTCCTGCAGCTGCCTCCTCATATTTTTCATTATTCGAAAAAATAAAAATGTCATGTGCTTCCTTCACATCTGGTTTCTCAAACACCACAAACCACCACTTGCTCGATCATTGTCAGATTGTACAAACTAAGCGATCGGAGCACCCGCACGGTCACTGTGCGGTCGCTCATTTTTTAGACGAGAAAAATTAAGTTGCTTTTCTTTTATTCGTGGCTGAGCGCTAACGCGGCAAAGTCGTCGTCGCCGATACAAAGCGCAATAAATATGTGGTCGGATGGGGTCGCACAAGATCGCGCGGCAGTATTAAGAGAGACAGCAGTTCTTAATTCGGTTTGCGCCATCAGTATGCAAATTGTTAAATTCGATTGTCGCCAGGAAAGAGAGTCGGCACCACGTGCAGCCGGCATCCCCTCGGGGCTGCAAGCGCTCCGGGCCGCCGATGCCCTGTGGGAATCTGCAGAAGCACGGGTGACGCCGGTTTCGAGCGCGCCGTTTTACGCCCACGCAGCACTGCGCGCTCGCGCTCGTCGATGGATCAAACCAGGTTATGCTGCTCCAGGGCTAAACCAAGTCTAATTAAGCGCTGCTGGTGCGATGATCAATCGGCTCCGTGCTGCCCGCGTTGGTCGAGAGCAGCTCCCGCCTCTCCATTTGTGTTGGCGCTGTCCTGTGTCCGCATTTCAGCTCATGCTGGCTAAACAGATCGAACATGCCCGCTGGAGGATCCCAGTTCCGGAACATGTTATCGTCGATGCTGAAGCACATTACTTGGCCGCAGAGTGTTATGTATTTGGTCTTTCCCTACACTGCCACTTTATTCCTGAGTTTTAAACTTTACTTTTAAATCTAAAATCTACTTGTCAGCATCATTTTACCCACAAAGTTTTATGGCACTGCAACTGCTATAAGTTTTCATGCTCTTCGTATAGTTTGTCCTCTAAGATTTGTTTCTGGCATTAAGAAAGTGACAAGTAAACTTCATTGGAATTTGTGCTGTGGCGGCATCGAGACAAACAGTGCCTATATTTCTCACTCTGGAAGCTATTCGCGCATTAGGTATTTTTGTTTCTCTTTAAACGCAAGCTTTAGAGTGCGAAGCCTCAGCTTCCGCAAGACAGTTTGGAATAGGGTTCGAATGCCAACACTAATATTACCCATTAAAAAAAAAAAAACAAAATTGGAGGCTTTGAAATTTTTGTTGCGGTCTTAATATCTGTTCATATACTATTGAAGTCTGCGTTATCACATCTGCGCGCCTATCGCGACGGTTTTTTACACGATGAGCCTCATTCGGGCGGTTCTCGTGATAGCCCCCCCCCCCCCCCCCCCATTCCGTTTGCTCCTTCCACCAGTATCAATTGGCCCACCTTCCGCCTTACACAGTAAATCACCTCTTGCTTATCAACAATGAGCTTCCTCTTGCTCTGCTGCAGTAACTATGCCTCCGATTGCATATTGCTCCGCTCTCATCATATTCCAATTAGGCCGTCTTCTAAGACATCAGAGGCAGGGAACGGGCCATCCATCAACCGCTGTCGCTGGCAAACGGACAGCTTCTATTTTAATGGTTGTCATTTTTCGGCACCTTTTTTTTTAAGTATTTTTTTTGAAGGTTATCCTTCAAACACACCTGATCATCCCATAGCGAATGGTTTTCGATATGACGCAGTCATTGACGAACGGTTCAATGTGGACGCTTGTGACGTCGATGGTAGCACTGATCTTGTATATGGTATATTTAAAACCGAACAGGCCCGAGGACGCTCCATATTACACGCTAATGCATGGAAAGAACTCCGGACGGGCAACCATTGACGTGGAAAAACTACTCTGTTAGAATGGTAAACACGAAACCGTTTAGCGACCGCGAGGGAAAGACTGATGTTTTCCAGTTTATTAATTTGCTAGGGAGGACGAAGCCACTAACTTTACTGATGCCAATGAATATCATGCTTTTTTGCTCTTCTATAGTAAGTGAAAATGCCACTTCGTGAATGGAAGTTACCAGTTTCAGGACAGTCGATACACCTTTTGTCAAATCATTACTAAACGTAGGACAAGGCCTCTTTAATGCGTTCACACTAGAATGCCTTTTATCGCAAAGCGTGTCCTGCATTGGCGGCAGCGTGCAAGGCCTGGCAGATGACAGGCGAACCGGAGAGAAGGAACAGAGCACAAAGTAAGAAGTGGCGGGTGCAAGCGAAAAAGCGGGTTCGCCAATAATATTCTATGAGCGCGGCGAGGGGATACGGCGGATAGCGTGGTGATCGGTGGACTGGATCTCGCCCCCCCTGCAGCACAATTCGAAGCCGTCAGAGACAGCGGTCGCTTTGTACGGGCGGAACTGCTCGCATTTTTGTGACTTTAGCTGCGATATGCCCGGGGCAGAAAAACACATTGACTCAACCTTGCCAGAAATAGTAGCGTATTCTAATGCACTCGTCCATCCTTTCCACATGCTCTTTTCAGAATTCCTGCGACAACGATTTACTGTATCACGAAAGAAGTGTGTTTAGAAATGATGTACTTTACTTTTAACTTGTTACAACACAGCTCGCGATGGTTGAGGCGTGACTTCTTTACTCAAAGAGATGCGGCTCACAAAAAGTAACTCAATTCTTATGTTTCAGCAAGGAATCGTCTTTGTGATGCAGAGCAATTTGATTAGGCTCGTTTGATCATGGTCCGCTTTAACTTGGAAATTCTTTTCCAGTGTAATGAAAGCAGACAACAGAAGATCATCTACATCAGCCTAGTTTCCAAGCCGCCTTTGTACCTGGCCGCGTATGGCTTGACACGTGTTTGACTGAGTCCGTCTGTGCCACTTACCTTGTCCCACTCTTGCTTCTCAGTGCGTACTTTTGTTTGACTGAAATGGCTAACATAGGAGACGCACTTCGCTTTGCCGGCGGTGTTTAATAATGCATGTTTTCTTTCGGACAGCTTGCCCCTAATTTCAACTGTTTCCTCAAGTTCCAGCCTGTACATAAGTGGCCTGATTTTATTACAGCAGAGAGAATTGGCACTGAAGTTCTGCGTTATTCAAAAAACAAAAAAGAAACAGAAGACACAAGAAGCTTACTGCAAAAAAAAAAAAAAAATCCCCACCTCTGTGCATTGGCCGTATTACGACGATCTTTATTTTTCAAACTGAAGGTTGAAGGGAGTGACGTGATGAGAATATCACGATCGGGTGGTGCCCCTTCATCACTTCAGAATCAAGAATATTATGTGCAGGCAGAGAAGGTACTTCGTGTTTGCGAATGAGACAAATCGGTTATTTGGACTTAAACCTAAATGTCAAACGTGCTGGAAATATCAACCGATATAATATTTAATTAAAAAATGGGTGATTGTAAAGTTAACGCGAGATTGGAAGCAAACATTTTGGCATGCTGAATGGTTATCGAATTTTAGGGCCATCATTTAAAACACAAACAGGGAAATGCGTTTTGAATTGCCCTTTGCAATGCTTATTTCTCAGTTGTTGTTTTTTCTGTTCAATCTGGAAGGCCGCTTAAACTTCGCTTTAATAGTAGGTGAAATATCCCCATTAACGCTGTTTAATTCTGCGAAGTTTTAAATATTGTATGCTCTAAATAAATAAATAAGTCATTATTACTGCGACATGAGCACACTTCCCAAACTTCCGTTAGGGTGCCATATGCACCACAAACGCGTTCCCTGGGTGCCCTTCAAACACTCTCGGTATCGACAACCCTTCGTGGATTATGCGTTGCGTATCCGCCTGACATGCAGACGTCTGGTTCGAACCACAATGAAAGCAAATTACTTTTACTGAATTATTTATATTTTCTTAAATATTCCCATTAGAGGAACCTCTACGTCAATTTCGACTGCGTTTGGAACCTTCTCCAGTGCGTTAACTTTATTCGAGCATGGGGTGTTTGAAGTTCCCGCGCTAGGTCATGTGGTTGTGACTACATGATCCTGTCGGCTAAACAGCTCTTTCCCCATCCGCCACAGGGAAAGTGTACAGCGGCGGAGACTTTATGAGGAAGGAGCTGTATACCATATCGCGTAAAATGCTTGCCGTGTTTCGGTTCGCTGGAGATAGCAGTGGAGGAGTTTACCCACTAAAGAGCAGATTTTTTTTTCCTGCCTCTGACGGCAGCCCCAAATAACCCGGCGGGGTGAAAGAACGTCAAACATACACAATTATATCGTGTAAAGGAGAGGATAGAATCCTGTCCTTGTGTATGTCATGTAAGTATGTTGGTCACCTGGGAGTCAGACACCTCGCAGGCCTTGTTTATTAGAAAGATGTGAGAAAGCTTTCCAGGGGTAGCGAAGCACTGAGCGCTATATAATATAGCGCTCAGGACAAAACTTAGACTACCGTTAAAGCGGTTGCTTCTTTGCTTTTCGCTCTTCGTCGAGTTGTTCCCGTTGAACTCTCAAAACAGTCTTCATTACAGTTATTTTGCCTTTTTTTTTGTCTGACGCTGGTGAGCAATGAAGACCTTCTCGTAGACAGGGTATTAAACTTGGCATTGCATTAAAGCAATGCGTACACGACAGAAGCGCAAAAACTAGCGCTCAAAAGAATGTCGCCATCGAGAAAAACAGAATTGGCGCTCTACTGAAAGGTGCGTCAGGCTGCTTGCGAGAGACTCAAAGCTCGCCTCAGGGCTTTTCCGTCAGTTTTGATGAATTACCCCGGCTCCACCGGAGAAGCTGCTGCTCGGCGTGGCTGTCACGCGCACTCCCTGACTTTACTCCAGGGAAGGCAGCTTGCGCCCTGATGACCACTGCGTGCTCGGGCAGCTTGTCGTCGTCTTCTTATTTCTTCGGCAGCCCCGGAATGAATTTACTCGGCGCGCTAGAAATTCGTGGCTACAACCGCCCGGTGATGTTCCTCAGAAAACAACATTTAATTGTTTTCAGCTTGCTAAAAACGCTGCGCGCCGCACGCATCCCATAATTCCTCGCGGCCTTTACGGTTGGGGAGCCAGAACTGAGGCAATTTAACAGTTGCTTGGCTTTGAAGAAACTACACTGTGTATTGTTCAAAAGATTTCAGACCGAACGCTACATCGCCCACAGTGAAGGAAACAAGGAAAGCGATTGTGGAGATACCTCCTCAGGTTATAAAGGTATACGAGTTACGTAAAAGCAGCCTGGGGCAGTGAACCTATTATTCCTGTGACGAGATAGCGAAAGCAAAAGCATGGGCTTGGCCAAGAGTAAATAATTTATTCCGTAGTTAAAGAAACATTGAGGTTCCGAAATGAGCGATTCGTTATGCCTCTTTAAGCGACTCTATCGCTTCAAAATAAGACGGATTTTAGTCTGCAAGTGATTACCGAAACAGGATGCTTTACGGTTTCCAGATTTCCTGCGCTCAAGAGAATTCGCCTAAAATCAGACAGAATAAGAATACAAAGACGCCACGCATGCAGCGTTACTTGAAAGAAGTACTTATCTATCTATCTGTCCAAGACTGATCTTTTAGTTTGAACATCGTGGAGTAAAAGTAAAACTCATATCAGTATGATTTGCCCACAATTTCGGAGTCTCCTGGTTGATGTACTAAGTGGACACTTTTAGCCAGATGTTATACAGGCTACCAAGTTTGTGTCTATATGCCGAGAAGGATGGCAGCTTTTTCACTGACGTCGAAATCTCATTAGTGGCGTAGAGGGTATCGGGAAGAGAATTCTTTCCCTAATCTTTTTCAGAGTTAAGCAATCTATAAGGTGCCACAAGGGACATCCTCAGAAAATATTAGCATAAGTGCTTAAAAATGAAAACGAAACATTTTTCGTATTAATTTACGAATGTGGTCTTCTGCGTAGTGCCCAGTGAAGGAGAGCTTAGTGAAATAACTTGTTAATGTGTTACATGTTCCTCAAATAATTTTTCGTGTCGGTAAGAAGATGTCAACAAACTTTATAATTATCACACATTATAAGCCGCTCCTCAAACCAGCGCCGGCCGCAAGAAACGGAGAGCTGTTTTTACCGTTGTCATAGATAGAGAAAAGTAAAGAAGTAAAGCGGAAGGGTTAGTTAGGCCTAAGGTCTTTGTTCACTAAATTGAAACACTCTCCATGATTATCCATTCATTGCTCTGTAGCTCTTGGTGAGGAGGTGAGTGATTAAGAAAAAGGAATGCAAGGAGGTTAACCAGACGGATGCTTGGTTGGCAAGCCTGAAGGGGAAAAAGGGCTAAGGATGGAAAGACAAAAAAGAGAAATGGGATTAGGAACAGCGACACAAGCAACGACACTTGTGCTGCAAAGTCAGGATCCGTTGCAAAAAAAGAAAAAAAAAAAAGAAAAAGAAAAACGAGATATTGCCAGGACTAGAAAGTGTGCAAGCACACCTTGAAGGTCGCCAATCTCTGATGCCACAATAGAGCATAGCATTTGCCCTTCGCCTTCGAAGGGAGGGAGTTCACACAGCAGGCGGTCAGTATTGATGTAAATCTGCTAACCCAAGGAGGTTATAATAATCTCCTTGGCTTGAACCCATGGTAGAAAATCCGGATGAAACCTTAAAACCATCCACACTTCTTGAGGAACGATGGAGCTGAATAAGCCATTTCATCCGTCATTAAAGAGCTGCGAAGATCGGCCTGAGCACATTCAGACCCGGCAGCGCGTTTTTTTTTTTTTTTTTTTTTTCATCTCTGGTGTGCAGAGGTGGGCATTTTACCACATAGATTTCGATCTCGCCTCAGCCTCAAACAAAATTGAATGAACTCACTCAATCTCAACCTCACCAGTCGAGGATTTTCCGGATGGCATAAGTTACCTCACTCAAACTCACCTCAAACTAATATTGGGAGGTTGAGATCGAACGCTCGAAACCAAAATAGAAAAAAAAAAAAAATCACGGAGTCAGCAAATGAGTTTTATACGATAAAATTGTAATTAATATTAATCTGTCGAGAATTGTGAGCCAGCCAAATTGATGAAAGTTGACAGTACCATCATAACTACTTAGTACGGCAGCAATAGCGGCGGTGTCCAGAGTATTCTGGTTAACATGAGCCAGGGTTTTAAAGAAGCCAATCAACGTTGCTGGGTGAAGCTAAAGGCACGTTGTTTGCCGTTATGTGGCACTTCTCAGAGTTTGTTCTAATCTATCTAATTAGGCAATTAAGTAAGAATAATGATACACTTTTCGAAATATTCTTTCTAGAACGCAATGCGCTTCGTTCAGCTAGCTGTATAGGAATAAGAAACAACAGATCCAATATTTTCTACAGGGTACCACTCGCATGGCCCATTTTTCTGGAAATGAAAAAAAAAAAGCCCACGAAATATCAGAAAATATAGCACTTGACCAATCACGCTTTGTTGATTCAAAGCGCTTTTTGCGCAGTGCTGCAGTGCGTAGGGCAAGAGAGCGGTCACGTTTCCTTTTTTTTTTTTTTTTTTTTTTCATATATGGCAGATTTTCTTAAAATGCGGGAACGACGCGAGATGCGCGTCTGCGGAAGAAATTCTAACAGCATTTTCTTAGCCCCCTTCACTAGTTTGCGAAACACATTTGACTTTATTGTAAATACCAAAAATTGATTATTGATCCTAGTCAGTTATCTAATTGACCGGAATTAAAATAGCCTCAAGAACGCCGCACAGCAGAAAACAATATGCTGTTTCTTGCACCTAGGTACGGATAACTGCCTTTTTTAAAATTTAAATTCTTGGTTCAAGTTGAGTGAAACACTTTGTATTACAACACGTCGTGGAAATATGCTGTTAAGCTTACATGCTCTGGGTTTTGGCAGTTTTGTCATGACTTGCACGCGCAAGAGCTTGTAACTCCCGTGGTTGCTGCTTGTTGAAGGGCCCCGCGTGTATTGCGGTCAGTCATGCTCAGCTAAAATGCTTTGAAAACGCCGTCATTTTGAAAATGGCGCGTTTTTACGATGCAAGGACACCCAAGAAAATATGTCAGCTTTCAGTATATATATTGCAGTATATATATAAACATCATCAGGTATTTTTCTTGTTTTTTGTAGTGTATTATTACCAGCCGCATCGCAAAAAAAAAGAAAAAAAAAAGGTGCCGTATGGCTTATTGGTGTGTACACTCGTCACCATCCACATGCGGTGGAAGCCACATTCTACATTCCATGGTTAGCAGGTGGTAAAGTAGAGAGAAGGAAAGCTCTAATTTCTCCTTGCAGGAATAAATGTGGCTAGCTAAAGTAAATTTTAACTAACGGTGTAAGAACATGGTCGATTCTTTGCAAGGTAACTCACTAGCCTAACTTCAGCCATGCGAGTTAATTATATGACTAACAGAAAAATCACAAGCGAACAAAATGCATAGAATGATGAGAGCGCTCCTTCCATAAAGGCCGTCCTGTAAGCTCAGGCTGAAGGGACACAGTGGAACCGCCCAAAGTTAGCAGCGGGTGCAGCATCCGTTCTTCGTAAAGGGGGCAGCCGAACCCAAAAAAGGGCGCTAATCCTCACGACGGTGCACTTAACTTCGGTTCGATTCGGCTCCGTAAAGTTAGCCATGACAACTGCGAGAAGCACTGACCTCAAAAGGCGACCTCCCTGAACGAAGACCTCATTCAACCTCAAACTTACGCATGACGTTGAGGTTCGATTTTCTGACCTCACTCAAAAATATTTCACCTGTCGCCGACCTCACCTCCTTCCGTGAGGTTGAGGTCATTTTGAGGTTGAAGTCCACCACATGAGGTTGCAACCTCATGTGGTTGCCCACCTCTGCCAGTGGGTACATGCTTGAGAGTAGCGCATGAATGGTGTTCTTAAGGCTTTTGAGGATTGTAATAACTTGCTTGTATTGTGTATGGAGCAGATCCTGGCCAGGTGCTGGATCATAGGTAGGTGGTGCACACTGGCAGCGTTCTGCCTCCTCCGCCAATGAATGTGCATGGCCTAAGCAATTATGGCCAAATCACTCGCCTTGGATTTATGCTGCATCTTGAACAGGTGCTCTACGAACACTTGTCTGTGGCCAATGGGAGTGCGATAACTGCTTGGAAGCTGTGGGTGTGCGTCACATCAGAATGGATTCGAAAGTCATGTTTGATGCAACCATCCCAGTTTCATCAGATGTCAAACTGCTATCTGTTATAGCGGAATGTGTGGAGGGAAAGGGCAAGTTGCAGAAGCAGCTGGAATATTTTTTTCCAACGGCTTCGTCACAGTTTCATTACCTTTGGCGGCTGTGACGACGATAGCGTAGCTCGGGGGCGGCCTCTCCAATGATTAGCTTTAGTTCCACCTGTTCTCTCTTGTGATTAGTTTTAACAACAAAGGTTCTCTCTTGAGGCTAGGTCAGTTCTTCGAGGCAGCATCATGATGACCATACCAATTACATAACAACGTGTCGGAGGTTCCCCACCTTCAAGTACACCTGAGTGCATCTCCATTAAAAATCAATTTGATGCACTTTGACTTACCAAGACACTGGAGACGTAGTCTGGAAGCGCCGTGGTCGGATAAGAGTGAGCGTGTCGTAGTTGCAGATGTCCACATAGACGTAAATAACGTCGGCCGTAGTACCGCTGTCCTGGAGGATATGGTGTTTACGCTGATGTCACTCAACTGTTTGATGCTGTTAAAATGTTCAAGCACCTCCCGGCCCGTGACATCAGTCACTACGACATTCCAAGAGGGATTTACGCTCATGGCTTTGCTCCCGGGATGCGAACATCAAAGCATGCACACGTGGCTTGTCTGTCATTGTCGTTGAAATTCTCGGTAGGAGTCTCTGGCACAAACAGGTATGTACTTGTGGACCTCTCACTGCGGTGATTGCAGATAAATACTCGACGAGATTGAAACTTCACCTCTGCTTAGTCTATGTTTCGCTTTCTTGGTAAGACCTTTGACGAAGCCGTCGTCAGCCGAATAGCCATCGCCAGCGGCCGGATACAGAGAGCCGGATTAGCAGCTTGTGTCGCTTGGTTGGACTAGGCATTTTCTTTGGGCGGCCGCTACCAACTCGCCCTGTTTCATCTGAGACCCAGCAGCTTCTGCTTTCATTGCTTTTACAAAAAGTGGTCCAGTCCAGCCACGACTATGCCATAAAGTAAAAAAAAAAAAAAAAACTGCACAGGCCATGGGGGCAGGGCTCTGGATAGAACAACTTCATAGTCTTTCCTCTTTGTCAGCGAGTTACGAGGTTAGCGAGAAGTGCACTATTGCTCTAACATGTATGTGCAAAAAAGAAGGAAATGACTAAAAAAGACGCCCAAACTCTCTCGTCACCTGGCTCTGCCGTTAGCATGAAAAGTGGTTTCTCCCCGAGACTCCCTCCATCACGCTACATGTCCATACCAATAGCGGCGGCACTTAGCTGCTTTCTTGTCATGGCTGCAATCGGCTTCAATCGGTGCGATCCAGGCCTCGGATGAGTAATTACAGAAATGTCTCGTAAGTGCACTCTCTGTCCCCGAGTGGAAAGTGTTTCAAGGGAAAGTGGCGTTCAGTTACCCTGCAGCGACTCGCCGACGTGCTCCTCTACTGGCAGCTGCACAAATCCGGACCATCTTTTGCGCTTCGTGTCATCAGTAACGTTATTGACAGTGTTGTTTTCTTTTCCGCCTAACCTGAATGCTCTTTTCGAATCATCAAAAGTAAATTTAAAGTATACAGCAAATTTTGCTAAGAGCACAACGAAAAGAATGAAAAGCAACAAGGTCTATTCCTTTTACTTTGTTCGTGTGAAATATGTCTGAAAAGTTACAGCACAAATTTTGCAATACAACAATGCTAAAATATACTGGGCGATCATAATTTTCTGCGACGATTAAGCGGAGCCAGTTGGAATGAAGGATTTAATCTAAGCCGTGGTTTCACGCACACGGCAAAAGAATTTCATTGAAAGGAGAACGTGTGTGAAAATGAGTGGGTGGTGCTATTGAAGAGTGAAGGTAGGTCGAGGGTGCCAGTGCGTAAGCAGATGGGTGCGTTATCATTTATTTAGACAATGGTTAGATGGGCAGATGGCTAGTGTTTATAGATGAGCTTGCTTTTCCTCTGAGTCTTTAAGTTCTATTCCGCCGTACATATTTCGTTCCACTGCTGCGTGGGTTTTAGCAAGTCGATATCTTTTAATGGATGGAAGTAAGCGGGAAGGTGCCGGATAGAGCTCCTGAATGGTTAGGGTTGGTTCGGTGGCAAGTTAATGCCACGTGAAGACGGTAAAGGAGGAGGGAGCGGTGGGGTGTAGAGCTGGATTGAGGGTGGTAGTGGCGGGGGAAGGTTTTTGGTGGAAGCTGCACTCTATCAAGCCATTCAGACAACGCTGTTATTTTGTCCTTGTGAAACCGTACTCCGTTTTACACGGTGTTTACAGCGCTAGAAAATGCAAGTGCGAGTTTGGCCGGTCATGATGCCCCGCAATAAATCCTAGCACATTTATCCCCGGGGTTCACAGTTGCACAAGAACATAATCATACTGCGGGCGCTACCTTGATTGGCTGAAGATACCTTCAACCTTTGGTTTGGTTGTAGATATTAATGTCCCAAAGTGACTCAGGCTATGAGAGACGTCGTAGGACTCCGAAAATGTCGACCACATGGCGCTCTTTAACGTGACCTGACATCTCACAGCACGCCAACGCCACTCCGTTTTACCTCCAATGAAACGCAGGAGCCGGCGGTAGGGTTCGAACCCGGGAACTCCGGCACAGTAGTCTGGCTCACCCTCACCTGAGGTGCGATGAGATTTCAAGGCGAAAGTCTTTAATGGCTCATACCGTCGTCTCTTCGGTCACACTATAGCTGTCAATCATCCTGATTTAGCTACGGCGGACACTTGAGAAACGTATCTTATTGCTCATTGTCCAGCGTCATGCCGGCGCGGTTGTCATGGAGGCTTACGGCGCTAGTTAGGGGTAGTTAGTAATAGTGACAGTGATGATGATAATGGCAAAGATTACTGTGATGTCGAGACAAGTAGTGACGTCAAGATCGAATGTAGCGTCATCATGACGTTACGTCTGGCCATGTCTAATAGCCGGAACTGACGTCATGACGACGTCGCATTCGGTGATGCCATCATTAGGCGATTCACGCAAATACGAAGTTGACCCTGCCGATCGTCCGATTCAGCGCCCGTGCGGCGCCTTTCATTTGGCGATTCCGCCCTCACCACACAGCATACAGAAGCAGACGCAGTACAGCAGACATCAGCGGCGTTTCAAATTGTTTTACAGGCAAGAAAATGCGCAGTATCTGTCAGAATTCTCGGCGGACTACTTAACCGAGCCATAAAGAAAAGGAGGAAGGTAGGAGTGCAAAATGAGAAAAAGAGATGCCGTAGTGGAGGTCTTCGGACCACCGCGCAATAGAGGCTTTCGCCTCATCGCACTTTAATGGTCCTAAATGCTCCTCAGAATTTTTTTTCCCGACTGATCGCAGCGAAGCACAACTATTTCCGTATAGTTCCAGACTTTTCCATGTTCCTTTGACCCGTTATCTAGATGGTTCTTCAGCGATTTTAAAGTGCGTGCTGTCGAATTCTGCGGGCTTTCTCCGTCCAGCGATCAGCGAGCACACTGTCTGCTACCGCCCCCGCCGAGTTACGTAGTTCCCTTGCGGGCGCAAGTCGGCCCCATAAGGATTTAATTCCAGTACGGCCCCTGTCTGTTCGTTTTTCGTCTACAGCTGTAAACTAGATATAGCTTGACGTCAGTGCCGTGTCTGAGATGTTGTTGGAAACCAACTGCATATCTCAAAAACAGCGCTCTACGGTGTGGGCTATCGTGATACATCTTTTGCTACCTTGCTGTATCTACTGACATTTTATTAGGAAGAGCAAAAATCGTGACGATGCTGTCGTTAATTATAATGCATTCATTAGCATTAAACTCTATTAATTCCGTCAATATAGCACCAGAGCCTGCGCTGCAGCAACGTTGTCAGAATGTCAGGTCAAATAGCAAATTAAAAAAGAAAACACCTTAATACCTGTCACGAATATACGGCACAATGCCCGGCAAGTTCGCAGAAAAGCACAGAAATAGCAACTGCTATGAAAGAGGCAAATACACCCTTAAAGACACCATGGAATGGCCAGACGGATTAGATCAACACATTCTGAAAAATGCAGAGTTCAAGGCTAATTCGTTATTCCAACAGTCGGGTATATGAGCTGGACTTACGATTGCTTAAATCGGCTTATTTGAATTTTCGCATTTACCCACGTGAATTTGAGCGACAGAATGTCACTGCGGACTGAGGAATATAGTACACGCATCCAGAGTAGCTACGTTGAAAGTCCTTTTATTGCTATCTATTGCCGCAGTGATCCCTTAGAAGCCAGCGCCTGCCAGACTGCAGGATTGACTCCAGGCGCAACCGACGTAGAAACCTGAGTTCTCCAGCGCGAAACGTACTGCAAGGGCAAGCTTACGGATACCTGTTTCCGTGACAGTGCACAGTCGAGAGTGCGGCAACCTGAGTAGGTTTCAATCTTTTTTTTTTTTCGCAGGAAAAAAAAATATAGAAAGTGGTTGTGCTTTTTTGGAGCAGGGCACGTTTTTGACGTAAAGGAGCTGGCGCTGTCAGGCGCCTCTGAAATCGGAGTGCGCTCCGACGATGAATTCAGTGCCATACTCACACTAAACGCTTGTATTTTACTGCCTTATAGCTCTGACTGCTCGTAGAGGTGTTTTATCGCATTTGCGTGGTTAGTCAGGTCAATACTGTAGCGCGTGGCACTCGCTAACGTTTCACTGTGCTTGCCTACAGTTGCCGTGAGGTCGTAGTTTCCATCCCGTAAGGGTATTTGTGGAACGAAAGGGCTATAAATTTCTCTTGACGACTAGAAACTACACGGGGCGCTATGCGGATGTAGTGCCAGTAAGCAAGAAAATTAAAAAAAAAGAAAGAAAGAAAGCCAGTACGGTGCTGCTGTCTCTGTGTTCGTGACAGCGAAGTTTCCGGCAACGAGACAGCTAGGGACGGGCTTGAGACGTTTTCGTGGTTAGAAGACGATACTTATAGCGACAGGCGACTGATGAACGTCAGGAAGGCAGTAGTGAACCAAGGGCGTAATAAATACCTGGCTCTCACGAAAATATTCAGTTGTGTCATACAGTCGAGTCCAGCTGAAACCAGATGATACTAGCTGCAGTCAACCTCCTCAAGATTCGACCAAATCCGATATTTTCACCAGCGAAGAAAGTGGTGATGTAACCCTGCAACGAGCATGAGCA
Source organism: Amblyomma maculatum (assembly GCF_055883805.1). Classification (NCBI taxonomy): domain Eukaryota; kingdom Metazoa; phylum Arthropoda; class Arachnida; order Ixodida; family Ixodidae; genus Amblyomma; species Amblyomma maculatum. Next base: position 199,571,934 of record NC_139344.1, on the reverse strand, counting down.
GTCTTGTTATTTTTTGTTTAAGCAAAGGCAGTACAAACTGGCCTGGCCCAGTAAAACGAGAAAAGACTGTAAGGTTAATTTTAGTTATGTAAATCTGTTTTTCAGCGATTTCTGCACACAGGCTTGTTTAGAGCGATGGGGGCTGAACAGGATGCTTTATGCAGAATTCCGTAGGATAAGCGTTTTCCTCCTGGGCTGCTGTTTCTGAAATCAGCATCCATGTTTCGTTTTCTAACTGGAAAGGAACTTCGGCAGATGGAATAGAGCTATAGGGCTGCAGTGCTAGTGCGAAAAAATAAATTAGTGCGGAAGGATTTTTTTTTCGAAAATGTTTTTCCATTTTTTCCAGAACTGCCAAAGAAATGTTATGCTCCCTATTAGAATGCATATTACAACCACGCGAAAGTACAAGGGACAAGGAAGAAACCAACAGGACAGTGCTCGGACCGCGCTCAGTCCTGTTGGTTTCTTTATTGAGCGTTGACCTTTCGCGCGGTTGCAGTATGCAATCTAATAGTAATCACCAATTATCCCGCCTTTCCCTGTTATGCTCCCTTTTCTTATGGAAAACGATGGGGTGCTGATCTTTGTTGCTGCTTGCATGAACGTTGCACCTATTTTCTGGTAGTACGTGGCATGCGGCATTTGCCTTAGGAGAAGCGGGTTCAAGCGATTGGCTCCGTAAAACAGACATTCTGGTGAAGTATCGCATGTGCATACCTGTACACAGGACGGCAAAAAGGTCTGTTGTAAATCAGCTGCCGGAGCAAACCGAGTCAGACCGTAACGCCCGCCGCCGCCATCGGGTTGGAGCTGTTGCAAATTGCGCGGCAGCGAGGTCATCCCGCAGCAGATGCGTTCCTTCTGCGGCAAAATTACGTTCAAGCGTAGCCTACACTTTTCTTTCTTCAAGAAAGAAATGTTCTACCCGTAAAGTATTCCGAGGTCAAAAGCTTGTCTTGCGGCTCATAAAGACGATATTTTTGGCAATTATCAGTATATTTTGCTATTGAGAAATTTGAGAAATTTTATTATGAAAACACAGGCGAATAAAATGCCGTCGCATATTTTCTTCAGTAGGCACAAAGCTAGTTTTATTGCAAGAGCGGGATGTCACTCAATAGTTGGAAAAAGGCAGATGAAGTGCAGTCGCTACTACGCGCATTTCTGACTTTGTCGCATTTAGTCAAAATTTGGTCAGAAAATGTAACGTCAATTTTTGTTGTAGCGACAATACACTTCATGTCATTACTGTCGCACATTTATTCATTTGGACAAGGTTCTCAAATTTCATTATTTAAAGCTGCCGTCTTTTTCTGTTATTGCATGGTTAAAAAGTATCTTTTTATTGAATGACTACCGGAAGAAAAAGTTTTTTTTCTACCGTAACGCCAGCCGCGATCCAACAACCGTTTTGTTTTAGCATGTATTTTGTCATAATTATTGATGCATGTGTATAAGTGTATTGTAGATTCGATCATCTATGCCCCATTTTGCTCTGACAATTATTACTCGAGTTGCTAACTTCTTTTTTGGCTTTGGTTGTCTACTTTTCTAATAGCTGTGCGTAGGTGAAATAAAAAGGAGACGCAAAGGTACTCCACACAACAATCTGAAGTGCCGGATAAAATTAGGTCGCAGAACTGCATGGCGCAGCGAATTCGAGGAAGATAAAGTACGGTTTAGTACGTTGCCCAGGAAACAGCCACAGCAACGACAAATGATTCTGTCATCATATCTCCCTGTCCCGTTTCCTTGCGCCATGACCGGTAGCGAGAACGCTCAGAAACCTCGTCACAGCGGTTCCTCTAGCACACCTCAGAAAAGTCTCCAAATTCTCGGGAAGAAACACAATTTCTGAGCATGTGTTGTGGGTTTAGAAAAACGCTTGAGCAAAACGGAGACGCACACAGGTGGAGTCCTTCGTCTCATTTCTTTCCTTGCTTCGCGCACACGCACCAACTATGCACTTGCGACATGTACAGGCATGGCTGCTGTCCCAGTGGAGGCTCGCATATCAAACTATGCCAGAAAAAGGACAGGCAGAGTTTCTCTCACTTTTAGGGGATGGATTTTATGCGTTTCCTCTTGCACGGCTCCAAGACCAAGCGGGCAGTCGTCGACGCAGACATTTCGCAAGAACAACGGACTCCCCGTCGCCGCTCCTTGAGTGGGCGCTGAAAACTAGGGCAGATGCTTTCGACGCCGTCCACGCTGCAGCGCGTACGTCCAAAACAAGAGAGCTGTCGTGCGCCGGGCGACGGCGAGGACCAGAACCTTCCACCTTGATAAATATCCGGCAGCAGCGCTTTGGGAATGTGTCCGGTGCGACGCTTCGCCGTGGCAGCCGTTTTTGATAAACGACCCTCGAGCATGTTTTTTCTGTCGTGATTTTGTGGCACTGATTTATTATGCTCGGCTGCTTGGGACTCCACTATGTTGATTCATTACGATGGCTCCCTCCCCCACGGTCAGCAGAACATGCCGGCGATGCTCTAGGCCGAGTGCGCGGAACCGGTGTGCCTTGGCCTACTGCAGCGCCCGACTAGAGTCCGTCTGGTGCGCGCCACTGAGCCGCCGCGTTTGGCGAGGCAGCGAGCGGCCTCTAATGCGCGCCTGTCTTTCCCCTCCGATCGCCTGGAGAGCGATGGAACCCGCCGACCGCTCGGAGAACGCTGCCTCATCGTGACGCTTTCCGTCCAGCTTATAATTGCCGGTCAAGAAACACGTCGCCATGCCAGCCTCCGCGTTTAACGGCGTGCATCCTAGGCGCAGACACGGCGCAAATGATCAGCGGCCGCCCATTACTGAAAATGCACCGTTTTCTAGTTCGTGCAAGAAGATGTTGAGAAGGTGGCGCCTAATGACGCAAAAGATTCGAACTGAATGTGGGCTCAAGTCCAACAGCAGGGGATCATGAAAGCATAAGTGTTGCGCGATTAGAATGACACGTAGGACTAGTTGTTCATGCAATACGAATGGCGCGTTAACTATGAATGATCGGAACGCAAATGGGAACAAGACCACAGACCAATGTCACGGCATATTTGACGAATAGAAATATCAAACGTCCTATGCTTTAGCATGGTCTCCTAGCACACCTACATAGGCAGTCATGCAATCAGTTACAGGGGTATGATTTAATGATGGCTGTTTCATGGCACTAAATAAAAATAAACTCCCGATAAGAGTGCCCAAACAAACGTTTGTGAGTTAAATATTACGTCCCATACAATAACAGCAATGCCGCGCTCATAAAACATCAGAAATATGACGCTGACATTCGGCTATCATGTCGGATGTTCAGAACAGAGGGATCAAAGCACGTTTTCAACTAAGGGACTGCGGATATTTAATCGCAGTATGAGCCTAAAGTATGCGAAAAAAAAATAAATAAAAGCCCAATATCTAAATCTATATGAACAGATAAAAATTGAACTTGCGAATCGTTCGGTGCGTTTATGCGCTGTTAGAATGCGCTCGAGGAATGTTATGGACTGCTCTCACTCGGTATAGTTGCACACAAAGAGGCAGGATGAACACCTTCCACATCCTTCTCGCGCGTTTTAACTGCAGAAAACTCCGAGCTCACGCAGAAACACGTGCCGTAAACAAAGAAACAAAGACGTCTCTAAGAAACGCAGAACCCTTTGTTTCCCGTGGGCTCGTCTTGCCTCCTGAACTATAGGGCAAAGTGATAAAGCGGTCGAAACTACGTCACTGCGAAAGTATCAGACACGTGAGGCTGGTTCACGCGATAGTCACCGCTGATGGACAGAGTGCTATTTTTTTTTGTTCTACCTATTTTTTGTTCTTACCTATACGGCTTATGTTACATACCTTATGCAATGAGCTACTGGTACGTACGGCAACATACAAGTAGTTAACGCATGATTATATCAACATTTAGAACACCTTAAAATGTGAGGGACAATTAAGCTCAGTCTTCGAAAGTATAACTAGGCATCCTTAATGGATCCCGCCTGCGACGCTCCTTACGAATCTTTGTTTGCCACACAATTTGCTACTTGCTTAACAACTAATTTCTTGATTAGGTCCTCCATTTATACATATATACTAACTAGTATACATTCGGAAATCACCACAGTGCGTGAACAAGCTCCCCATATAAAGTTCCCCTTAACCAAGAACGTGCCCGCGCTGCCTTGTATTAGTATGGCTTGTATTAGTCGGCATCTAAGGCTCCCGGAGGGCTCGGCTTCCATCTCTTTTTTTTTTTTCCTGCTACATGTTAGGTGGTATCGTGACGCCACAGCACACCGACCAATTAGTGCCCGACCTTGTTACGTGCCGAAGGCATGATCGTATTTTTCGGCTGACGGCGAAAAAATCCTTAGGATTTTCTGGAGAACGAGGCCTAAAACTCTGGCGTCAAAAACTGATAATCAGACAACTCTGGCAGTTTTCGCAGCACAACGAGGAGATAACCGTGGTAGATTGTTCGCGGTTCCGTTCTATTGTTATAATAAATATCTGAAAATTTTAAAGACACGGGGAACGATAGTTTTAAACCGAGTAAATATCGAGGTAACCGGAAGTGAAAGTAGGCTGCATGGCGGGAAACAGTTTTTTTTTTTTTTTTTTTTTATCCTGGATTGACGAAGCGATGAAATCCCATAAATTGGCTGTGAAAGTTCATTGCGCCAATTGAATGGCCTAAGTAGAATGTGCATGCGTTGGCCTCATTAGGAAATGACTGAAACGAACGAACGTAAACGAGTGTTACATAAGTTCCTTTTATCCGTGTGCAGCGGACGCCACCGGGAGGGTAGATAAAAAATTTTGGCGCCCCCAGTTAGGTGAGAATGAGGATGGAAGGAGGTCACACATTTTTTTTCTTTACTGTCTAACCTGTTCCTATCCTCATTCTATTCTAATACCGTTCGCATTTCAATATGATTGTATTGTCCTTCACTCACCACCATATTGAAATTCCGATTACATGCCGATTCCGATTCGATTTCATTGCTGATTCTCTTCCACTGCTGATTCTATTTCCATAGCAATTCTACTCTTTTCTCGTTTAGATTCGTAATTGCTGCTTGAATAATTTTTAATGACTCATTCCTACTTCGGCATCTCCCTTGTTTCGCCCGCAAGTGGCGAAGGGATAGGAGGATCAGCAGGGGGAAGGTAGAGAGAGGAATAGCGCTAAACATCAGCTGGCACCCGCCAGGTACAGACGCCGCAGAGGCTGGAGAGCTTTTGCCTCCATAGCGCTCGTAATTCTACCGCATTAGAAGCAGCTGCTCCGTGCGCCCACCATCGACCCCCGGTAAAGCAGCGGTAATGGCTGCGGCGAGAAAGAGCCCGAACACCTTCAACAAAGCTTGAGAAAATCTCATTCTCAGTCCCTCGAAAGATTGTTGTCCTGAAAGTAATTACGCGGACGAGATTTGCTCATTACACCCATTCTTTTTTCATTACCCTAAAAAAAGTATGGATTTTTTTCAACCCTTACAAGGTAACGACGTAGATACCTTAGTTTTAATATGCCTCGAAGAAATATTTACAGTACGAAGCCTCTCTTCTGACCGCTTACACCAGGTCATATAGTAGCCGTGCGACACATTCTTTGTGCGTAAATAGATACTTAATTTGGCTGCACTGGATTTTCATCTCGGTTGATTTCTCGAGGAGACCCTGCGTTTGTAAAAAAAAAAAGAAAAGGGAATCAAAAGTGGTAGTACCGGCTGCGTGCTCTCTGAAAAAGAAAAACAAAATGCAACATTCTTTTAGGGGTTTCAGACATGTAGTCATTGCTTGAAGTCTGTGCCCTGATCATTCAACAAGCGATAGGAACTTTCGCCGGAAATGCATGTGATCTTGTAGCAACGTCACGCGAAAAACAAAGAAATAGAACTGACTTAATTTTCGGGCTTTCCGTGCTCATGCAGCACACTCACTGGAATTGCACTAATTACGTCAGAAAAGAAAAAAAAAAGCAGCCGATTCGGAACAGACTGACCCTTCGAGATAGCGCCGAGCGTTTGATTACCATTGGACAGCAGCGAATGGACGATGTTTTAGGGGCAGGGCGTGCCTGCAGAGAGCATGACTTAAAGGAAAATAGATGAGAAGTAAGTTGAGTTTAAAGAAAGGGGCAAAATTTTACTACTTCGGCCTTATTTTTCCATCTCTTGTCCCACGCATAGAAATAATTTTAATTTTAACGGTACTGCTGATACACTATACACTTTTTATAAACTGATTCTTTTGATAAAATCAAGTGGCGTTTCCGGGTACCTTTAGCCCTTAAGAATTTCTACCACGGGTGCAAAAAGACCACTGTGACGCCCTAGTCATGTTCCAAATAGGAAAGTCGAGCAAACAGAAATTGTTCATCACCAGTTATAGTCTTTGCAATGACTACAGTCGCTTTGTCCGCTTCTTACCAATGGCCCAGAGACCCCCGTGCTGCGGCGCACAGTGTCATTTAAGGCGTTCTTGCATGATAGCCTCAGACACTGAAATCCGAAATTGCTCGCAACAAGCAGCTCTGAAGTTGCATTCACCACGTCCGCTCCAGCACAGATGATGTGAGCTCTGACACGTATCGACTCCGTGCCGGCGCCTGTTCTCCAGGGGAGGGGGGAGGGCATTTCTTCTGAATGCAGGTACTCAACATCAATAATTGAAAATACTACAGGTTCCCTTCATTCCTGCTATCGTAAAGCTTCTTTGCGTCTGCACCAACGCTAGTTTTGCAACACCAATTGACCAGAGAACCTCAATATGCTACTGCTCATTGGGCGGGTGGTCAACACTTTAACCTTAATTTGTTTAATATTGTTAGCTCATCGTCCCACTGTAGCCGTGTATTTGATTCTGATTTATGCGTATACATGCACAAGTGAATGCTAATTTGAATGATTCGCAATCTATTGTATTTGTTCTTTTGCATCCACCACAAGCCTTCTTCGCTTCCGTAGAGTCCAACGTGCGCGGCTATACATAGTTCATTCCCTTAGGTCCAAAATATTTGCTTGATGACAGACGCAAGAACACTGATTTTGGTCTGCGATATTAGCCCAGTCTCGAAGCCCTAATATCATCCTCAGCCTAACTGCACCACAACAGCCTGTCCCGTATCCCACCCACTAACCCGGTCCTGGGACAGCTGTGCCCACCTATAGAGCCGCGAGTACTTACTAATCTCATCTGCCTATCTAATTTTCGACGCCACCTCGCTATGATCTGCTTCCCTTACCATTGTCTCCACTTTACAAGCTTCGTACATGGCCGCTTTCTTTTTTCGTACTGACTCCGACTAGGATGTCGTTAACCTGTATTTGTTCCCCGCACTCAGCTTCATTTCTGTCGCTTAGCGGCTCATGTATGGTGTTCCTCTGTACAGCTCGCTGGGCTGTTCTGAATGTAAGTTTAACCCTTTTGGCTGTCGGCGGATTCCGCTGTAGGATAGAACTGTTATGTACTTTTCTTTCGACAGATACTGGTAAACTGCGATTCATGACCCGAGAATGCCTCCCAAATGCGTTCCACCCCATTCCGGCTCTCCTAGTTACTTCACACTCGCGTTTAATATCTCTCGCTCACTACGTGCCCTAAGCAGATGTGTTCCCCGACGACTTCCTATCTCTCGCTACCCATCGTAACTGTAGTGCCCTGAGGAGGCTGTTGACAGTTACGTTAAGTGTCTGGAGACTCATTTTTGTAATGAGCGTAAAGCAAGGAACACAAAATCAAGCAGTTAGAGAATTGTCCAGTTGCGTCAAGCGCATCGTCTCAAGATTCGTAGACTGCGTGAAGTTCTTTCCTATCACCGCAGCAAAACGAAAGAATAGCGTTCAGGTATCAGTGGCACAGAAAGAAAGCGGAGAAAAAAAAATCAGATGGATGTTTGTGCCAAACTCTCAATAATATCCAAGTCAGGCCCGTGTCTTGTCCTTCTCGCTGCTTTCGTTAGTCCCGAGATCCTTGTTTTTGCTCCGCTAAACGCGCCACATAATCTGAGATAATATAAAGTTAAAAATGCTGCATATAGCACGAGGTGTGCGTCCGCGTCGATCTCTCGCATGTCTTCTTCAGAGCGCATTCAACATAGACAGCGAAACCTATCCAGCCGACTCCTCCAATGCATAATGCTGCACCTTTCGCAATATCCTGGCACGGGCAACGGCTCAGCTGATGCAGAGCGCCGTAGACACGTGGGCTTCGCGCTTCAGGTGCGAGTCATTTCTTGCTGCAGAAAAGCTTCTGGCAATGACTTCGTTCTCGTGTGAATCCTGCGAAATAGGGCAGGCAGTAAACAAAGGGCTTTTTTTTTCTTTTTTTTTTTTTTTGCTAGCATCGGCGGATTCCGAGACTTCTCCACTGGCTGCCAACGCAAAGTAGGCCAGGATTTGTTCGCGGTGTTGACAAGCCCACGTTGTCTTTCGCAAAAATGCGCTGGCAAATTCTAATTTTGAGCAGCGTGGCGGCTAGAAGAGCATCGTGGCAAGAGGCGTTCAGAACGCGCGCCAGACGCGTTTCCCACGTCGAGTTTTGGCGCGTGTCAAAGGGCGTGACAAATTTATCTGACGTTGCTTCGAGAAAAATGCGTTCTTTGTCACAGCTGTGCCTCCACTGTGAGCGATGCGCCGTGTCACAAAGGAAGTAGCGCCGGATTTCCGCGATCCCATAAAAACATGCGCTCTCATCCGCATGTAGTCTCGAAGGAAAAATGTTCGCATAAATCGGCGGTTATATGCAACTTTGAATATTATTAAATGTATCCGGCTTGCCAAGACGACGCATTGCTGCGAGTGAAAGAGCGAGAACAGCGTATTCCACAGGCGCATGCGCCCATTCTTAAGTACACCACGGCAATCCTCAAGGAGCAACAGATTATGGTGGAATACGCAGGCTCCAGCGGCGTCAAAAAAGGGGAAAACACTCGTTAACTTCTGATTTCTGGCTCACTTGTTTGACATTTAATCTTGAGTTTAGCATTTAATTCGACTAGCAAACTTTCATATCCGCGACCACAGCATGCTACAACTAACGTTGCGAATAATTAATAGCACGGTAGAAAGTTGCACACGAACTTTGCGGCCCTCAGTATAGCGCGGAGCTGGGAATTAACCCTGACAATATTGGTTTAGCCGAAGTTCACGAAAATCTAACATCAGAGCATTCAGACATTTCGCCTCCATGAATAGGTGAACGTCGCGCCTGACTGAGAACTACCGTTATTTAACGCTGCGAAAAAAAAAAAAATAAAAAATAAAAAATAAAAAAAAAAACACGTGAAGTGCGTCTCAAGGAATTTGTGCATATCGTGTAACATGAGGAAAATGGCATACCGTTTAAAATGGTCAAATTAACATTCATTAAAATTAATAATCGATCAATGCAGCAATTTTTAAAAAGGCACCTGCTTTGAGTAAACTATGTAGAAGGCGTTGCTACGTTCAAAGATTGGTATGCTTCTGTAATTTGGGATCCCGGTTTCATGAACCTAACATGCTCACTCGACATGGTTCAGAATAATTCGGCGCGTTTCATTCGTTCCAATTACAGTCGCATTAGCAACATAACTTCAATGAAACTCGCTACTTTTGCCATCTTTCTAGCTCCGAAGGAAAGCATCACGTCTTCGCCTTTTTCAGAAAATTTATCACCATGCCGAAATCAGGCACACTTATCTTGCAGCCATCGTATCGCTTGTCTCGCGCTAACCATGATTACAAAGTAAACATTATCCCTTGCAAAAGCAATGCAATTTTCTTTTTTTTTTTTTTCCACCTCATACGCTGGTAGAGTGAATTGCCTTCCCCACGAAATCGCATTAATACAATATATCACGATTCATTTCGCTCATCTCTTTATGCAATATCTTGAAGCTTGTCCGTGACACACTGTAGCCAGGTACCTTCTTTACAGCTCCTCGTTTTATAAGCATGTTTGCTCCGTGTGTGCTGATTCGTTTTTTCTGTATAATGTTGTTTTCTCACCGCTTATGGTTATTTTCAGTTTACTTGATTTGTATTATTTGCTTCGTTGTGCGATTGTATTCGTTGTTCTGTATTGCCTCGTTTCATTTACCCTCCGTTGTGCTTTATTCATTTCATGTTCTATGATTTCTACTCTATACGATGTGCTACTTCCCTGTGTAATACGTATGCATTTGAGGGCAATGAACTGAAATGAAATGAAATAAAATTAAATCAGTCTAACCTTGATTATGGAGCCCAGGAAACGCCCAAGGGTGAATTCGATCATACGCAAGCAAAAGTACACAAAAAGTGTCGTCAAATTGAAAAGAATAATAAATATTATTCGGCAATCGGCAAAAGACAAGGATCAGCCAGATGAAGATCAAAAGATTATTGATCAATCCACTTGCACATATACTAGGCGTAACTACAACCACGGTATATATGTCCTCGGATTACAAAAGCTATACTTTAGGTCCTGAAGAAGAAAGATTAATATTATCCCAAGTAGAAAAACAATCGGACTATTAGTTATTACCGGGAACAGTTTCGATGCTACAGAAATAAATTGGTTGCAATGATTAGGAACTTAAAGAAGCAATACTACACTAAATTACAAGACGGAAGGAAATTCCAAAAAGATATGGAGGATTGTGAGCGATGTTGTTGGATTAAGACAAAAAGAATATATCGTTCTGGACGTAATCTCAGAGGAGGTGGCTGATATCTTCATAAATTATTTCGTCGATCGCGGAAGAAACGAAGAAACCTGGGCCCGCTTGCACAAAACAATCTTAAGACTGTCTTAGCTAAGTCCAGACTTAACTGGAGTCTGCTGAGACTGTAGCAAATAGAAATACAACAGCAGGAACTCGGAGTCAGCACATGTAACTGCTCAAGATTGAGCTGCATCTGACAGTATCTTTTTTTTTTTTATAGGGGGGGGGGGGGGGGTACTATATATGACATCACAGGCTGATATTTGTCTCATCATCCGAGCTGAAGTTGGAGCTCGCAAAGTCGTCTTGGGACTGTTTGCTGCTGCTGTTATTTTTAAAAATCCATAATAGAAGCTGCGGAACCATGTGTAACGGGGTAAATTCGTAGCGCGCCTTGGCACAAGCTCTACGCTATTTTTGCTGACATTTGAAACGACTTCGCTTCGAATAATATATTTTTTTTTTACGTCGCCGCCTGCTGAAAATAGTGCGAATTACGCAGGAACCTAAATTAAAATTGTCATGATATGTTCCCAGATGCTGCAACGTATTTATATTACTGAAATTTGCTACGCTTCAAACATCATCAGGCATATATGACCGATTGCCTATGAGGTGGCCCCGAAAGAGTTGAACTGTTCCCAATATTTAAGGATGCTTACCTATGCAACCCGCAGGGTTGCATAGGTAAGCATGGTTTTTCTGCATAGGTAAGCAATGTTTTTTTGCTCTGCTATTTATAACTGTGGCGCAATCCCCAGTTCAACCTCAGGTTTCTCCTGACAGTGTGGCAGAATTTTGGAGATGCGTGGCGATGACGTCATATGGTGACTCCTTAAATTTCCGCGCGCTGCATACACCCCGCCGTTCGTCGTCGGAGGCGGCCTCTTTGCCTCACGGCACACATTTTGCCTCTAGTGACAACTGTTCGATTCGTTCAAAGCAAGCGCTTATGCTTTGGAAATGTACCGCCACCATAGATATGTATTGCCACCATAAATAACGTTATCCTGCTACGCTCATCCGGCGATGTACGCTGCGGTCAAGCCTGAAAGCCGACGCATTTTTTGAAATCAGCAATTACGTCACCATTTTAAAAGATTTTCCAAAATGGCTTCGTATGCTGACCTGCGAGCTTCACATATTTGAACCCTTTAAACTCGACAAATATATAAACCATTTCAGTTGCTCTTTATTGAAGCTATGGCGTGCTGTGTACAGATAAGAAGAAATAAACAATAAAAATCATGAAATTGTTTCACATTTGCAAAATCTGAAGCGCGTACGTAAGCGCCCATTTTGTACTTGTTCATGGCTGCGAACTCGCGTAGCCAGATTCGTCTGATTGAAGTGTAGTTATCTTTTGCAGTATCGCCATCGATATCACAGCATGTTTGGAGAGGGCGGGGCGGTACATGTGATTTTGATTGGGGAACAAAAAAAAAAGAGCATGTTTTTCTCGTTTCTTTCAAAGAAACAGGGACAGCAGCGACGCTGGTGCCGGCCTCCGTGCTCTTTGGTCGTGCACGGTACGTGTGGTCGATGTGCTGTAGCGCTTGCTCCTAAGCCAGATGTTCTATGCCGCATGCTCGGTACTGAGACGGTGTAAGGCACATTGGCGCATCCTGGGCAGGCTGATACATGCACTAATAACTCTTCAGTGCTAAAGTTATAGCGTCTTTTCCAAAAGCGTACAGGATAAAAAGGAAGATCTTGCTCCGCACCACCCGCTCGAACATTGCTTGGCACAATTTTTCAGTGATGACGCTATATGAATGACTTCAAACATCGTTCTCTGAAATTTACAAGCCTTTTCGACAATAGAGATCAGAGGGAGAGAGGAGACGGTAGAGAGCATGCATGTACGCCAGAAGAAACAAGATGCCAAAGCTGAAACAATGAGAAAAATAGAAAGAAACAATAAGCACATAATGCCTGTTGCACGCAGTTGAGAATGCCGGCTTCATATAAGTGTTCCTTATAGCTTTATCGGTTCAAGCAAGGACGGAAGTTGGCCAGGTCTGCAAACGCAATTAGCTGTCGCCGAGTCTGCAAAAAAAAAAAAAAAATGAGCTCTACTACAATTATCTTCAGCAAGTACGGAGCGAATGTTTGTCAATATGCACGCCATTATATGAAGGTATTACCACGTTAAGAACTTCTGCACAAGCTCATTTTATGATCGGAAAATGAGTATGAACACAATTTTATCGAATATCGTAAGATATCACCATAACAATTAATGTATCCACATATCGTTTCCAAGAACGCCTGCTGTTTCCTGATATTTAGTGCGAAAAACTAGCTTTAAATGTAAGATTGTTTGGCGTCGTTTGATTATACCATTACCATTAACATGATCATAACAGCATCTTGTAACATTTTGCTGTTGCATTGCCATTAAAAGTGATATGTAAGGCAGCTGGGCTTAGAGGCGCACTAAGCAGTTTGAGAAGACTGATTGTACTAATAGCCAAAAACTGTCCCTTGACAGTAACTAATGATGCTCCACTTGTTGTGTAGCTTGTTAAAGGGTAGTAAATAATTATGTCCAATGCGACTTTCTCTGTTAGGTGCCAGTTTTAACAATGGTTTGAGTCATATCACTGCCATGCAGCCGTGGTAAACAAATAGGGTTGCAGACACATTTTCATAATTTAAGATGGAGTGGAACATGACGCCTCTATATGTCACTAACAGAGATATATGTAGTGAGCGAAGCCGTTGTAAAGGTTATTTTCACCGTTGTTTTGATGATCAGGCTTATATAGTGTCGCCGAAAAATTGCAACTTGAGGTTGTAAATAAAGAGAATTAATGGCACAATGAAAAAATATATACCACTCATAATCCAATTTTCGTTCGTTGTATAACACTCCGTGAAGCGTCAGCGATCACAAATGCAATCAGAAAAAGTTTAAACTTTTCTAGCTATATAACTTTCTAAAGGGAAGTTAACATTCTTTTGCTAGAGAAAGGTTTATTGTATTCAACAGAAAGGACTGCGTAAAATCAAATAGGCCTGTTTTTATATACGCGTGTTGATTTTAAACGGCCTCGCTTTTTCCCCATACCAATTAGTCAAGCTAGAAGGAGTGCTTTATTTTTAGGTGTCAGTTAAAATTATTGAAGCCAGCTTATAAGCACCGGCAGCGTGTCAGGTGTGCCAATATTAGCTTCTCTTTAGTTTTTGGTGGCAATGAAATACCAGTTAAATACCAATTTGTTTGAGACAAAATCTATCGAGAAGGAAGCATGAGGAGGTATACCTCGCAAGACCACGCCACTCGGATGGCAAGCAGCGGGGTTCACATGTGCATAACCAACACAAATGATCGCTGGCTAACAAACGCATCGCATGAATTGTAGCGATTTTACTTCTGTATTTACACTATATTAAAAGACAAATTCACAAGGACCGGACCTACGTGTACAATGAACGCAGTTAACCATATTTCAAGCATCAGAAGAAATTAGCAAGATACATACAAGCAAGTGATAAGGATGCATTTAAAAACGCATCTTGCAAAGCTGGTTGTTAGCACTTCTGTGAACGCCGTTTTGTATTTGCGCGCAGATGAGCTTCTCTGTCCAAGACCCGCATAAGTCGAATACCCAAATACTGAATAATTTAGGAATTGACGTCATCCGAAACACATATCTGTTTGTTAACGAGGTATATTCTTTAAATTTGTTCACCTCACACAATTCATATGTCTAATGTTAGTATGATTGGGGATTTAGAAGACATTTTCTCTAGCTTGCATTGACTCATTTCTTCGGTAATCTATATATGTGAAGTTTATTGCTTTTAAAATATCATAAGACATTGACAAAGGCCAGAATCTCTGCATTTGATGTACAAGCGAACAATGTATTCCTCATTTTTTGGTCATTTACAAGGTAATATCGCAATCTTTTTAATACGCTTACAACCTGTCAAATATCATGCTGGAGTTATGTAAATTCGAATTCTAATGTAAATGGCCTAGTACATATTGGTAACAAATTACTGAGCCCTATTGCAGTTGCATGCCTTAGAAAGGTATTTTTAGGGTGTTAAGGGATTTTGTACCTCTCGCCTTCAAAGAAGTGTATTTCTTGCATACGACCACTTGCCCGCTATTCGATTTTGAGCATTTGTTCAAGCCTGACAGCCGGTAGTTTGCTTTTCTTTCGAACGTGTGAAGATAACAAAGAAAAAAAAATACTACCGCAGCATGGAGCACAATATTCTCTACCTTGTATATTTATGATGTCATTGAGGTGTAAAAAAAAAAATACATTTCTGCGAATAGACCCCCATGCACACCACACAACGTTTTATGCTTATGAGGTTGCATCATTTATACCTCTGAATTGCGTTAAAATGTCAATACCTTTCTACTGAAGTGAAATACATGCAACGCATTCGCGTAAAACGGTAGTTTTATAAACAACACATCGGAAGAACACACTCTAAAAGTCGAGCGAAATTCTTAGAGTGCCTTCTTTTCCGTCTGTATTGCTTGAAATTTTTTTCGTGATTCCGGTTAGTACGAACTCTCCTGATCTCTCTTTTTTTAAATAAAACTGCTTATTTGCTAGAATATTTTGTGCCGTAAGAAATTAATGAGTATTTTGCTAATATGTTCAGTTAAATCTTTGCAAACACGAGCAGTACTGAGATGAGCCCTATAATTTGTTAGTTCATTCCTAGGGCCACCCTTGTGTAAAGCATTGCTGTGGCTTCTCTCAGCCTGGAGGGGTTACAATTGCACTTAAAATATTGTTGAAAATGATGGAAGTGGGAAAGAGTTTATTTCACCTACAGCTATTAGCTGTGTTTATTTCCTTTCTTTCTGTTCCGGTACAGAGCTGGTCTTCAAGGAAATAATAGTGCCTACGTAACAATTCGCACTGAGTGATTCGCAGTGATAAAAACTTATTGTCTCTGGAGTTTGACACAATGATATCCTCGTCCGACAAATTAGCCAGTTTCTCTGCGCGTGCACGCGCAGTAATGAAACGATCATTTAGCGAATTTCCAATCTCCGAATCAGACAAAGCGCGATTTTGGCAAAAGACCTTTCAAAATAGGAAATATTTCTGCATACTTTCTTGAAAGTTTATCACATTAGTCGTGGATTACATGTACTGTGTATAAACTTAGGTCCGTAATATTCGCACCTTGATATTAGAATAAGTGGATTCAACTTGCTACTTACTTTTACTGCAGTAGCAGTACTACCCATATTCTCTCAAAAACCAGATGTCTGAAGCAGATTTGCCCCTTGACCTCTGCGAGCTCTGACAAGGAGAGGAGAACGACGAGCAGAACGGCAGCGCAGGGGAGCCAATCAGAGACACGCGCCATAAGTAGCGTCACAAGCGATGCCACCAGTCAGACAGCGCTCGCCCACCAGGTATCGTCACAGGCTGCTCCGCCGCAGATGCCGCAGTGGGGGTAGAAAGGAGTCTCGCCTCGCTTCACATACACAGCTAGGTGTCTGTTTGATCACGTTCTGCCTTGGCTCTACATCTCGGGTCAGCATAAGGATTACCCCGAGGCCGTCCGTCTTTCTCACGGAGGGAATCGTCGTGTATGGCAACGGGAGCAACAACGGGGAAGACAGCGGCAGCGAGGATCAATGAAGGCCGATGATACTGCACAAGATTCTATGTTTAATCGAGTTAAACCGTACTCAAATTTTTTTGAGAAATGAAAGGTCATTTTTATTCTCGGCACTATGGTATTAAGAGTCTTTGAAAATAAGTTATTTTTGTTTCATTCACGGTGGATTCTATACCGTTTTTTTCTTTTTTCTTTTTTTGCTTTGCTAGTGGTTCGAGTGGGCAACACTTTTCGTACGCGTAAAGAAAAGCCTCTTTGATTTTACCTTTCGTTCCCAACGTAATCAAGCCCGAGCTGTGGCCTGAGAGAAGACCCTTAAATTACATTTTTTTATTCATAGTAATGGTGGAACAGCACGGAATCCTTATTCACACCGGACGTAATCTCTGGCTGAATGGAGTAGTTGGGCAAATGGCAGCTTAAATCGCAATTCAACGTACCTGATTTCACAGCGTCAGGGGCAAAGTTTGTAGTATAACATGCTAAAGCACTGTGAAAGCTAAGAGGGGTTCTGGATTCCTGTATGTTACGTTACATCACTGGTATGCCAAACAGCTCTTGCAGTCGCAAGCAGCCTGAGCTTTTTGATGAAGCACTATGAAATTTAACCCCAGGCTTAGTTAAAATATCATTTTTTCTCATTCAAGGGTCTAGGTAGGAGCTCCAAATCACTCCTCCGTTCAGTTCACTCGTTCATTCGTGTCCGACTATTCGTGACCCCATGGACCACGTCACGCCACGCTTTCCGGTCTCTCACATCTTCCTAACATCACATAACGTCATCTGCAGCGCCTCGAGGATGCTATCTAACCATCGCGTTCGCTGCCTACCTCTTCTGCGGCGACCCTCAACCTTTCCCAACATCAAATCTTTCTCCAGCGACTCCTCTCTTCTCATCATATGACCAAAGTACTGAGCCTTAACTCCTAGCAGTACTTAAACGTTCCACAAAGGCATACTTGACGTTTTCATTGATAATAGTGTACTCTGACAATGCATTACACCTGGAATTCGAGCGATTATACATCGCAGTACTACCACCACGTTTGAATGAGCGATGTTCGCACATGTAATCATAATCTTAAAGAAAAAGACCTCATATTCAGATGGTAACTATGTTTCTGGAAAGCAGGTGAGACCAGAAATAAATATATTTTATATATTTTACCTTTAAAGTTTCCAGCTTTGGGGTGAAGCATAGACAGTAGGACAGGGCTGCCAAAATAAGTAGACAACTATCTAATGTGCCAAATTACGGTGCAACGCTTTCTAAGAGCGCTCTTGATAGCCGATTAGCTTTGTCACCAAGAGACGACGGGCGCTATTGGTATACCCTTATTTCGTGCAGCAGGCTCTCAATTTCGGGTGACTTTAACAAATGCCCGTCGCTCTTAAAATGCTTCACCAATGAGTTACTTGCTGCTGGTTCCGTGCTAAAATGATGCCACTTAAACTATTAAAGCAACAATGCCGGGTATGTCTACTTCCCTGATTTGCTTCCATATCCCCCCCCCCCCCCCCCCCCTCTTATTTAATGCCCTACTCTATTTTTAGGGTATTTCAAATAAATAAATAAATAGATCGCGCATTGAAAGGAAGAAGAAATGGAACCGAACTAATTAAAGGAATTTCGCACAACGTGGGCGTAAAGCATTCTTTGGAACATCGAAGAGTTGATTTCATAACAGAAGGTTGACTGATATATAATGAAGACGCATGCGCTTCCCACGAATAACACACACACACACAAATATAAAGCAGCGACAGCTGGCAATTTGAAAATGTGTACTGCCTGTGTGGTTTATGTCTCACCTTTTGCATACTTATGACCAACATTTAATAAGACATCTGTTACGCATTATATGGAGGTACCTTGGAAGATTCAGATGTTGCCGTATGACCGTCATAATTGCCCTTGCCTTTCTTTATGTAAATAATTAGCGGAAAAGGATTAGCAAGTGCATTTTGCATTACTTTTTCAGTTCCCAAGTGCAGGAGATAGCATAATATAAAATGGTGATATTCAGGTTTTGTTCCGTCGCTGCTACTTTCACGTAAAAAGCCTCCAAACCCTTACTGAACTTCTCTCTTTCTCTCTCTCTCTCTCTCTTTGAGGGAAAGCGTCCGTCAAAACATAAACTCAACAGAAATTTAGGGTCATTGAAACGGCGCTGCCTGAAAGAAAATGGGTGAGCAACTTGCTTTTCACCTCATTATCAATTGCATTGTCGGAAGGCTTGCGTCAGCACTAATTTCCTCTACCCTCATATTGAACTTTTTATGCCGTCAGGCTGGATTTTTTTTTCTTCGCATGCCCACAAAGCGCCCGTTGGAATTGGAATGGGTTTCCATGCAATTTCTCGTGGGATATGGGAAGAAGTTTCGGGGATACACATCATTCTGTCGTTTTAAAAGGAAAACTTACGCGAACGAGTATGTAAAAAGGAGGAAAATAAATCGAATGCAAACAGGCATTCATTCAAGCTGCAAGCAGAGTAGTCAGCCACCAGACAAAGTCTGAATGCCTGAGGCGCAAGATTAATACAGCGGTGCTAAATCTCCTGCTATCAGCTGAACAAAAGCAGAAAAGGTTTGAGTTAGTAAAATGCTGATGTGCAATGGCTTATGGATGAAATGAAACCATGGAGTGCCTGCTTTTGTCATTGAAATTTGCAAAGTAGCAATGTGAGTGGGTGCGAGAGTATAGCAATGGGAACCATCATTCTGTTTGACTATTAGGCGCTGCCTAAAGATACAGGGTGCTCATAAAAAAAAAAAAAGAAAACAAAGAGAAGAAAAAGTTTTCTTTAACTCTGTGGCTATCCCTTGCACAACCCTTTACGGCCAGCATAAACTGCTGTTAAGCAATATATAAGCATTTAGCTGCATATGCTCCAGATTTGGCTGGCCGCAAATTGAAAACATAGGGCATGTGTGCTTTTTAGCACTTTACAGAGATAGTTATTCAGCGGCCGTTCTTGGATTTCACCTTGGTACAATGGTACTAGTTGCTTTTGTAGTAGTACTGGTGGCGGCAGTTATAGTAATTTTAGTAGTAGTGGTAGCAGTAGTTTGTTATTGTTGTTTTGTAGTAGTAGTAGCTACTAGGGGCAACGTTTTATGGCAGCTTGACAAAGGTTGGGCAGAAAAGGGAAGAAGGAGGCGGGACG
Organism: Amblyomma maculatum; assembly: GCF_055883805.1. NCBI lineage: Eukaryota > Metazoa > Arthropoda > Arachnida > Ixodida > Ixodidae > Amblyomma > Amblyomma maculatum. The sequence continues at coordinate 199,552,473 of NC_139344.1, read as the reverse complement.
ATGTGCCCTTGACGTGGGGAGGGAACTATCTCAGCTTTAGCGACCGCGCACTTTCTCTCCAACTCCCTCTATTCACCCCTACCCTGAACAAAGAACAAATCCTCTCTCCACGGCACGGGGACCATAGGCCGTCGCCTTCTCCTTCTTTCCTAGCCTTGGCTACATACAGTGCCATGAAAAGGTGTCCTGAATATAGCAGTAGTAGTTGTAGTGGTAACAGTGAATGTATAGTAGTGGCAGTTGTAGTAGCAGCAGTAGTTGTAGTTGTGGTAGTATGAGTAGGGGGGGGGGGGGGTAGTAGCCGCAGTAGCTGTATTTTTAGTTGATAGTAGCAGCAGTGGAGTTTAGAAAAATATGAGTTGTAGTGGTAGTAATAGTAATAATAGGAAAATTAGTTGTAGTGATGGTAACAGTAGTTGTAGTAATAGTGGTCTAAGTGGTAGTTGCCGTAATAATAGTAGTAGTTGCTCTTATAGTAATTGTTTTGTAGCAGTGATGTTAGTTTTAGTAGTGGCAGTAGCATAGTAATAGTAGCAGGAATTGTAGTGGTAGTAGTAGTAGTAGTAGCAGCAGCAGCAGCAGCATGGTGGCGTAAACAGGAGAATGACTGCCGCGCGGGCCACTGGCGGTTATTAGTACTTAGTACCATTAAATTATAAGCGTTACCATGCAATGAGGAAGCTATTGCGAGAACGGGGGAATGCAAATTCGGAGGGTAGAAACTGAACTCTATCGCATTTGAGCGCCTGCTCATCAAGGCCCGTTACCTGGGTTTCATGACGTTGTGGTAGTAGTAGTGGAAATCTAAACCGAGTGCTCTAGAACTATCAGTGTCACTTCATGTCACTTTCAACAATTTACCTGTATGTAGCGCGAGAATAAAGGTGCCTCAAAAGTTCAACGAATCTCTCTCTCTCTCTCTCTCTCTTTAACGTTAAAGAACTCCAGGAGGTCGAAATTCAAAGGGGGTCTCCCCTACGGCGCCTTTCATAGCCTGAATCGCTTTTGGATGTTTAAATCTACTAACCAGCTGAATCTCTTATTACAGAAGCCCCACAGCGGTTGCTCAGTAGTTAGGGTTGTCGAAAGCTGAACTGAAAAACGAGGGATCAACTACTGGCTGCAACGACAGCTTTTCGATAAGCACGAAAGACAAAAGACGCCCGTATACTGTGCGATGTCAGTTCACATTGAAAAACCCTATTCGGTCTAAATTTCCGGAGCCCTCCACTACGACGTGCCTCAATGCCTCAATGCCTGAGTCGCTTTGGGGCGCTAAACCAACTACAAAGTGACCGAAAACTATACTGTAATGCGCTTTTAATTATTCTTCGTTTCATTTTGCTCGTACTTTAGAGCAGCGATATCATAGTATTTGTTTTCTTGTCCTTCATTCGCAGCTGCGATTTTTAATGCTAGTGTTGCAATATTGCTTGGGAAAAATGCTCTCTGAGGGATTATTCTACGCCATCGCCCAGTACCACAGGCCGATGACGCTAACTTCGAAGGTGCTGAAATTGCTATAAGTGTAAGTTTATTTTTACTTCAACCTATACTGAAAGACAGGATGAAACAGTAGAGTGGAAGACATAGAACAACCAGAACCAGGGAACTAAAATTGGCCGCGTGAAAAAAAAAAAGAAAAGAAAAAAAATTAGTCTTTGAAAACATGAGAAGAATTTTGTCCGTGATCATGGAGTTAGCACAGATAGCAGCAAGACCGTACACCTTGTACTCGTCAATCAAGACATATAGGACTCTCAAGTGCACAAATCAGCAAAGGGATAGATAGTCAGGGACGAGATGAAGGCCTCGACACAGACTGAAAAACTGCCACGTAATGAAGCAATTGAGCCGCGGTGATGCACCGAACCAGATTTTGTTCAGGAATGAGAAAATTTTCACTTGCTAGCTAAGTTGGAATTCGCAAAATCATCGAGATTACCTGTCGGAGTTTTTTTTTCTGCCAGCTGTCAGAGTTGAAGAAAATTATTTCTCCTTAAGGAATCATATTTTTTATGAGACTTCAGCCCTTGAGGAGGCGAAAATTGTTTTTGTGGAAAAATAGACCAAAATCAACCCGATGACTCACCGCGGGCTAACCTTGGAGTTAAGTATCATTTCCTGGGCTCAAGAACACGCAGGAAACAATGACAGGGCGGCTGTAGCAAGCCTGGGTGCACCCCATGGGGCGGAGAAGACCTTTGAGTCGCGGGAGGCAGAACTCCTCATTTTCTGGACAAAGGAAATTTGGCCGTCAAATTCCCTCAATCTCAATTCCAGACGTCGTTGGCTGCTAGATAGCAGAGAAAAGGCATGCCATTTAAAGCAAAAGTCCAACGAACCGCTGAACCGTGCTCTGGAGAAAGCCTGGAGCGAATTCACTCCGAAAGCCACCACGTCTATTTCAGGGAGGAGGAGGAGGAGGGAGATGAGGAGGAAATGCAGAGAGGTTAACCGGTAAAGGAACTTGTTTGCTACCCTGCACTGGGGGAGAGGGATAGGTGGGTATAAAAGTTGTGGGTGAGAGAGGGATGGATGATGCCAGTACAGTCACATCACATACATGTCACATCACATCACGTCACAGTCATATCACGTAACATAAAAAATCATAGCCTTTCGATCAGTCCTGTGCTTTTCATAATGCGGAGCAGTGCCTGGGAGGCCTTCACTGCAGACGATCCCTGTGGCCAGGGACCTAGGATCTTAATTTCAGTTAGTGGGCGTCCGTCTAGACGCTCCAGCGCACGGCATATATAGGCACTGTCTTTCCTCGCTGTATATGGGGCACTCACAAAGAATGTGGCCTATAGTCTCGTCGCACCCGCAGTTTGTGCATGCAGGGCTATTTGCCATACCTATCACAAAATAATCAGTTCAGTCGTTCAGTCGTGTCCGACTCTTCGTGACCCTATGGACCATGTCACATACGCCACGCTTTCCGGTCTCTCACTATCTTCCTAACATCCCATAACTTCATCTGTAGTGCCTCGAGGATGCCATCTAACCTTCGCGTTCGCTGCCTACCCCTTCTCCGGCGACCCTCAGCCTTTCCCAACATCAAATCTTTCTCCAGCGACTCCTCTCTTCTCATCAGATGACCAAAGTAGCTGAGCTTTAACTTTAGAATTTGACCTTCCAATGAGCAGTTAGGGTTTATGGTCGACAATATCTACTGATTTGATATTCTGGCACTCCAAGGAACTCTCAAGAGTCTTCGCCAGCACCACAATTCAAACGAATCAATTCTTCGGCGGTCAGCCTTTTTCACAGTCCAACTCTCGTATCCATACATCACAACTGGAAAGACCATAGCACGAGTTATACGGATCTTGGTTGGCAGACTAATGCCTCTGCTCTTTACTAGGCGATCAAGGCTAACCATTTCTCTCTTTCCCAGAAGCAGGCGTCTCCTAATTTCATGGCTACAGTCTCCTTCCGAGGTAATCTTGGAGCCCAAGAAGAGAAAATCTGTCACAGCTTTCACTTCTTGTCGATTGATGCTCCAGGACATGATAGGGCAAAACGCCATGATCTTTGTCTTTTTAATGTTCAGTTTAAGCCCAAACTTCTCACTCTCTTCTTGTACGTGCATCAGAAGTCTCTTGAGTTCCACTTCACTTTCTGCCATTAAAGTGGTATTATCCGCATATCTAAGGTTGTTGATACGTTTTTCAGCAATCTTCACTCCAGCTGAAGACTCGTCCAGACCGGCCTTCCTCAAGATGCACTCTGCATATAGGTTAAACAGGCAGGGCGACAGTATGCAGCCGTGCCTCACTCCTTTCTCAATCGGAAACCAATCAGTAAGACCATGCCCAGTTCTGACAGTGGCCTAGCTCTTGTCCTTCATACAAGTTCCTGAGGACACAGATGAGGTGAACTGGAACTCCCATCTCTTGGAGAGCTTGCCACAATCTGCTGTGATCTACGCAGTCAAACGCTTTCGCATAATCAATAAAGCAGAAGTAGATGGGTTTCTGGAACTCTCTTGCTTTTTCTATGATCCAGCGAAGGTTGGCATTTTGGTCTCTAGTTCCTCTGCCCTTGCGAAACCCAGCTTGCACGTCCGGAAGCTCCCTATCCACATACTGCTGCAGCATACCTTGGAGGATTTTCAACATCACCTTGCTAGCATGCGAAATAAGCGCGATCGTGCGGTAGTTGGAACAATCTTTGGCACTGCCTTTCTTTGGAATGGGGATGTAAACTGACCTCCTCCAATCCTGTGGCCACTTTAGGGTTGTCCAAATCTTCTGACATAATGTGTGCAGAATGTTAACAGCGTCATGGTTGAGGTTTTGAAGCAACTCAGCTGGAATGCCATCAATTCCGCTAGCTTTGTTCTTAGCAAGGATGGCTAAGGCCCATTCAACTTCACTCTTCAGGATGCCCGGCTCGAGATCAGTAATCACAACCGTCTTATGTTGGGTTTGCACATTCTGGTCCTTCTTGTACAGTTCTTCTGTGTATTCCTGCCACCTCTTCTTTATCTCTGAGGCTTCAGTGAGGTCCTTGCCTCGTTTGTCCTTTATCACGCCCAGCTTAGCACAGAAGCTTCCTTTCATATCTTTGATTGTCTTATACAGAGCTCTTGTTCCTTAATTGGCTGTTGTCCTCAACTGCTTGGCACTCTATGTTCAGGAAGGCATTCTTATCTGTCCTTGCTCTTTTCTGAAAATCCGCATTGAGAACCTTGTATCTTTCTCTTTCCCCCATAACTTTTGCCATCCTCCTTTCCTCAGCTATTTGCAAAGCCTCTTCAGATAACCAGTTTGCTTTCTTGAATTTCTTTTGCTTTGGAACTACCTTAGTAGCAACTTCTTGTATTATATCACGAACATCAGTTCACATCTGTTCACCCTCTCTGTTTTCTAGGTCTAATTCTTGAAATCGATTCCTCACTTCCACAGCATATTCAGATGGAATTTGATCCAGATCATACCTGAAAGGACTTCTAGTTTTCTGCTTTTTCCTCAATCGAAGCTTAATTTTGGCAACAAGAAGCTGATGATCGGTGCCACAATCGGCCCCAGGCCTTGTTTTTACTGCTTGTATAGCGCTTCTCCATCTCTGCCGGCAAAGAATATAATCAATCTGATTCCTGTACAGACCGTCCGGTGAAGTCCATGTGTACAGGCGCCTCTTGTGCTGTTGAAAATGAGTATTCGCTATGGTGAAGTTGTTTTCTTGACAAAACTCTACTAGCCTGTGCCCAGCTTCATTTGGCTCGCCAAGACCGAACTTGCCTATAATTCCGGATATTTCTTCACTTCCGACCTTAGCATTCCAGTCTCCTATGAGAAAAACGACGTCTGATGATGGGGTGCGGTCTAAAAGGCATTGTAGGTCCGCATAAAATCTCTCAACGTCAGCTTCTTCAGCAGCACTGGTCGGTGCATAGACTTGGATAACTGTTATGTTGAAAGGGTGACCTTGGATCCGAAGTGAAATCATTCGGTCGTTTTTGGGGTTGTACCCTAACACTGCTTTGCCCATTCTTCTGTTTACTATGAGAGCGACCCCATTCCTTCTCTTGGATTCGTGCCCACAAAAAAGACATAATGGTCGCCGGAGTTAAATTCTCCCATTCCGGTCCACTTGAGCTCGCTGATACCCAAGATATCAATGTTCAATCTGTCCATTTCTTCGCTTGACGACATCCAGTTTACCCTGCGTCATAGATCTTACATTCCATGTTGCTATGTGATATATCTCCTTGCAACATCTGACTTTCCGGTCGCTTCCCGACACATCCACAACTGAGCGTCCTTTTGGCTTTAGCCCAGCCGCTTCATTCGTCCTGGAGCTACTAGGAATCGCCCTTTGTTCATCCCCAGTAACATGTGGGACGCCTTCCAACCTGGGGGGCTCATCTTCCGGCGCCATATCATTAATGGTATTGTGACTGGCCATAGGGTTTTCTTGGCAGGAAATACTGGAGTGGGTTGCCATTACCTTCTCCAGTGAATCACATTTTGTCAGAACTCTCTGCCGTGACCTGTCTATCTTGGGTGCCCCTACACAGCAGAGCTCACGACTTCATCGAGTTTCGCAAGCCCCTTCGCCACGACAAGGCAGTGATCCATTGTAAATGCTACACCAACCCACAGGCGGCACAGCAAAGTTTCTTCACATCGGGGTAGGCCAGGTGGAAGCCGGAGCTTCAGGTCAGGGTCCAGGGATTTTAAGCGGCAGTTCAAAGATTTGTGAGAAGTGTCTAGAAGCGTATATCGAAACATAACGTAGGCATTTGAACCTGGAATATAAGTAGTTTTACGGAATCAATTGTACTTTCAAAAAAAAAAAAAAAAAAAAAAACGCGCCCCAATCCGTTAGGGCGATGGAAAGTTATGGTTGTTTTTTGCATTGCAGTATTTTTCGGTCACCCTCTAAATCAGTTACACAGCGGTAGCCCCTGTGAGCTTTTTAAATATTGCATTCAAATATACATGTCACAGCGATTATTGGGATCAAGCTGCCAAACCCCTGATGTCGATATTGCTGTAACATTCACCGCCATTCCAAGCAGATGTGTTATCCACGGCTACCAGACCGATTATGAGTCAATGATGATGAGGCAATCAATATTACTGCGATGTTCATATTCATTTCTGAAATCTGATGAGTGTATAATTCTTTTGCTTTTGATCTCATGGACATATCGATTTTTAATTGTGCGGTGAAATCCACTGCGAGGTGCTGCCTGTAGGCTCCCAGGGCCCAGTCAAGCTGTCTTTGACAGATTTTTCCCTGATAGACCCCCAACTTGTAGGTTGGAAATAAAGTGGATTTGGATTTGGATGTTTTACACTCAGATGTGTCACCAAGGACGCAGAACATGAAAACGGTGAAGTGTGATTACTTCAATATGCTAAATATTTTATGCGCCGTGCGGTGCATTTAATAACTGCTCAACCATGGTGCCTGCAATAAGGTCCACTAGCGAACGAACGCTTGAAAAAGCCCCGGAATGGACGAAACTGTTCAGCCAAGCAGAAGGAACGCGAATTGAAGCTGTAAAAGTCGAAACGACGGCTTTCGCAGAAACGCGATGAAGTTGAGCGCGTGTGCACGCAAGAATAGGTTTACTCCTCGTATATCGAGTCTTCGAGATCTGTGCTTGTTTCGGCCGCTTGAAAAGAGCCAAGTGCTGCCTGTCGCTATAAAGGGACAAAAGGAACGGCCTCTTCCCTCTGCGACCTCCCCCCTTTAACGTCGACCGCACTCACAAGCGACTCGGCGGAATCTAGAGCGGCCTCGCAGTGCCATACCCGTAGGGAAGTTCGAAACAGCGGCCCGGGCAGGGCGAGTCGCGATCCGCCGATTGTGGATCGGCGTGATCCCTCCATTCGGTGGCGAACGACATCGGCAGGCTGCTCTTATCTCCCCCAACACAGCCGTTTAAGGGCCTTACTGTACCTTTGCGTCTGAAGCGGAGAAGGTTGTGCGGCGGGTCGAACTGCGGGTTAAATAATACATCCGATTGGTCTCGACTACAATGCTCCGTCTTATCAACCATCTCTTGGCTCCCCAAAACACCCTTTGTCGATTGTTTGTGCCTCGCTGCGGTGGCGGAGTAGTAAGACGCCCGACCACTGTGCCGGAGTACCCGGGTTCGATCCCGACCGCGGCGGCTGAGTTTCTATGGAGGAGAAACGAAGAGGCGTCTGTGTGTTGTGCGATGTCAGCGCACCTTAGAAAGCCCCAGGTGGTCGAAATTACTCCGTTGCCCTCCACTACGGCTCCCCTTCCTCTCTTTCCACTTTCACTCCCACATTGCTCCCTTCCCTTACGACGCGGTCAGGTGTCCACAGCTACAAGTGTGGCAGATACTGCGGCTTTCCCTTACTTTGAACCATTTATTATTTATTATTATTTATTGTTTGTCGGCGGTGCGCTCCGCGCCGCAACTGTTATGGCCAGAGAAAGAGTTATGTGTGCGTAGACCTGCGTCACAAGTACTAATGAGCACAAAACGCCTATGGCGATGCGGCTTGTGGTCGGCGACCACCCGTAGTTTGCGTCGTGTTGGTGTGAAATAACGAACTCGAAGTGCCTCTTATGGTTCTCTTTTAGCGACGTTCTTGTGAGTGCACTGTCTTGGCATAGCAATAAAAGTCAATGTAAACGAAACAGTTACACGCTGTGACTGGCGCACATGCTTTGGTCCGGGCCACGGGTTTATTATATGATGGCGAGAAAATGGGCTCATGCACAAGCGTCGTGCCCTCTTGCAATGTACCTCTCAAAGCCATGTGTCGGTAAACGTTCGTCTCAGAACCATGTACTGTTTCATTCTGAGGCTACTTGCAGATGACTATGACTCATTGAATGTTGGTTTTACGTATGCTGACAGGAATAACATTCGTATGAGGTGATATCAAATTTAGCTTTATGTTCGTGATCAGCATGGCTTGTATAATAGAATTGAAGTAATGAACGAGAGCTACTACTAATGATTTTAGAAAGATGGCGACGATTCATCGTTTCGTTTCCAAGAGACAATGCACAGTGCGTTCTTCTATCCAGGGTTTCCTGATTTGTTTCAACTTGCCTAGTCTAAGAATACGCCTCTTCAGTAAGATAAGTATCGTGATTAGTAAAATTGCGATTTTCTCTCGAGTTATGTCTGTTTTTTTTTTGTTTTTGCTTTTTGCACTAAATTGTTTTGTACATAGTAAGATGTTCGGATTTGCGATTTGCTGATGACATTGCCTTGCTCTGCGATTTGATGATGACATTGCCTTGCTAAGCAACTCGGGGGATGAACTGCAAATAATGATTTATGACCTAGACAGAAAAAGTAGAAAGGTAGGCTTGAAAATCAATATACAGAAGACTAAGGTAATGCTCAACAGCCTCGGGAAGAAACAGCAGTTTACATTAGGTAGCGAAATACTGGAAGTAGTAGGCGAATATGTCTACTTAGGACAGGTAGTAACCGCAGATCCGGACCATGAAAAGGAAATAACAAGAAGAATAAGATTGGGATGGAGCGCATTTGGCAAGCACTCGCAGATTATGACTAGCAGCTTTCCGGTATCGCTCAAGAAGAAAGTATACAACAGTTGCATCTTGCCTGTACTCACCTATGGGGCTGAAACGTGGAGGCTAACCAAGAGAGTTCTACTTAAGTTGAGGACAACCCAGAGGGCTATGGAACGAAAAATGGTAGGGGTAACATTAAGAGATGGAAAGCGTGCAGAGTGGGTCAGAGAAATAACTAAAGCTACCGACATTCTAGTGGAAATTAAGAAGAAGAAATGGACATGGGCAGGACATGTAGTGCGAAGAGAGGATAACCGATGGTCGCTGAGGGTAACAAACTGGATTCCAAGGGAAGGAAAGCGTAGCAGGGGGCGGCAGAAAGTTAGGTGGGCGGATGAGATTAAGAAGTTCGCAGGGGTCAAGTGGATGCAAATAGCACAGAACCGGGTTAAGTGGAGAAATATGGGAGAGGCCTTCGCCCTGCAGTGGGTATAATCAGGCTGATGATGATGATGATGATGATGAAGAAGATCTTTGGAGCAGTGGAGAAGCGTTTTGCGCTTGCTAGTGTGATCTTACTGCACTTAAGGAAATTGAATGAAGCGAACTAAAATATATTTCGCAAGGATCGATGGGTATAGAGAATATTATGACGCCTAGTTTGTGAAACTTTTTATGCTCTTCATCTGCTTACATTAAAAAGTCCGAAGTGCCCTTGGCATGATGCCAAATACCTTATAGGCATCTTAATTAGCATTTTACCCTCTTCAAATAAATTCTAGCTGGTAGCTTTTTCCACAAGGCACATTCGCGTCTTTGCAATGCATGTGCCATATCAATCTCAATGTAACCAAATCAGTTGTAACATGGCCAATCCTCTTGCATACAACTTCGGCAATATGACCTCTGTGCGCATCCAAGCTCGATCGTGGTGTTTTTTTTTCTGACCTTCTTGTTCTTGTTTTCTGAGCGCGCTGGACGTTTTGAGAATAATGTGTTGGAATCTTGAGTCAAAGTTTGACAAAACAGAAAGTTTAGCTGGCTCACTTTCGTCACGCAAGAAGCTTATAGTGAAAAACCATATGCACCATTATTTACGAGTTGGTCTGCTAAGTTAATAGTTGGGAGAAAAGTTTCATCATGTGCAGATAGCAAAACAGAGGGTGAATTAAAACTACATATTATGAATATTGACTGCGTGTTGTTGCTGCAGAGGTGAAAATGTAGGTGAAAATGTAAGTCGTGAGAGTGACCAATGTGCTTCGTTGTTATGTCTGTGCGTATCAAGCCAAATTCACCCGTGCTATAAAAATGAACGCATTTTTACAGTAGTTTGGCCTTTGAACTTCTGTTGTTTTTCGGATCAGTGGATATGCGCACGAATGTTTTCCCCGGGATCAACAGGGACAGATTGCGGTTCTGATTGCATCTCAAAACCGTGTTCCAGCGGCCCGTCACCCATCATGACTTCTTATTAGGGCGAGCTAAATATTTGAGCGCGCTGAAGGACAGATGGAGCGAAATGTGCGGTCACCGAAAAGAGAGAGAGAAAAAAAAAAAAGGTCGCGCATGAGAATATTAGAACTGATGGGAACAAGCCTTGAAAGAGATATGCTATGCATTGATTGAGAGAGAAGTGAGTAAGGGAGGCGAACAGGATAAAATCGCGCGCCGAGAATAAGTCTTTCTCTTGTTTCGCTTTATATGGTAGTCCTGTTTTCATTTCACCGAACAAGCTCCGCGGGTCAGGTCATCAGCAGAAAGAAAATGAGAGATAAGCGTTGCTGTTGACTTTTAAACTCGACATCAAAGATCCATTATTTTGTGGACCGCCGAATGTATACACAAGCATAAAGTAGCTCGGCTCGAAAATGAAAATGAAAATGAGTCCTCACAGCCACCGTCTGTTTAGGAGTACACGGTTCGAGGCTCCTACTCTCTTCTCATATGCGTCACTGATGTCCTTAAAGATAATGACTGCGGCATATTAAATCTGAAATGCTGAAGAACGATGGCATTGGACGAGTGAACAATTCTAGTTCAGAGCCCGAACATGCAGAAAAAGTTCTGAGACCTCTTTCGGGCGACCAAGCTCGCCAAGTCGTTGCTGGATAAAGCGTTGCTGGATAAAAAGGAAGTTCGCGGAACAGGAAATGGGAGGCACTAATAATCCGGAGATAACTGTGTCTTCTCTCCCTGCAGCGGTGACTCGCTTTTGCTTGTTGCGGTGTTTTCTTTCCCCTCTCTTGGTTGCTGTGGTTAGAAAAAAAGAGTTCCCACTTTCTTGCTTAGCACATTCATTGACTCGTGAAATCAGCGCAACCGCATGCACTGTCAAGTGTAGAGATGCATGTTTTTTTTTTTTTTCCGATGAAGCATGAGGCTATATGCGCAGTGCTAAGCCTTGTCAAGCAGTATTGCACTACTTAACAAAATCTAGGATTGGGAGTATGTCAAAGGGTATTTAGGCTAATTGTGGGTTCTTGAAGAACGGCATAATATTAATCGGCGTGGCCGAAGGGAGTGTCATGAAGGGCGAGACCGTTGAAAGTGACTTTGATGGGAGAAAGCTTGTTTTCGCAGCTGTCGAATAAAACAAAAAACGGCTGAACCGCTTACATGCCTTTTGGATTCATTGTTCCACACAGACGAATATTTTATTTATTTTATTTATCTTTTACCCACAGCGCCAGGCATTGCAGGGGGGGGGGGGGGTTGATACATATAACATAGCCCATAAATGCAAGTAAAAAAACATAGCAGCACCGTCATGCATAAAGTAACGAAAACAAACGAATGACAACATTAATGCAGTTCGCACGTAATACAGAATTTAGGGTATAAGGAAAACGTCAACCGCATAGTTCACCCAATAAACGTGAAAAACAAAAAACAAAGTACCAACGCAGTACACATGCAAATGCAAAGTTCAGATCATAAAAACCTCAAATGTGTAATTTACGCAAGTATACTGCGCAAGGATGAAGGCACACTACAGTAAACAGTGCAATACACACAAAGAAACGAGGCAACAGCGCGCATATAACGTTGCAGTATCTAACGGTGAAATGACGTGACTTGGCTCAAAGTGAAATAGAAAGCTTCATTTGATGACATAGCCGCAATGGCTGCGGGCAAACGGTTCCATTGACGAATGGTCTTCGGGGTCGCTGTATGATGCCGTCCTGCACTTATATTCACGTACCTTTTGCTTATGGTCGAGGCGTGCGGATCCGTAATATGGTTCGAAGATGTATGTTTAGCGTTGAATTCTAATGTAGGAGTAGTATACGTTGTGGAAAAGTTTGAGCCTCAGTTTAGTGCTCCGCTGTTCTAATAATTTCCAAACGGGGAGCTTTTTTTGCTATTGTTGCACGTTTAAATGACTTCCCAAGTACATATCGAGCCGCTAAGGGCTGAACTTTCTCAAGTTTCTCTTTATCACCTATGGTAGGAGGATCCCGCACCGTGCTAGCATACTCCAACACTGACCGCACATGAGTTTTGTAAAGGAGTTCTTTGGTAGCTTGCGGGTAGGAACGCGTGTTTCGACAAAGAAATCCTAAGGATTTGCTGGCCTTTCCAACTACATAACCAACATGCTGACGCCAGCAAAGGCACGACGTGGAATAGACACCCAAATACTTATATTTTTAAACTATTTTCAGATGTGCATTATTTATAGCATATGTAGACACTAATTTTGCACGTTTCCTCGAAAATGCTATACATACTGTTTTATGCAAGTTAAGATTGATTTTTCAATTTACGCACCACTCAAAAATAGTGTCAAGGACATTTTAAAGCACATCACAGTCAGCATTCTATGTTATATTTTTATACAGGATACAATCGTCTACAAACATTCTCATCTGAGAAGCTATAGTTTCAGTGATATCGTTGATGTACACCAAGAAAAGAAGAGGTGCCAAGACGGAACCCTGAGGGACTCCGGACGTCATATCAATAACACCAGATTCAGCTCCATACACAATTACAAATTGCTGTCCCGCATGCAGATATTCAGAATTGCCCAGGCAATTATGCGACAATCAATGCTATAAGAGTACAATTTTCGTATAAGCAAATTATGTGGAGCGGTATCGAAAACTTTACAAAAGTCTAAAAATATACAGTCGATAGCATTGCTGGTATCTAAAGCTTTGGCAATGTCATGGGCAAATTCGTTCAAATGAATGAATCCCTTTCTAAATACGTGCTGGTAGGGGTTTAATAAGCCTCGAGTCTCAAGTTGTTTTCTAATACTTGAATATACAAAATATGTTCAATAAATTTGCAGGGAACTGAAGTAAGTAAGATAGGACGATAGTTTGACACTTTAATTTGAGGGCCGGATTTATATATCGGAACTATGAAACGATTTTCCAATCGTCGGGAAGGGAACTATCTTCTAGCGATTTTTCAAATATTATTTTCAAGAATAGAGCTATTGATCTTGAGCATCCCCGAAGAAGGGCATTTGGCAAACCACCCGGCCAGAAGCCTTAGCAGTACTCAACCAATCCAGCAGCCCCGTTATGCCATTCAAGATAAAAAAAAAAAAAAAAAAAAAGATTTTCTGAGGGTGAGGTTGTAATCGCGAAGAGCGTGGCTGAACCGCGCGGTTTTCGTTTGCTTAGAAAATGTTGAGGCAAAATATGCATTGAAAAACTCAGCTTTATATGCAGCATCCCTGAATTCTGTTTCAGCTTCCATAAGAGGTGGAATGAATATGTTATCCTTTTTGTTTCTTGTTAAATATTTCGATAGTTCTTTAGGATTTTGGCTGATTTAATATGAAATGAATCAAAGAACGCTTTCTTCGCCTGTTTAAGTGCCGATTTTACCTCGTTACTTAGTAATGTAAGCTTATGAAAACCATTAGCAGATTGATTTTGTTTTACTGCTCTATAAGCTCTCTGCTTTTGGTTTAACAGCCTTTTTTAATGATACATTAAACCATGGTTTGCTTCACTTTCTTTCCGAAGTTAATATCTAGGATGGAACAAAACGGTCACGGAGCTCGAAAACGTTTCTTTAAAAGCATGACCAGAGCTCTGCAAAGTCGTTAGTCTCAGTGACAGTTTCAAACACAACATAGTAATTATCTAGTGCTGAGTTATTTCCGGTGTGTTAGCCCTTTCATAATTGTAGACGCGATGACTTTTAGAATATTCCTTCAGGAGTTCTACATTTAATTCACCTAAAACCGCCTCGTGATCGCTAATTCCCAGCACTACTAGTGTTGTCTTAACTAGTTCAGGTTCGTTTGTGAATAATAGATCAAAGATATGCTCCCCTCGAGTAGGTTCAAGAACATTTTGGTTTAAGAAAAATAGATTCATAAAGTTTACCAGAGCCTCATTGAGCCCTCCGGTTACTGAGATGCTAGCTTGTTGGTGCCAGTTGACGTTAGGCAAGTTGAAGTCGCCGCCAATAAGTAAATAATCATTTGTTATTCATTCAGTCAAATAAGTTAGTTTTATAATGCGATCAAATGCACTTCCAGGTGGTCGATAAAACTAACACATAGATAAGTTTTTAGCATTATGGAGCTCAACTGACACCATACGGCTTCGCACGATCCGCAATCAGTGTTTATCCGGGAATACGACATTTTTTTTTTTTTTTTTGTCTACCAGGATGAACACACCCTCTCCGCGGCTATTGCGATCTTTCCGGTAGCATGCGTATAATTCTGGGAACACCTCATTATCAGCGATATCGCTAGTCAACCATGATTCCGTTCCAATAACTATATACTGATGGCTTGGCAGTATGAAGAAGGCTACTGAATTCGTCAATCTTGTTTTTGACGCTACGACAATTCACCACCATACACGAAAGCCTCGAGAGTGTACTGTAGTGTGGTCATTCAAACGGTATAGAACTTGGTTAGCGGTGTCATCGTAGATGTATTTGACACCACTAATCAGCAGAAATTCTTGCTTGAGTTTCACCTTATCAGTGCTATCTGCTCTGTATTTTGCGCATTCCCAAACATGCTATCTTTTTCGTCTTAATGTCTCCGAATAATTCTCGGACACACTCATTTCCGTGCCCTTGAAACTTCTTGCGTTTTGCAAGACCTTTTATTTCTCCTTAAACGAAGAAAAATGCACTATAATCGGTCGTTTATTTCTTTGCTTGAACTTTCTATTCCTGTGAACTCTTTCTGCTGTTGAGAGCGAATCCCCGAGATTAGTTTTGGACACTTTCTTTATAACGTTTTCTGAATCGGACCATGTTTCGCGTGGGTTCTTATCTTCTATGCCGTAAAACACTAGGTTGTTACGTTGGCCGCGGTTTTCTAGTTCGTCAACTTTGGATAACAAGATTTTCAAGGTTTTTTGATTGGCTTCACAGCTCGTTTTACATACTTGCACTTTCGTCTCATTTTTGGCAATAGAAGCATCCTGTGTCTCCAGAGAATTAATTATCTCCGTTAGAGCCTATAACACCGAGCTTTGTTCTGTTTGATTTCTCTCAATACTTTCAAGTTTTGTTTTAATTTGATTTTTGGCCATCCAGAATCATCTGCAAAGTAAGATCATTGTTTGGTCCGGGATTTAACTGAACGTCACCACATACAATGAGCAGGAAGAAATCAAAAGATAAACGCCGTAACATTACAAATATACATCGTGAACGACGAGTAGGAATCGAGTGAGATCTATTACAGTCGTAGGGGGTTTGGGGTGGAACCGGCAATAAAGACACCGCGAACTGCGAACAATACGTTAGTTCACTGACCTGCACGAATAGCAAAAAAATGCATGAACGGCACTCCCATCGTCATGCCGGTTCTACGCCCCGGTAAAGCACTCGCGATGCCCTCTTTTTGTAGGCGGTTTACTTCGTCCTGGTCACAATGTTTGTTGATTGGAAGACTACAGCGGCCAAAATCAGCTTTCGGGCACGCCATGCGCTCACTGTCACTTCCTTCGGATGCTTCGCTGTATACCGTAGACGCCCTACACATTTCGTTGATGTTAATTTAAGCTCGGTGACCGGCTGTTTCGTAGCCACATTAGTGATAACCTGCAAGAGCAGCAAAAAAGGCGTGAGCGGCACTCCCATCGTCGTACCGGTTCCACCTGAACATAAAGCTCAAGCCCTCACATCATACGGCAGAATCTTCACGAACATAGGTTTATTATACACAGCAATTGACGTTAAACCCAACAAACCAAACCAATCATTATAGTCAACAGTAATCGAAGCTGGAGGCGTGGCGCTGTGTTTCACACAAAAAACAATTGACTCGTGATTAATGGGATTCTAGCAGTAAAGTATGCGTTAGCATTAGTGTTCCAATCGATCAATAACCAGGTGACATGCTGCACCACCTTTCCACTCTCCCCAACCTTCCAGTCTGATTGGAGACAGCGGTTTCCATTTTGTTACCTGTCAGATACTACTCTCTCTCTCCCTCTTCCTTCTACTGCTTTCTCTCTATATCCCTCCTTTTCTCTGAAGATGGAGGAGGGGACTTCTTTCTCTTCGCTTTGCCTCAATGCCGCCAAGGCTTCAGATGCCACTTGCAACCCCAGACACTTTCTTGCGACAATGGGCGTTCTGATGCAACCGCATTAAAATAAGAAAATAACACTACTGCCCTTTCGTATATTAGAAAATTCCTATTAAAAGATAACATTCGGGATCGAAATATGCGTACTCATCAGCCAGTTGACATGGCCAGCAGTCGAAACCATGGTTCAGCGCGTGGAAACATAAGCAGGATTCGTCGTTTTCCAGCGTGACGTACAGCCTGCGCACAGCGCAGTCATCAGTAACATGATTCCATTATGCGCTTCATTATTTACGGCTTGTCATGCACGAGGAAGCAAAGTCTTCAGTACCTACTAGGCCTGCTATGTGTACCATGGACAACTGCCAGGTGTTTGAAAACTTCTGAGTACCTCCAACCTCCTATTTAGATACCAAGTTTTATGAAAGAGATGTTACACTAGTTTCGCTTGATGAATTCTGATACTATTTAACGATGTGACGCCTAATTTCGAACAGATATTGCCTAATGGGTGAACAACTCTAAGTAGTTAATTAACAACTTTTCTTCTCTCTTCGTGCATTCAGTAGGGAACGCCACTGCAGGTCAACTTTTTTCTGTAGAACAGCGCGACTTGTACAAGGACGGAAGGAAGACAACACGGACAGGCGCTGACTTGCAACTGATGTTTATTGCTCGGAGCGTGGTAATATATATATATATATCAGGCTCCAAACAACAAAAGAAAACACAGAAGCGATACACATTTTATTATACACTTAAAAACACGTGTGATGCAACCACGTCACTTCCCTGTAGCTAGATATCTAAGTTCCTTTGCTGACAACGCCAAGGACGGGCTGCTGACACAGGCGTCATTGACCGTGCGATTTGTGCGGCCTCAATAATTTCACGGCTTATCTTGTCCCGATGCCTATTTAACACTTTTGTTTTTTGGAAATAAGGCTGGCAGTCGTTACTTTTACAATCTCTGCAATGGATGCCGGGATGCCCTTTAAAGGAGATAAAAACATTATTTTTGTGTTCTCTTAGGCGCTCGTTAAGGCATCTGCCCGTCTGGCCGACGTACTGTTTGCCGCAAGACAGTGGGATGGAGTAGATGACACCATCTCTGCATGCAACAAATTGATTCTCATGTTTTATGGTGCACTTTTCTCGTATAGATTCAGCGTTAACAAGCTTGCACAATTTCCTAAGCTTTTCAGGAGCCGAGAAAACAACTCTGACATTAGCTCGGTGGCCTATCTTCTTTAGCCTGTGGGAAAATTTGTGGATGTAGGAACGACTGTCGTCTTTTGTTTTTCTTTGGCGGATTCGGCCGTTTCCTTCTTTTTGGTTTTGCTTAAACACGCAAGCATCGATTCAGAAACGGACACGAGCAGTTGCTTGGGATATCCTGCCTTCAAAAGGCGATCGGTTTGACGGTTGAAACTTTTTTTTACAGAATGAAGGCCTGATTTGTTTAAGGCATTTGTATAGCACGACGTAGCCACGACGCGATTTACGAGCTTAGAGTGCGACGACGCAAACGGAAGCAATGGCTTGTTGCTACGTGGTTCATAAGACCAGCAGCATGCGATTTGGCCGGCAGCTGTGTCTGAGATCAAGAAATCTTATCTCATTATCTTGAGGTACTTCATGAGTCAACGTGAGCGGGGGAAGACACTTAACAAAAATATCTTGAACCTGGTGCATGACGGAATCAAACTCTTTGTCATCGGCATTTAACAAAACAAGAAAGTCATCAACAAACCGAAAACACTGCAAACATTTCGATCCTTCTAAAAGTCGTTGGAGCATTCTGTCTTTTTTGCGAGTAATAGATCACTGAGCACGGGCACTACACATGAGCCAATGCACACTCCTTTTTTCTGCAGGTAAAGTTCACCATCCCATGTCGCATAAGTTGATTTAATGTACACTTGTAGTAATTCTAAGAAGCCAGTGACGGAGAGGCCTGCCTCGTTTTGGAAGGCGACAACTCCGTACTTGTCAATACATTCTTCCATGCACGAAAACAGCTGGTCATGCGGCAGTGAATAATAAAGATATTTGACGTCAAATGAGCAAGCCATGAAATTTTTGTTCTTTTGGGTTTCTAAAACCTGGATTACATCCTGTGACTTTTTTACCAGAAATGGATCGTCTATGGTCAATGAATTCAAAATCTTCTTAAGAAATACGGCTACAGTTTTTTGCCAAGTGCCGTTTTCAGATACTATTACCCGGAAGGGACATTCCGGTTTGTGCGCCTTTGCACTGAAGAATAGCTGCCGACTGAGCCGTTTACATTTGTCGATAGAGTTTTTCAAGGCATAAAGGTTATGCTTTTCACATAGTTTCTTGGCTTTAGCCTTGACTTTAGCCAAGGAGACCTTCTTTTCTACACTAAAGCACGACAGTACGGCTTCGCGACCCTTATTTGCATAAAGATGCGACGGGATCACTAGGAAACCTCCTTCTTTGTCAGCCATAAGCAAACGCAGCGAATGTTCTTTCAAGTAGGACACAGTTCTCCGGACAGGAACAAAATTCACCGGAACCTTACACCGTAGCAACGCATCGACCCCTTCGCGAAGCCGTACTGTCGTGCTTTAGTCATGCTTTTGGAGGGCTGCGAATTAATTTCGACCACCTGGGGAGGTTCAACGTGCACTGATATCTCACATATCGCACAGCACACAGGCGCTTTTTGCGCTCTTATGTTCCGTCGAAACGCGGCCGCAGTGGCCGGGTGAGACATACTTTCATTAAAGAACCTAGTTTCGAAACTTGGCTCGCGTTCGATTTGATTGAAAATTTTAGCATCGGCATCATGTTTGGCGGCATGGAAAGTGAAAAAAAAAAAAATTGAATTTGGTTTTTCTACGTCTCGCATTAATGAAGGCACTGCTTTAATGAAATAAGGACGCAGTTTGCTTAGTTTATGACGTCTACGACGTTTTCGCGATTCCCGTGACAATGCCACGCCGAGAAATGGCATTCTAGCAACGTGCACTTTGGCGCACCAACCTAGCGACTACCTTTACGCCTTCACTCTCGAGATTTCGAACCACACTACTCATCCACAAGTTTACCTGCTGGACTCAGCTTCAGTGTTGAAGGTCTTCTCGTTTGCATTGGTGTACTAAATCCAAAAATTGAAAAGTTGGTTAGATAGTTTCGTTCAATTATTCGCCTTTATATTGCATTCTGTAGTGGAAATAACGTGCGCGTTGCCGAACAGTTCCTCAGAACAGACGGCCCAGGCGTATTTTTCATGCCTTTTGAAAGAAAACTACGGATTGAATAATCTCAAGCGCTTTTTGTTTCAAGGTGTAACACAAATTCAAACAAAAAAATTGCAACTTGACACATTTTCTTTTTCACTACATTTTTTTTTTGCAATATTAGTGGACTACAAAAATTTCTTTCTAAATGACCCGGCTGGCAAAGAGGGAAAATATTCGTTTTTTTTTTTTCCCTCTTAGCGATGTCATGGCAACCTATTACCTCTTGGTTCTATAGCAACCTGCAGAACCATCATATGCCTCTTATACCCAACCACGTATTGCACTACATGTCACATTTCCTGACGGCTGATTTCATAAGCGTGGCGGGCCGTATTGGTAGTCTTGCAAATACTATTCACCGCAACATAACATATCTGCTAACCGCCTGACGGCCGTATATCACGACGCATTGCCCCCGAACGTGTGCGCCCAGCAAACCTTCGGTCGCACCGTAATGACTAGTACTGTCTGTTGCTTCAGCTAGTGCCAGTCAGCGAAATCTAACGCTATGCGACGCGATATTGACTGAGGAAGGAGACGCGCATGACGTGGAGTCATTATTGAGAGCGATTATGTAACGTACTATGGCGCTCTCTATGAGCTGCAGCGCCCGGGATGTGACGAGACCTTAGGGCTCAAAGCAGTACGTGCATATAGCGGTGTTAAAAGTTAATGTATTTAATCGCCGATGCAAGCTACAGTTACCGCTGAATATTGGTGCAAGTTTGACACTCCGTATAACCTTCGAACGACTTACCATAAAGCGAAAACGTCATTTGGTGTGCATGGAACACTGCAACGGCGTCAGTTATCTGTCCCTTACATACTGAAATAAATTATTGATCCTCGTATGTTTCATGTCACGTGCGTGGCTGATCGTCTAATGCCAACCGTGTGGCGCACCTTTTACCCCTGCAGAAAAGCGCTTCGGACGCGGCATTGCTTCGACCCTTATCGTGAGCCTTCATTGATGAATAGCTGTATAGAGGTAGGGCTGGAACATGCCTCGCCATGTCGCTGTTGATAAGGTCTTCGTGCTTCTCAAGGTCTTCGAAACTGGCATTATTCTAACAAAGTCAGCAACGAGGAGAACCTGTGCGTCTCTGATACTGTAAGAGACATTTGCGCGAGAACTTCATGCCTTGTCGTGTTTTCGAGAGAAATCAGAACGGCACTCTTTCTTTTATTTTCTATACATCGCATGAATTGCGCATGCGCAGGAGATATCCTGAGACTACAAATGGCGTAATGAAGAAGCGTGCCGTAGGTATAGCAAACCATTTTTTTTGTTTGGTTTCATCTAAACAGCATATAAAAATTGTGCCCCATGGCGACATTATGAGCGGCCCATCGAGGAAACGGTTCTTCGTCACACTGGAGCTCCACAATGAAACCCGTTTGACTTCGGTTGTGTCGTGCCAGAATAAGTCTACTCTTCACTCAGTCTGGACATACAAAGTGCGAGCATAAAATGTACAATGCATTTATTTACTTATTTATTGTTCTATGTATTTATGCATTTACATTTCTCACAGCCTCCAATTGGGGTTACAGAAAAGGGGGGTTACAAAAACAAATTCCGTGGTGACAACGTTTGCAAATAGAACATCATTATATAAATATTGGTATGCAATAGTAAACAAATCAACTAACTAAAAATAAAAGGGAAAGCACTTATGAAAAAAATGCTGCATATTGTTCTTCGAAGAAAACGAGGTCAGAGGTGTGAGCAATAGTATGTGTAAGACAGGTCAAACAAATGATTGAACGTGGAAGTGCTGATATTTTGAAAGCCTTGCTTTTTCCGAAAGGCGTTTGAAACTAAGGTGGTTACAATCAGTGAGAAGTGCCACTCAGGTGTATACAAGAGGCAGAATGGAAGGATGATGACTGTAAATAATTTTGCGGAAGAGGCAAACAAGTACTACTGTTTTGCGAGATTTCAAATGTGCAGAGTGCTGGACATGCTACTGTATAGAATACTGTTTGTTAAGCCATTGGAATTCTGTGTTCCCAAATGTAAACACTTTCTTCTGGCAATGAAATTAAACTTTAAATGTTCAAAAGGTAGAAAGATTTTTCACAATTATGAATTTGATATCTGGCTCGTTGATCACTATTGTTTTGGATATAGATATTATTAGACGCGTAAATTGTGTGTCGTCGTCGGCATAGAATGAGTGCAGATATTGACCTATCTGTGCCTCCCACGGAGCAGTCGTCCTTTTTATGCCATAGTAAAGAGAGAGAAAGAAACAGAAGAACGGAAAGCCAGGGACGTTATCCAGGTGATGCCCAGTAGGCTGCCCTACCACTGAAGACTGTTCTTTTTCCCATTAAGACCGTCTTAGCTCTGCTCCCTATCAAGATGTTTCACGCAGCAGCAGGTGCACTCTGATGTCGGCCACATTATTCTGAAACCCGGGACTTTCCACGACGCTACCTACAGAGACGCAAAGAGCGGTAGTAAGAGCGAAGACGAGCCATTCTTGCAACACTGGCGAAGAGGCCTTCTGATGAAAGCATAAAATAATACCTGCAACTTGGACAGAGCCTCCACAGTTATCATGACAGGTGCTTGGCCGCAGCAGAGGCAGAACGGCAACGGGAATCAGGGCTCATCGGTCCTGAGGTTAACGTTCTGCTGGAAACCATAAAAGTATTGTACCTGCGAATTATTAAACTGAATAACATGATTTTCTAGATTCCCAAAAACTTGAGCGACATTGAAATCTGCGACGTTGCCAGCTACGGCAACAATGTCACAAAAACAGCAACGAAACCTCGTTAGAAGCTTCTAATCAAACGTATACCAAGAAGGGTCGTCAACTTAATGAGCCCGGACGACCCTTAGTTGTTGCAATTAGACCTGGAGAGCTAGAGCTTCCGCATTCATCATAACAGCAGCTTGGCCGAAACGAAAGCAGATAAACTGGAACTGGGGAAACAAAGTACCTGCCTTTATTTTGATGTCATTCTCGCCGAAATGGGGGCATAACTGCAATGGCGACCAGAAATAACTGATCCTGGCATCAATATACGTCTTGAAAAGCCTCCAAGTCCGCATCAGGACACGGAAACCATCTTCTAGAGAAAAGCTGTCAACCAATGTAAGATCAGTATGAACTGTTGCCAATGGTTGCAAACCGATTTCACAACCAGAAATAGACAACGTTATCGTAATCGCTCACTTCTAGAAAATATCTGCAGCACAAGATGCGCAGTTCTTTCTTGGGACTGGTCTAGGCCTCAGTGTTGTTACCTCTTGGAGGGACTAGCAGGAATTTGCAACACCCAATAACTTTTGGAAGGCATACGTGCCCAAAAGAGTTATAGAGACAAGCAACAAGCTGAATCCTTTGGCGCAGGCGATTCTCTCCCAGCAAGAAGAATCCCGCCAACTTAATACCAAGACGAATCTCCGAAGACCTAGCCGCTAACCTTACATTGGCAAACAAGCGGGTTCACGTCAATAAATTGACCGCAAAACTGTTGAAAATTCGGATTTCATGCTAATCCTCGTGACCGATCTCATCCGCGGAAAGGGCAAGCCTAAAGGACCAATAAAAAAATACAGCTAACGACTTAATATCCGACAGGTCAAAGCAATCAGGAAAAGACATAACTGGGAGCCCTCAGGTCCTAAGCTTGACCTTGAATCCTGTACTGTTGCATCCAACGACAAACGGACGCAATCCAGGAGTTACCAATTCATACAGAGAGTTTGAATAACTCAACCCAAGAAAAACAGACATGCCTGCTCGATGAAGCTAGAGCTGATTTGAGTTGCCTATTACCAGCTTGTAAAGGCGGCGAAAGACGTCCTACCATCAGCAGGCTGACATCACAATTTGGAAAAAACTGGTTCTCAAGCGTACAGAAGTGCTTTGAAGGACCCTCAGCGTACCAGCTCCATAGACGGTGACCAAATTGACGTGGCTCTGCACAGCGCGCTTTTCACAGAGAAGTTCCGACTCACAGATCCACTGCAGTATAAGTCAGCTGTAAGTGAGTGGTGCCTTATCCAAAACCAAAATTAGCGAGGCACTAACGACCGCGCTACTGGAAAATATGCCTGACAGTGTTGGTTTCGTCGAGTCGTCACGAAGTTGAGGAGGCAGTTTCGCAAAACTTCGTAGACAATTTCTGGACGATGCAGTTCACATTTCGTCTACTTTAACTCGACAGTATGAGATATAAAATATAGGCTACAGCTCTTTTTTGAAGATGCGAGACTCCTACCTTGCACTGGAAATTTTCGACGTTTGCTCTACTGCATGCACTGACACCAGGAATTCTCAACACACTCCGAGAGCAGCTATGCAGGATCAAGCGTGTCAATCCAGTGTTTTTAAGTCTTCGCGGATTGAGTGCACCTTGCAGGGATGGAAGGAGTTAGTACTAACAAGGGACACATCATCAGCCTTAACAGCTGCTGAATACTTCTGGCCTGCGCAGCTTTTCTCAAGCGGCTCTCGAGCACTCAAGCTGTGCAATGGCAAGTTCCTAACGCCATCTGTCCCGCGGTAAACAAAGTAAGAGCTTCTTTGTAGTCCTTGACATAATATGGAGTTCCAGTCACTATCATCATTGCAAGGTAGTGTGATCGCTCACGCAGCAATTTCTCTTCATGACCCAATAAAGACTACCCGTTTTCCGTCGCACCCATTTCAGTGCCAGTCTCTACCAAGACGTTCCACGCAGAAGCAGGCTTACCCTGAGTTCCACCACGTGGCACATCCACTGGTCAGCTTAAGCATAAGCATGATCATTAGCGGAAGCATAAAACATAAGCAGTGTGCTATATAAGTATTTGGAACTAGCGTTAGGTATATATGCTATGAACGAGGCATGTTTTCAAAGCCGCACGCACTTTCGTAACCATGTCTTCTTGGGTGCGAGATTTTTTGTCAGGCACAGAAACAGCCTCTATTGTTCTTGTCAGACAGTCGGCAGAATCTGGCTTTTTTTTGCCGCTTATTTTTTAGCATAAGCTCTGCGTAACCCTGCGTAACATTCTCCCTCTTATCCGATTTTATGGGGCCACATTAAAAGAGTAATACACAGAAGCTCAGAAGCCACTCTGAGAAAGCAGTTTTATGAGATAAGCGATGGAAACAGGAGGTGAAGGAGCTCACTGCAAGAGGCAGAGGGGCTTCAGTGCGCGCGCCTGCTGAAAAGCGATCTGCCGCGAGATCTGTCAATGTGGACCACCCTGCGCGTTCACGAGATAACGGGAATGTTAAATATGCGGTTCAATCAGAGCACTCTCAGGTTCATGAGAACACAATACCCTGTAAAAGGCAAAATTCGCTTGCAAACCAAAGTCGAAGCTTCAGCATATAAAGAAGGTCACGGGGGATTCACCGCTCCTTTTTATTTAGAGCGCTCTGAGCGGGTGAATCATTATCGAGTTAATTGTACAACCACGAAGGGTACGAAGCTGCGTCAGGATCACACGAACTAAGAATGCGAAAATTATTTCTTATAGTTCTTATTCATTGTGTTTTTCTACCGGCATTCGTTGTTTCAAGAGGAAGAAAAAGAAACCTGAGATTATTCGCTTAGGAAGGAGAAGAGAAAAAAGAAGCCGTTTTTCAGTCGTCTGTATCAGCGCTTGTACTCTCTTCTGACTGTGCCTTTGTGTTGTTTGCGTTGCATCAGTGTATCGTAATGCACTAAAGCAAGGCCAGTAATAGTTGCCTTACCTACTTTCTGTTTTTTACTGTTCTGGTATTCGGCTCCTGAGCCAAATACCACAAGATCGGATCCCTGCTGTGGCGGTAGCATTTCTATGGAAGTGATACTCGACGCTGCCATAGCGCAGAAGCTCGATGCCACCGCACGTTAGCGGACCCCAGGTGGTCAAAATCTATATGGTGCCCTTCACCACGGCTTCCCTCATAGTCAACGCGCAACTACGGGACGTTGAACCCCACGTGGCATTTCTTCACTTTACTTCAGGGGAGCGAAGTTAAAAAATATCAAGTGCATGTTACGAGGGCCAAGGGATCAGTAACAGATTACGGTCTCGTGAGGCGCAGCGGGATTGAGTTCAAGAAGAGTGCAAAAAAAGAAAAGAGAAATTCGCCTCCCTTATTGCGCGCCGAAGTGCCAGCTCGAAAGAAATTCAAGATGTCACCGCCACAAAAATGCAGTTGTATCGGCCAGAGATTATCACTGCCAAACAATGATAAAGTAAGCAAAGTGCTCGGTGGAACATAGGCTGCTAAAAGCTTTTAAGTTATGCCAAATTAAAATGCTCACGGCATCCCAGAAAAAAAAAAAAAACTCCATTAGCAGTTTTAGTGAAGTCTTTCCCATCGTTCGGGGGGGGGGGGGGGGCTCTGTTTTATTGCGGGGAACGAAACTCTAAAATTCAAAAGTGCTGCTATCGAAGGGCTTTAGCGAACCAGCAGTAGATAAGAAGCTATTTAAACTCAACGAGTACAACCACAATTACAGTATAAAAGTATATTTCTAACTGCTATTATCTCTACGTTTGAGGAGCGCTCGATCGAGGAGTAATAGTGATTAAAAATACGGGGTGCATAGGAATGCATTCCACTCTTTGTTTATATTTATAGATTGCAATATATGTTAAAACTGGCTTTGAAGAGTTTTATTTGTTTTTCTTTGATTGTGCAAATATATTAAATATGCCGGTTCTTGTTGCAGCACTTCTTCCCTTTCCTATTACATGCGGGGCTTTAGAACTTAGTCTGTGCTTGAATATTAGCTGGTAAAAAAAAAAAGGGCCATAATACGCCTTTGTTTACGAGATAAAAAGTTCTTTTTATATTCGTAGCTTCACCGTGCTTCCTGCGACATCTTTTTAAAGCTAAATTTCAGTTGACACGCGCAGTATACCTCCCACTGGTGCAAAGAAATCAGCGCTCTCTGCTACCGCCTTTGAAGTGACATGCGGCAAATCAGCTGTTCTAGATGCAGAGCAATAAGTTGGTAGCTTATCTTTTTTTTTTTTTTTTTCACACCTCCTTACAATGCAAACATTGAGACTGTAGCAAGACCTTGTTAGCCAGTACTAAACCTTATTTTTGCGTGAAAGTAAGTATTGCAAAAGAAGTAAGAATCTAACGCGCGTATATCAACAAACAAGCTAACAACGTGCGCGCTGCACGTCGGATCGTTTCAGAATTTTCATTCTCCCGCTTTTATTTTCTTTTGTATGTGTAGTGTGTACAGACAGTGCGCAATGTTGTACCGGCGTTCAATTTCAAAAGCAAACGCACACTTATCCGTAACACACACAGGAGAGTAGCAAAAATCGAGGTTACTGGCGGAGCTGGAGCATAACCTTTGGAACTTAAGCAACCATGTCGACCTCATCGATCTCGGGGACCTACTACAAGGAACTAGAAACCTAGGTCTGTTTTCTTTTTCGGCCCTTATCTGAACAAAGCCAAATGTTTTGGAAAGTGGCAGATACGATCGACGCTTCGATCGATGTCCCGACAACTCGCTGCTATTCGAGTGAGCAAGTTTTGCCCGCCAGTTTCCTCGCTCATCATCGACGCCTTGTTATGGTCGTGGAGGGGGCTGCTTTCGTTGTTCCTCTCCTTTCCCCTGCCAGAATCCTAGGCGTTACTCTGCAAGGAACCCAACATATTACCATGAATCATGAAGGTATACGCTTCTAACCAACACACAGTGTTCGTATGAATGGGTTTCCTTCGCAGGGCGACACAGGGTATTTTCCTTTTTTAAAGGAACTGGTGCATGTTACGCGTGCGTAAATAAGATAGCATTGTTTGCGTTCACTTACGGTGAGCAGAAACGTCTGTTATCGAACACGGTCGTTCTCATATTATTGTTGGTAAAGTAGTTAGTCTATAGCAATACAAGAATACTTCAGCTAATACTTTCTTAATAATGACCAAGGCTATAATGGTTTTATTTTTTGCAGTCATAGGCTTATTGAGAAAGTATCTTACACGGCCCAAGTAAAGCGTCAAAATTGGGAGCATTTACAGCAGAAGTGCGTATGTTGAGCCTCCTGTGCCTGGCGCCTCTCTTCTGATTTGCAATTGCACGGCGCATTAAGATTTGTGCTACCGCAGCCTTAGTTTCTATCACCCCACCCAAGCATCCGCAACCTCGTGCTCTTCTATAATTCTGCGCCAATTTTTTATAGCTTGCCCAAAAAGTTCGGAATAAAGCTGCATTTTCGAGTGCATCGCCATTTATGGTTTCTTGGCATGCTGTGCATAGTAGAAATTTATATTGTCGGAAAGCTCCCAATATTTTTAAAGCTCGGGAATTTATTGCTGGTCAAATATAAAAAAAAAACACAGAATTATAACTCAATTTGCTCTAAGCAAATGCACAACTATATTTCTATTTCGGTAACATGAATCAGTTTTTCTTTAGCCCCTGGTTCACGCAACGTAGGACAAATAATATATTTAACGAAAAAGCAAGTGACTCGGGTACAATCTCGCGAAATACGTTGAACTAAGCCAGGACATTATAGTCTATATCTTACACTGAATGCTATTTTGATTTTTTTTTATTAGCATTTAAGCTCATCTAAAATCATTTGTGATCGACCTTCCTGATTAGTGCCGCAAAACTATCGTTAAACTGACTATCGGTATCATCGATATAATTTGAAGCTAATAATATTCTAGCAGACTTATCAATAGCATTGTTGTCGACAGTACTGTGGGTAATATTACGACATTTCACTGACGTTGCTATCTACAGTGCTATCGACAGTTTTGAAATCAACAAACGCAAATGACACAAACGCAGATGACAGATGAGAACAATTATGATAATAGTGATCGACATTTCATCGACAACTGTACTTAGGACGTTCTCATCTGTATCGGAGAGCCATGACTTTGTCTTCACTTTATTTCCCTGTCTTATCACATGTGGTTGCTACGTTGTTACTATTTTTTATTTTCTCATCTGAAAGATATGCATCTGTTTTTCTGCAAGGTTACTTTATATGTATGTTTTCTTGTTTAATTATTTTGTTCATGTTGGGGCTTTTTCTTTTGCGTGGTTGTTATATTTGCAATGATGCTTAATATATTTTTGTATTTAACACTGTTCATTCCTGCTGATTTTGCTGCTTTTTTAGGCATTATTATATGTATCTATACTTCTTCTTTTACCCCCCTTGACAAATGCCTCCCTGGAGGCCTGTAAGGTATTGTAAATAAATAAATAAATCACTGAATCTTGAAAGACCAAATAAAGAAGTTTGCCACGGGTGCACACAAAGCTGCCCGTCTCGATTTCACAAGTAACCAGGCTCGTGGAAGAAGACTGTGGCGTGTCTGATCGAATGAATATGTTTTCCATGATGCCGTCAGTTAAAACATATTCCCGATACGGTCCTACCACCGCCATGATGGCCATATCTGAGCCGGGCGTATTCTTCTTCCTGGCGCTGAACGTGTCCTGTACAAGCTTACCTTGCTCAATTGGCAGCTTCTTCTGTCCTGTAATCAGCATGCAGTTAAAGTTCCAATAGACCGAATGTTGGCAAGCATAACCGCTAAAGCAAATACGCCCCAATTTTTGCTCATAAGCTGGCACGCCCATGGTGCTTCTTCGGCCTCTCGAAAGTGTTACGGACGGCGCTTGTCACTGTTCGCAGCACAACTAAGACTTTCGTGGTAATGTGCGGAGTGTTCGTCTGCAGCGTTCGGTTGCACGTGGACCGCAAGAGCTGAGAGCGCTATCAGGCCGCATCGCCTGTATGCTGCATGGTCGGGATATCGGGAAAGCGTCGCCAAGCTTACAATGCAGTGATTAGGCGCAGTAGGTTGCGTGATCTTACACAGCCGATAGCTAGATATGAACTCGACTATTGATAGTATCGATAGTACCTTAAATAGCTTTAGCATCGCGCAACTGCTAACGCAAGTCAACACTGACAGAATGCGCATAGTAGCATATTTACCACACTACAGCTGTTATCTGATAAACGCTACTTTATGCCGTGTTTTGTGTATAAACAGTCACATAGTTTGTTATGTCACCCTCGGCGGTGGTGCAGTGGCTAAGGTGCTAGACATGTGCCCAAGGAATCGGGATCTAATCCCGGCCTCGGCAGCAGCGTATTGATAGGGGTGAAAAGCAAGGCGCCCATGTGTTGTGTGGTGTCAGTGCACGTTATGAACACCAGGTGGTCCAAACTTCCAGAGCTCCACTACAGCGTCTCTCATAGCCTCTGAGTCTCTCATAGCTGAGTCGCTAAAAAAGGGTTCGAGTTTATGGCATGCTTTGCGCTTAAAAGGAATTTTAGTTCCACGGTGAGTCATTTATAATTTTTATACTTTAGGTGCCCCCGAGCAGTGTTACTGTCTGGGCTGTCGTGCACTGCTATACCTACAATCGTGTGTGACAGTCGAAGCATGCATGATATGTCGGTGATACAAGTAGTGTTCTTGAATAAAGGAGATGCAGACCATGAGTTGAATGCGAAATAATGCAAATATACATATGCTGTTATTCACTTTAAAATTGGTGCGCGCGCAGCTGCGCCTCTCCTTAGTGATCACATGGTATTACGTCACAGTCACACCTGCGCCCCGCCAGCTCAAGCTCAACCGCTCGCCAAACTTAGCAGAGACGACGTAGTAAAACTTTCTAATTCACTGGATGACTTCTTGCACTATGCTTGGGCATTGTCAGTTTGAGCGCTCAAGATAACTGAGGACAATCTTTTTACCCTTACAAGCATTTGAGCAAGATGGCACCGTCCCGGAGTTCACGGCTTATTAGAAGTTCAGCAAGCTTCAGTTTGGACAATAGTCCTTTATAATCGAAGTAGTATCGCCTATCTATATATCTATCATAAAGTATACGGATAAACCACTTTAGAACGCGCTTGATCATTGAACATTGTACAGACACGGCCGCTCGATAGAAGCGCACTAGGTGCGGCCTGCTACGTCGCCCGAAACCGGCGGGAGGCGCCTACTTCCCGTCGCCACCGCCGCGGCGCCACCGTTCGGGGACAGCCGCGCGCGGAGAGCTGCGCCTGGCTGCGCTTTCAGGGAGGCGTCGGCGTGGTAGAAGCCTTTTATTTTAAGGATATAAGAGCTCCGTTTCACACAATTTGGCAACACGAATTAGTATATACTGTCATGTCTAGTGTGACCATGTCAGCACTTAGCGCTTGCTTGGCAACAATGTATACTGGAGTGTACCCCGAAAAAACTTAGGTCAAGGCCACTCAATTGGAGAGCTCGCATTACCGTGATGTTGCATTCGGATCAAGTTGTTTGTCACACGAAAATGTCACCCGGCTGTGAACAATTCGAAACTGTTCAGCTGCCATGGTAGCCTAATGCATAACCACTTAACTATATCGCGAATTCCGTGTGCCATTTTCATACCATTTACTCATTCCTGCATACAGCTTTTATACACAAATTGATGTCAACCTGTACTAAGCTTACAGCGCTATCCAATAAAAATATATTGTCCTACTGTGAGCAACCTCTGTGAAAATGCGACATGTAACCAACCTTTTTATCTCATTCTGACAAATGTTACGTTGGAAATATGAAGATGTTTATTAGGTTAAATCTACATGAGAACCTGGGATCTTCGACTCAGTTGGAGACCTTAAACCTTTTACGCCAGAAGGCTATCCGTGATGGCTTCCCACCTTTTGCATGACGGAACTAAGCGCGCTTCATAGAGCCGGTCTGCCTCAAGATGCTACGTATATGCGCCGAAAGTTTTTATTACTATTTTTATTTGCTGCTCGCAAACCCGTACAATTTTTGCTGGTTTGTAATTTTCAATGGAAGAACGCACATCGAGTGTTCCTGTTGTGAAACTCTTAGCTGCGATCACAAGAATGTTCACGCTTCAGAGCGCAACTGCAGCCAAGATTCAGCGAGCAGCCGAGTACGCTTATTAAATGGCCACACAAAAAAGGAAGAAAATCACCAATCGCAGATGGAAAACCTTTCAAGAGAGAGGTTTATGCCATAGCCATAAATGTCGCTCCACTGTTGAGTTGACATATCCAGCCCAGCTCGCTATCAGTGGGTGCCGCAACTTAACAGTATCTTGCATAGCGCCTCAGCATGGGCACGATCACTGTTTTCATAGATTAGCTGCAGGTACTGTGTACAGTGAGAAAATAATGATAAAATCAAAAGTTTACACAGCTTGATACTTCGCCGGACCTCTTCAAACTTCATCATCTTGTTAATGAAGGTGCTCGTAAGCTGACAAAGCTTGATTATTTTCTTTGCGGGGTACATCAAGCCTCCATTTTCCTTTGTTTTCATCAACCTGTAACTGGTCCAGTTGACTCGTATTTCCTGCAACAGGCTTTTGCACGACTGACATGTCGCCTCAAAACCATTACCAAATATCGCATAAATTGAGCAACAACGTGGTAGTGATAAACAAAACTTGGGGTTCTTAAATCTCCTTGCAGAGCCTCGTTAGAGTACCCGCTCTTTGCTACCTGCTTATTCACCCTATCCCGTAATTGCTGCCTCTGTCGCATATCATTAGAATGCAGCCTTAAGCCACCACAGTATATGAAATAGCACCCTACACATATATCTATATAAAGCCCATCTTTACTGAAGCCGTGCGAACGTGCCCTATAGGAGTATAGTGTTCCTGACTTGGGATCTAAGGGTCCCACTTTCAATAATTTCCATTTCACCCTTACATCTTATTGACTCTCTCTGATTTGGCAGCTGCTGCCACATTGAACATGTCATGTGTTCTCATTGCGTCAAAGGTGTCTGGCCATATAAATAACGAATGTGCCTCTTACCAGAGAGGTATTTTTTCGACTTTCCGCCGACAGAGCGGGCGCCGGATTTTCTGTGGAACGTGGCTTTACAGTTTATCGCATCGGCTCAAACAGTCTCAAGAGTATAAGTAAATGTTGTATGCACAGGCTCCTTTGCTTGCAAGGTCACTCAGACTAGCGCGGCAAAATTTAGAACAAATTGTATGCTTATATAAAAATAAAATGCTTCGTACCGTTTTCTGATGTGTCCTCGCAACATAACCTGCGAGAAAAGCTTCTGGTGCTGCCTCATCGTGTTCATCTGCTTCACAACACATCGTTAAAAATCCTAGTTCACTGGCCAGCTCCCTGGTAACTATATAGGTTAACGTGGCGGGAACACAGGAAAAGAGGACGACACAACTAGCGCGGTTGTGCCGTCCTCTTCTCCTGTGTTCCCGTCACGTTGTTTGCACTGTTTACCTATAATTAATCACCAACAAGTCCAATCTGCTGCCTTTGTAGCAAATTCAATGGCAGCTGATAGGGCATTATGCTTCAGAATCTGGACTTTTTAACCTCAGCGCCGCTTTCATTTCGGAGGAAGCGAGTGCATTTCCACTCCTCGCTACTGCCTTTGTCTGAAGCGAGCTCAGCAGATAAAATTTGAGGGTCTTTTAGATGTCTCTTAAGCGGAGGACGGCGAAAGCCTACCCTTGTCCTATCATTTGCCTCTCATCGTTTGCCACAGTTCGTCATTTCAAGTCGTCGTTTGATATATTGGTCGTTTCCTAGTTATGATGAGTCTGCCTGCGTAGTCATTGTAGCCCTTACCACTCGTAACTAAGCAGGTTACGCATTTAGAATCAGCAGTGGTCATTACATGTCATCCTTTCACATATTGGTCATTTCGTAGTCGTTAGCAGTAATAATGAGTCATGCCTAGCTATTATAGTCATTACCATACATCTCCAAGCACTTGTACTCATTTCTAATCAATTTCGGTCCTTACATGTCATAGTTTGATATACTGGTCATTACAAATCATTTTAGTCATTATTAACCATTATTAGCCATTAGTATTAGTCATTACCTCTATCAATGTCTATAACTTTTATTGATTGCCTCTCACCATCAATCATTTTCATTCTTAATCTCCCTTCTTGCACATCCGCTTTTGCGACTGACACACGAGTGCAGATGCGTCGCACAGATTACAGCCACAGCTTCTGCGCACAGATTTTCGCTCCATGAGCCTAGAACGGCTTTCGCCTTAAAAAACAAACGCATCCCGTCTCAACGTTAACGTGCTTGCACACGCGCACATAAAAAAGTTTGCGTTTGCCACGCAGACACGAGGCGAACGCGTCCAGAAAGGAAGCAAACCGCGCGCTCACAGCCGGCGACCCCGGCGGCGACGTGTCCCCGAACAGTGGCGCCCTCAGAGGAAATAGCGGGCGCAACTGTAAACTCCCCAAGGACGCGCTCGCCCATTGACGGCGGCGCGACGCAGCAGGCCTCACCCAGTGCGCTTCCATCGAGCGGCCATGGTACAGATGTCAGCGAGTTCTATCCTACGCTTTATAATTCCAATTCTGACAGAACAACTGACGTTTAGGAAACGCTATACAGATTTGATCATAATATGTGGACCATAAACATGGACCTGTGGTTTAGTAGTATAAGCCAGTACAGCGAAGGAAGTGTCGTAAGAGTTATTTTATATGAAGCGGTGCCTAAAACTCTCTCCGCTAAATCTGGCGCAGGCAGTTCGCCGTTATATGATGATAAGTTGGTTGTGAAAAATCTCTAAGCCAAATTCTAAATTCAGATTTGCTACGGCGAATGGTCGCTGCTGCAGAAACAGCGGTCACGCACCTCGTTCATCGTAGCATGTGAAGCATAATGAGCTACGGGTAGAGATATTTTA
Organism: Amblyomma maculatum; assembly: GCF_055883805.1. Lineage (NCBI taxonomy): Eukaryota > Metazoa > Arthropoda > Arachnida > Ixodida > Ixodidae > Amblyomma > Amblyomma maculatum. The sequence goes on along the minus strand of NC_139344.1, from coordinate 199,517,995 downwards.
CGCACATGAAGCAGAATAGAGGCTGTGTGGAGTGACATGCATGCGAAGCGTGTATGCTCACTACTGTGTTCAAGCAGCGTAGTAGGTTTGTTTTGAACCTCGGAGGACGGAACCCTGACTCTCTGAGGTGCAGGACAATTTTTCCCATCAGTTATTTCCGTTTGACTGGATGATATCAGTAGCATGATGAGAAAAAGGATAAGTCATCGATGGTTGCAGATCTACATGAAAGTGATGCTGAATGAAGGCATGTGCGACAACAGTACGTCGGAAATGACTACGCGAAGGGGTTATAGCGAGTGAAAAGATAGTCAGGAAACAGCGCAAGCTACCCATAATTTCAGTTACATAATTGAGTATTGTTAAATTAACTCATTTTAGTTTTAATTGGCATGTAATTCACTTCGTCTAAAAAAAATTTGATAACAAACTGATTCGGTATTGAGGTTTTCTATTGAGTCAGAGTAGAAAAACTGGTCTCCAGGTTTAAATTGAAACACGATGCAGAGCGGCAATTGAGGTCCAATTGAGTTCACTCAACATATCCAGTCGACTGGAAATTGAACGCCAACTGAGCATAAATTGAATGTGCGTTGAGAATTTTTACTAAGTAGTGTTATAACACCCTACATTCTGGGACGAAAAAGTTAGCATAATCTTAAGAAATTATTGTTTTAGGAAAAATATCAATAAAATAGCTTACACGCCTATTGTGTGGTTGTTCTGATTCATCCCGCACGCTCCAGAGATACGCTTTTTAAGCTCCTGCGAAACCTGAATTCTGTGTTCAACAATAAAACATGGTGCAGGCCTAGTTGGTCGAATCATGCATTTTTGGAACGAAGTCAAAAACAGCTGGCGCCACTCAAGTGTGTAATGTGATGTGACCGCCTATATAGATTCGACTAGCTGACAAAATAAATCAGTTGCAAGTAGTGTTATTTGTGTCGGGTCCTCCTCTGTGGTTGTTCCTTTTTTTTTTTTTTTTGCGCTGTCTTTGTTCCAACTTCGTTCAACTTTCGCTGAAACTACATTTTGCAATCAGAAACACCAAACTTTACAGCATATGTTGTCCTCTGCCAGTGCAATGGGTGCAGCCATTAGCATTAGGTTTGTGGAGACATCAAGAAACAGCATGCGCGCGTACGTCAAACCCATACACTCACCTGCCTTAAACACACGTGCTCCCACCTAAAATAAGCGGTGAGGTGTCATTAACAGCCTATTTGAAAATAAATTCAGCGCCATTTAGCAGTCTGAAGGGAGCGGAATTATTTTCATGTTAATGTTCACTGAATTCCGTAGTTAACTGACAAACTGCGACAACAAAATATAACTGAGTCCTTGAAATTGATGCTTTACGGAGACGTCTACTCGTCCGGAAAGTTTCTTTTTTATTTCTTTTGCACCAATGCTCTAAAGCTTCAAGTGAAGGTTTCATAAATATTTATGTAACGTCCTGGTTCAAACACAAAGCTGTTCAGCTTGTATTTGGTTTTCAGAAGCAATAAAAAACTAAAAAGACATCTCTAGGGGAAAAGTTGGCGAGAAAAATTAACAGAGGCTTTCTGTGGGTTCAAATTTAAATGAGACGCGCTTCAGCTAGGGTCAGTTAGCTCCTTTTGGCTCATATAAGTGCATAACGTTTTGAAGTCTTAAAGAATGGTCTAAATAGATTTTTTGTTTTGATTTAAATTTTAGAAACTTTAATTAAGCTCATCAGAAATCGGTGGATTGTAACTCTAATTTCCATTTTTCAAAGGGCAGTTTATGAAGTGTAAAAATAGCCTTAAGAAAATGAGCGTTTCTGTGCTGTGGGAGGCTGCAGCCGCGAGAAATCTTTATTCATTTGTAAGGTCGTTTATCCGGCGCTCTTCAATATATAGCGTTTTCGTGAAAATTATCACAACGTTTCTCTTTGTAATCGCTTTTCTCCGGCAGCGGAAAACAAAGCAAATTTGCAGCATTGCTGAAACATTGCTTCGCGTCGTGCCCGAGTGAATTTGCTAATTCACTAACAAAACAAAGACCTAATAAGCAGAGTATCTAACTACAAGCAAACTATCCGGCTAATCAATCAATAATAACTCACCAGTTAACCCTTGCCTCTGAACACGCGCACATTTCGCAAGGTGCATTCACGTGTATTTTCCCTAGACATGAACATCCAGGAAGAAAGAGAAGGGAGAATAACCATCTGGTTTTCTTTTGTTCTATCGTGTGGATGCAATTATGTCGCTTTTATCTTCAAAGTTACAAAGCGCACTCAACATGGCGCAACGTAGGTAAGGCCTTGCTGCTATAATGCGAATACACTTCTCTTCGATACACTTCTTGTATAAGGTTGGAGTTATTTTTTGTCATCAACCGTTGGTTCTCTTTCATCCCCCCGATCAATGACGGCCAAAAACGTCATAAATATCTGGGCGCTGAGGTTAAGTCCACGACCCCCATTAGGGAGGACAGACAGAAGTGCGGTTGAAGTTTTCGTTTTCTCCTGCGAACTCCTCCATAAAGAGAAAAGTAAATCGAGCTGTTTTTCAAATACCTTCTTTTTCTTTGCATAACGAGCGCGTTCCTAATCGAGCCAATTTATTATTTCCTTCCTGAAAGATCAGGTGCACAGGACTTTCATTTCAAAAACCAGGGGACGCTCTTTTGGAGGGCTCCCTTCCTGCGTTGACGTTCTGAAACTCCTGAGCGTCCTTCTCTAATGGCCAAAATTTGTGCGAGCCTGGCTATTTTCTTGACGGAACTGTCACTGTTCTGCAGGGAAAGCTTGGTGCTAAATGATTTAAGAGCAGTGCTGCTTCTTTCCTGCGCTCGTCGAACAGCCATTGGCGTGGCTTGATTGATGTGATCGAGCAGCCATACTTCTTTCTCAACACTTAGTTGCATTCGTAAGATCTAGTGCATACAGCGATGTTACTAACCGAAAGGCAAGGCGCATATGAAATCTACTTACTCGGACTGTTACGGCAAATTCTGGCTCCAGCTGCGACGAAATGTTTAGTTCTCACTTCTTCTAGGGACCAGTCGTCACTCTGAAGTCAGATGGCTTTCTAGATTTGAATAAATACTAAGGTCAGTACATAGAATATTACCTGAAATTATTGCTATTATTTTAGTAATAACAATATTATTGAACTATAGTGTTATTATTGTTTTAGGTTATTTAAGTGTGAATAATGTATGTGCTGCACGACACTAAATTTTCACGGGATATTTCGTTTGGTTGGTTCAATCTGCAGGGCCTAACGTCCCAAAAAGAGCCGGGCTTTGTGACCGCTTCAATTTCAATTAAAGTTTTAAATCCGTGTATAAAAAAGGATCTGCATGACATTCAGCTTCACATCACGAAGTCTAAAACTGCAGAAAAAATGACACAGATATTGTCTTAAATATTTACAAACTACTGCCACAACTGTTTTTGTGCGAGGATTTCTGTGTTTCTATGCCTGTTAAGAGGGGCAGAGAGAGTATAGCGCAATGTTTGTGCTTTGTAATATATGCGGAAATGAGGAACAATTCATGGGTGTATACTGCGAATACATGCATCATTGATAGTGGCTGTGAGATACCTGGCCAATGTTAAATACCTCTTAGGTTTGTAGCAGTAGAGCAAAAAATGATAGACTGCGATATTTATATTGGTGCTTAACTATTACCAATGCGTAATTTTGCAAGTAGGCATGAAAGATATAAAACGTTCGCAGTTATGCGGGCAATTTCTTTTTTCTTTGTTTTTTTTTTGGAGTACAGCGAATTGGTTATTCTATGTACATTTTGCTTAGCTGTCGTTATCCAGACCAGGCTACAGTGACTGAGTAGCATGGTAAATACGCATTGTAAATATAAATGTTAGTTTGTCAGGAACGAAGAATCTGCACCTTGATAATGCTCCAATGACAGAGGAAAGTTTGTTACATACCTGACTGATATGGCGATCCAAGTCAGGCGGGACGAAAAGGTCGCTCCTAGTATGTTATGATATTGTCACGTACACGGTGACTAAGGATACCAATGATAGCAGGGGGTAGCCCAGACACAACAACACAGCAGCACAGACGCAAACGTGCAAGCGACACTTTGTCGTCCTTTTCAACTTCGTCCTCCTTTCACACCTCCGTCATGCGCCACCTGGCAACGCTAGGTGGCATTACCCCCTCCTTCCGAAAAAAAAAAATGAGAAGGGCCGGTAAAAACAGTGTGAAAAGCAAGAGAGTGGTCACAGCGAGTGGCCATACGCTATCGGTGGTAGTACGGCTTCAGTCGCACAATGTGCACAATGTCCGAGCTGTACTTTCGACGTTTTGGTTGTGTGGCACAATCTGGGATAACTTCATAACTGAGGTCACTCACACGGCGCAAAACTTTGTACGGCCCGAAGTAGCGGGAAAGGAGTTTCTCTGACAAGCCTGGACGGCGAACTGGTGTCCATGCCCAAACTTGGTCTTCAGGCTTGTAGTCAACCTGGCGGTGCCGGAGGTTGTAACGGTGCGCGTCAGTGGTCTGCTGCTGCCCAATGTGCACACGGGCGAGCTGGCGGGCTTCCTCAGCGCGGATGGCATATTGCTGGGCATCTGAGGATAGCTGGTCATCATCTGGGCACGAGAGCATGGAATCGAGCATGCTCTGAACTTCGCGTCCGTAAACAAGTCGAAATGGTGTGAAGCGCGCTGTCCCTTGTAAGGCTGTATTATACGCAAATGTGACGTACGGCAGCACCTCGTCCCAGGTCTTGTGCTGCACATCGACGTACATTGCCAACATATCCGCAATCGTCTTATTCAATCTTTCTGTAAGGCCATTGCTTTGTGGATGGTACGCTGTGGTCTTGCAATGGGTCGTGCAACTCAGCTCAAATATGCGGTCGATCAGCTGTGAAGTGAAAGCTGTCCCTCTGTCGGTAATGACGTAGGAAGGGGCGCCATGCCGCAAGACTATGTTGTGCATGAAAAACTCTGCTACTTCGAAAGCTGTGGCATGAGGGATTACTCTTGTCTCAGCGTATCGAGTCAGGTAGTCAGTAGCGACTACTATCCATTTGTTTCCGGCCTGCGACAAAGGGAAAGGGCCAAGGAGATCCATTCCAATTTGGTCGAACGGAATGCGGGGTACTTTAACGGGCTTGAGAAATCCGGCAGGCTTCTGGAGCGGTGTTTTACGGCGCTGGCATTCGCGACAGCTTCGTACATAGCGTTTCACAGTTGCGGAGAGTCCTGGCCAGTAATACATGTTGCGCACTCGAGCAAGAGTTCGTGAGCAACCCAAATGACCAGACGTCGGTTCATCATGGCAAGCAAGGAGAATATCCTCACGGAGCTCGCACGGCACTACCAGAAGGTAAGTTCTGTCTTGGCCCTGGGAGTTTCTTTTATACAAGACGCCTTGCCGTATGCAGAAGAAATCAAGGTGCCGAGATAGGTGTCGAGGCAGGGTCGTATCACGCCCTTTCAGATAATCGATGAGTGGAAGGATGTCTGGATCAGCTCTTTGTCGATCCCTGAGCTCAGATGCGCTGAGGGCTCCTAGAAAACCGCTATCGTCGTCGGCTGTAGTATCGCCAGTGTCAACGGGTGCTCGTGACAGCGTGTCGGCGTCTTCATGTTTGCGGCCGGACTTGTAAACAACAGTTATGTCAAACTCCTGAAGCCGTAAACTCCAGCGTGCAAGTCGTCCAGATGGGTCTCGCAGATTTGCCAGCCAGCACAAACAATGATGGTCCGTGACGACTTTAAATGGCCGGCCGTAAAGATAGGGGCGAAACTTCATAGTAGCCCATACGACCGCCAGGCATTCCTTTTCTGAGGTGGAGTAGTTCATTTCGGCACGAGAGAGAGTGCGGCTAGCATAGGCTATTACTCGCTCAAACCCATCTTGATGCTGAACAAGGACCGCGCCAAAACCGATACTACTGGCGTCAGTGTGCACCTCAGTGTCAGCCGCTTCATCGAAGTGCGCCAGAACAGGGGATGTTTGAAGGCGCTCACGAAGCAAAGAGAAGGCCATCTGCTGCTCAGAGTTCCACACAAAGGAGGTGTCTTTCCTTTTAAGGCGCGTCAGATGTTCTGCGATCTGCGAAAAGTTCGCAATGAAACGCCGATAATATGCGCACAGGCCGAGGAAGCGCTGAACAGCCTTCTTATTAGCTGGAACGGGAAATCGTGCGACGGCAGCAGTCTTATCGGGATCCGGGCACACTCCATCAGCGCTTAAAACATGGCCGAGGAACTTGAGTTCTGTATACCCGAAGTGGCATTTCTGGGGCTTCAACGTGAGATCAGCTGAACGGAGGGCTTCCAGGACAGCTCGAAGGCGTTCGAGGTGTTGGTCAAATGTTTCGAAAAAAACAACTACGTCGTCCAAGTACACAAGACAGATCTGCCACTTGAGGCCAGTGAGGACGGTGTCCATCATCCTTTGGAATGTAGCTGGGGCAGAGCACAATCCAAATGGGAGTACTTTGAATTCATATAGGCCATCTGGAGTGACAAATGCGGTTTTTTCTCGGTCTCTTTCGTCTACTTCGATTTGCCAATAGTCGCTTTTTAAATCAATAGATGAAGAATAGTTCGCACGTCGCAATCTGTCCAGTGAGTCATCGATGCGCGGCAACGGTTATACATCTTTCTGGTCACATTATTCAATATCCGATAGTCGACGCAAAATCGAATAGTGCTGTCTTTCTTTTTGACCAGGACTACTGGTGAAGACCATGGACTTTGTGAAGGCTGCACAACACCATCATCCAGCATCTCCTGAACCTGCGTCTGGATCACTTCTCGTTCTTTGGCAGACACACGATAAGGCTGCTGTCGTATTGGGCGAGCGTCGTCATAAGTAATGATGCGATGTTGTGTAATGGGCGTTTGACGAACCTTCGAGGAAGAAGCAAAGCAGTGCTTGAAGTCTAGCAGCAGTTGCTCTAAGGCCCGCCGTTTCTCTTTTGATAAGTGACAGTTAATGTCGATGTTGTCAAGAGATGGCTCGTTAGTTTCTACTGCCGTGGATGCAAAACAGACCGGATCGTGCGCAACATGGTCAGCGAAAGCGATAGCAGTCCCCGGGAACAAGTGTCGGTGCTCATTAGAAACATTTGTGACAAGGAGTGCAGCCCGGCCATTGTGAAACGACAATAAACTTCGGGGAGCGCAAATGCCTTGAGCAAGCAGGAGTGAATGGTTCGCCTCCGCTACAGCATCACCGGTACGGAAATCGTCACAGGTAACTTCCATAAGAGCACTGCTTCGCGGCGGCAGCGAGACGCTTTCAGCGGAAACACGAAGTGCGGCATTGCAAGGACTGCTACTATCTTGTTCGATAGATTGTCCCATCGAAAACGTGACGAGTCTATTTCGCTGGTCGATAACTGCTCCGTACTCCCGCAGAAAGTCAATGCCGAGGATAAGGTCACAGGAGCAGTCACTTAAAACAACGCGGCTAACGACGAACGTACGTCCGTTAATCTGAATGCGAGCCGTGCACATCCCCTTTGGAGTAACTATATGACCGCCGGCGGTTCGAAGGTACACACCTGGCCAAGCAGTGAGCATCTTCCTCAAAGCACTCGCTATGCGACCACTCAAATTGAATAATCGGCACCGGTGTCCACTAATGCATTGACCGTAGTGCGACCGTCTAAAATAACCGGAATGTCCAGAGAAACGCTTTTTGCTTCCCTAGGTGACGGTACCAGCAGCTCGCGGTCGGATCGAAGCGGCGACGACGGGAGCTCTTCAACGCAGCGACTACCAGCGGCCTCGCCCCCGAAGGTCACCGTTTTCAGTTTTCCCGATGAGGGCTAGACGAGCGGCCTTGGTCCTCTCACGAGGAACCGTGAGTGAACGAGGAGGAGCGCCTTGGCGAAGGGGAGCGGGGCTGACGCTGCGAACGAGATGAAGAACGCTGCTCCGCCAGGTACTCCTCAATAACTTGGGGTCGTTGACCAAACCGGGGAGGAGGCGAGTCGATGCGGAAGCCGTGAAGACCGAGGCGTCGATACGGACAATCCCGGTAGAGATGTCCTGGTTCACCGCACTGGAAGCAAAGCGGACGGCGGTCAGGCGTGCGCCAAATGTCGGCTTTGCGTCGGGGCAGCGGAGGATTGTCGAAGTTCTGCACTGGCTGCACCGAGGGCAGCGGAACTGTAGGTGACGCGAGAATGGGCGGTGGTGAAGGGGGAGCCTGACTCTGCAGAACTTCCGCATATGTGGGACGATTGTCGGTCCCAGAAAGCAATGGCGGGCTCGGAACTACAGGCGAAAGAGGGCTCTTGAGTGCCTGCCGCACCTCCTCCCGCACTATAGCAGAAACAGAAGTTGGCGATTGCTGCAGAGGGCTCCAGAACTTGCTTAGTTCTTCGCGCACGACGCGGCGAATCAGTTCGCGCAATGCATCGCGATGCCGCTCTGAAGATGCAAATGATTCCGCGATTATGCTTGTATGAAAAGGTCGGTCATAAGCCACGGCACGTTGTTGTAGCACCTTTTCCATTGTGGTGGCCTCCGCAAAAAATCCGGTTACAGTCTACGGTAGGTTTCGCACAAGGCCTGCGAACAGCTGCTCTTTCAAACCCTGCCTCAAGTGCCTGACCTTTTTGTCTTCGGACATGGCGGGATCGGCTCGCCTGAAGAGGCGCGTCATGTCCTCGACGTACGCTTGGACACTCTCAATCGGCCTTTGAATGCGAGAGTGAATGGCACGTTCTGCATGCTCGCGACGATCCGCGCTAGTGTAAGCCTCGAGCAGTTTACGACGGAATTCCCGCCACGAAGTTAATACTTGCTCTCGGTTCTCGAACCAGATACGGGCGCCGTCCTCAAGGCTGAAGTAGACGTTCCTTAGTTTGGCAGCATCGTCCCACTGGTTGAAAGCAGCGACACGTTCAAACTGAAGGAACCAGTCCTCCACATCCTCAAAGAGGTCCCCATGGAAAGACTTCGGTACCCGAGGGGCCTGCAAAGTGTAGTTACAGGCCGGTGCGACGCCCGTTACCTGCTGAGCAGAAGCACTAGATGTCATGGCGGCGGGTGATGGCTGAAACTCCGGAGACAGTCCCTGGAGCCGTCGACTGGAGCGATGCACGGGGGTGTCCAATGGTACAGGGCTGGCGCGACGTCTTGTAGATGGAGACTCTTGCATAGGCGATCGTTTTACCCCGCACCTCCACCAGAATGTCACGTACACGGTGACTAAGGATACCAATGATAGCAGGGGGTAGCCCAGACACAACAACACAGCAGCACAGACGCAAACGTGCAAGCGACACTTTGTCGTCCTTTTCAACTTCGTCCTCCTTTCACACCTCCGTCATGCGCCACCTGGCAACGCTTGGTGGCAATATTCTAGAAAATAAAGGTGTTTCCTTTCAAATGTAATAATAGTCTGCAAGTGAAGAGACTTATTTCTAGATCTAAAATGATTATATTCGTCTTTTTTGCATTTGTAGCGATTAGACTGGCTTGTGACCATGCGAATAGCGGTAACAACACAACTTGAGCAAATGTAATAGCGCACAGGAAGACATACACACCTGAGAAAGAAGGGCTCAGGACACGTTCTTTCTCACAGGACACAGGAGGACGTTCTTTCTCAGGTGTGTGCCTTCCTGTACGCTGTTACCTTTCCTCATGTTGCAATGCACCACCTAGCCCGTCTTCAAGTTTTGCTATAACAGCAAACTTTTATTTTGCGGTAAAGTATTTCTCTCTTGTCAGGAGAACACTTTAGTACTATTGTCACCATAGGTTATAAAAGTAGCAGTCTAAGTGTTGGATAAAAGAGGACTGAAAATACTTCCTTGAGGTACACCGCTTGAGTTGGGAAGGAAATTAGAGCTATGGCTACCGAAGCACACAAATTGAAAACTAAAATTTAATTGTCAATGCAGAGACAACAAAATGATTTTTTTTTTAGAACCACGCAAGCCGTTTTTTTCTCGCTATGACTGCTATAAATGACTGTATCTTAGTCATTCACTAGGTAAACGCCGCTTAGGTTTTCTTTTTGGTACCATGGCGTAAGCCATTCAAGCAAATTTCGCTTATTAAATTCGTTTTGACCAAACTACAAGTGCATGTTGCAGAGAATATTTTGCCGAACCTATAAATTCCTGCTGTTTGCTTGCATCGCAAATAAGCAAGAAAAAGAAAGACAGAAGAGTGGACAAATTTTTTTTTTTCGGGAAATCTTGAAAGGGTGGTTATTGTGCGTGGCGTAACACGTTCCTTCTGCGTCTCTGAATCGCCGCTCTTATTGTTTCTTATATTAATGTTGCTGTTTCGTCAGAAGATTCCCATCAATATTTCAGTGCGCCCAGTACGAGACCCAGCAGGCCATGTTGCGACCTGCCGAGAGCGGGGCTACGGGAGAAGCGCCAGAAAAATTGCACGTTCCGAGAACAACGCTTCAGCCGGGCGCTTTGGAAGCTGCGGCAGATGCTTTTGCAAGTCCTGCAGTGTTCGCCGCAAAGGAAAGCACGCTGCCTTCTCTCTTTTCGGCACGCGCCGCCCAGCCGTACCGATGGGGGCCCTCACGAACCAAAGAGACAAATTTCTCGTTCCAACGCGTAGGCCACGTTCCTGGTATATGCGTCATGCCATCGGCGAGATTCGATTGTTTTTAAAACGAAGTTTCTGTGCTATAAAAAGGCTCTTTGGCTTAATTTTATTCACTAATATTCCTTGACTGGAATCATGCGTCATTTGAGCGAGGCTCCTTCTATTATGCCTTAGATTATTCACTCATTTAATGTCGTGATCGTTAGTTTTTGCTCTAAAACGATTCAACTGAAAAATTAATTGCAAAACAGAAAGGGGATGCTTTAATGAAGCAGTGTTCTTCGTTTCTCCTATCAGAATCACAACGAGAAAAATACCGCATTCAAGACATGTGTTGATAAGATTTCGTTGAATTCTTTGGGAAAAGGGGAGGAGGGAGGAAGAAGGTGTTCGGTACTAGGAAATTAAGCTGTTTTGAGTATCGCGCGAATTTGAAATTCTGGCAGCTAATGTTTAACACCACGAAGCCAATTACATGGGCAGGCATCCTGTACCTGGCATATAAATCGTATTCAAGCTCAGTGATTCTCTAAGTACCGCTGAAAAGGGACGCACGCTTTTTTTTAGTTGCTATACTTATTCTTTCAGTGCCAAAATGAGCCAGCCAAACACAGAAAGGACAACGCAGTAGAGCTAAAATCCCCGATTCAAGCATTCAGTTCAGTTCAGTTCAGTCGTTCAGTCGTGTCCGACGCTTCGTGACCCTATGGACCATATCGCGCCACGCTTTCCGGTCTTTCACTATCTTCCTAACATCACATAACTTCATCTGCAGCGCCTCGAGGATGCCATCTAACCATCGCGTTCGCTGCTTACCCTTTCTCCGGTGACCCTCAACCTTTCCCAACATCAAATCTTTCTCCAGAGACTCCTCTCTTCTCATCAGATGACCAAAGTAGCTGAGCTTTAACTGTAGAATTTGACCCTTCAATGAGCAGTGAGGGTTTATGGTCGACAATATCGACTGATTTGATCTTTTGGCAGTCCAAGGAACTATCAAGAGTCTCCGCCAGCACCACAATTCAAACGCGTCAATCCTTCGGCGGTCAGCCTTCTTCACAGTCCAACTCTCGCATCCATACATCACAACTGGAAAGACCATAGCACGAGTTATACGGATCTTGGTTGTCAGTGTAATGTCTCTGCTCTTTAATAGGCGGTCAAGGCTAGCCATGACTCCCTTTCCCAGAAGCAGGCGTCTCCTAATTTTATGGCTGCAGTCTCCTTCAGGGGTAATCTTGGAGCCCAAGAAGAGAAAATCTGTGACAGCTTCCACTTGTCCCTTGATGCTCCAGGACTTGATAGGGCAAGACCCCATGATTTTTGTCTTTTTAATGTTCAGTTTAAGCCCAAACTTCTCACTCTCTTCTTGTACGCGCATCAGAAGTCTCCTGAGTTCAACATCACTTTCTGCCAATAAAGTGGTATCATCCGCATACCTTCAAGAATTAAAGGATACTTTTACTACCGGTCTATGTAGACGGGACCCACGCGAGTGAACTAATTTCTTTCACTCGATCTGCTTCAAATCTATCATTTTTAGTAGTACTTCCCTACTTTTGTCTGCTCTAGCTAGGTGCAATATGCTCTAGGTGCAACTTTATAACAATAAACTCAATTTGGATTCCAGCTTGTACTTGCGGCCACCCGGGAGACTGTCATCTCGCACTAATCATTCCTTTGCAATGATGTCGTATGTGCCAAGAGTTGATGTATTTAAATTTTCGTTTCTGCCTAAAACAATCATTGAATGGAACAACCTTGACCGAAGCGTATTTGAAAAAACTTGTTCTTTAGAAACGTTTGAGAACGAGTTGGAATTTTGTTGTGCCACTTAAATGTACATTGCCCACCCTGTAACAGCCCGGAAGGGCTAACAACACTTGCAAATAAATAAATAAATAAATAAATAAATAAATAAATAAATAAATAAATAAATAAATAAATAAATAAATAAATAAATAAATAAATAAATAAATAAATAAATAAATAAATAAATAATTAAATAATTAAATAAATAAATAAATAAATAAATAAATAAATAAATAAATAAATAAATAAATAAATAAATAAATAAAAAAAAATAAATAAATAAATAAATAAATAAATAAATAAATAAATAAATAAATAAATAAATAAATATTGGTGTTTCTTGCTCACAAGGACTACATAGCGCCTGTGAAACCAGTGATTGAAAAAAAGAAAAGAGAAATACAGAAGCATTATTTCGGGATTTTGAGAACTCGTAAACGGGAAGCAAAATGTCCAGGGTTTAAGTTATCCCACCTTCCTCTTCCTCTGTCTTATGCCGTAGTGCTCGGCGTAAATAAAGCCCAATGCGGTCGAAAAGTATCTCTTTGAGGTTCGACTAGCAAGCAGTGAAGCCAATAGATCTCGATTCTCTTGTAATGCCGCCGGTAACGCTTGCACCTTTCTTCCACACATTTTTTCCCTGTCATAAGGGGGGGAGGGGGGGGAGAGGAAAGCTGAACTGCATCTCAGTGCACGAAGCGAAAAACAAAATACCAAGCAGAGCCAAAAAAAAAAAAAAAGAAACACAGTGCCAGGCATCATTTAGCGGCTAATGCCTATTCTTTCCCTCAGCCTATGGCAGCAGTGGCCAGTGGCCGGTAAGGCGGCAAGAGAAGAAGCGCTGAATAAGCCTGTCGAGTGAGCATCGTAGGTTCCAGCGCGCACTGTGTCGTCGGCCAAGTAGAGACACAAAGGCCAGCCCCCCTCGCGCCCTTTCTGCACGGACCGCCTCACTGGGTAATTCATCCGGTGATCGAGGCGGCTGGCGGTCCTTGGATCCGGTCATCCACGCGCTCAATTGTTCAATCAATCATGTTTCGGCGATGTAATTAGAGCGCGGAACTTGGCTTCCCTCGTTAATGTGACAGCGGACGTATACATCAAGCGGTCATAAGCAAAGAAGGGAGCGGTAAAAAAGAAAAGGATCAGGCACACGCCAAGTAATCCAGACAAACGTGCAACAGCCTAGTGGCGAGTCTACGTGGCACAAGAGGCCCAAGGAAAATGCAAGCGAAAAGCCGTTTACACCTTTCTCGCTTTTTGACCCAACAATGGCCACGGCGGTGTGATTAATTATGCGATTACAATAATTAATTTTACACTAGGTTCAAGGTACTTCTCGGCAACGGTCGGGGTAATCGCGGTGTGCCGTGCGCGCCCGACGTCTGCGAAACCACCAGCAGCAGTTCTCGCAAGGGCCCATGCACGTTGGAACGCCGCCGAAAACAGACCGGGATGAATAGACTCGGGCGAAGAAAACGCCCATAGCCTCGGAAAACTTGCTTGTTCAGAATTTCGCTTCCTCCACGCCCCGTCCTACTCCCGCTCCTTTTCTCTCTTCTTCCACGTTGCGTTGTTCCCGCAGTCTCGTTTCCCCAGTGATTCATCATTCCCCAAATTTAATGGAAACCACTGCTACGTATTTTCCTCACGCTTTTCCCGCCACATGTCTAAAAGGTCGCCAAGGGCGCAGTGAACTTCAGTGCGTTTAATTTATTTTCTTGCGGTCGCTTTTTTTTTTTGTTCACTGTGTTTAATAAAGATGCAGTTCTTTTTCCTTACAGAAATTTCGACCAGTTTTCTTCAGTTTGTTTGCTTTGAAACTAATACTTTTCTTTCTTTAAATTCATGCACCGACAATAGCACATTTTTGTTGTTGTTGTTGTTGTTGAACACTTTCTAAAGATGACTGAGTAAAGAGAGACAGAGAATGGTACAGCAGTATTAACGTACGCATTAACACTCAACAAAGGCACCTGTATTATGCCTTGCCTCTCCTGTAAATTCCCTTCTCTGCAGCTCATTGCAGTAACGCATAGCGAACGCATAATTCAGATAGCCCTCTAACTTAGCCATAACGCACAATGGCTGCTTTTGTTTGTCAAGGAGTAATTAGCTGAAGACGTGAAAACTCTTCTACGTACACTACAATAAACGCCTACATTTTTTCATGGATTTCATGGATGGAAAATATTTCTTAGGTTCCTTTGCGCCACTGAAAATGACGAAGAGTACAATTTGGCAAAATCTACACACCGCCTATTTGGTATAATTATTGTTGTCATAGTAAATGATTCGTCGTGTGCGCCTATTTTGGACGCCACTCTCAGTTCCGAAGCAACTGCGGAATATTGTCATATACTGTGATGGGGAACTTAACGATGAGCATCGTCGACCCATTCGATGCGTATCCCAAGTCCTACTCCTTAAGTTTGCCCTGTCGTAGGAAACCAATGAGGTGCGTTTGTGACCACAATAGAAAAAACCTGCAAGCGCGCCGACGGCGGATCCACGAATATATTTGCGGTTATGATGTAATTTTAAGATAAGCGAAAAAAGATTTGCGTTCATAAATAACCTCTTACTGAAAAATGCGCTTGTCCATGATTTCTGAGTTCTTCACAGTCGACAGAGGCAAGACAACAATATTTTTAAAAGGAATCTTCAAACCGTTAGATCTGCACAGTTATTTGGCGGAGTATTTAAGCAATACATATATTTAGTTTAGCTTTTATTTTTATGAACATGCGTCCTGTGATGGAGAAGAACTTAGTTTAAAATTACATTCACTGGTAAAGACTGCTTTTGTAAGCCAAGCTCTTGCTTTCAGCCCGCGTGTGGGCTGTCGGCTTCACCATGCCCCTGGTTCTCCATTTGTATTGTTGTCTCATTGCAGCCGGTTGTCTTACACTGCCCAACTGATTCCGTGATAGGCAAACCGTTTACTCAAGGACCCCACCGGCCGCAAGATAAACCTAGGTGTACCTGGGGTTTTTCATGTTTAGGGACTTTGACCAGCCATAAATAAATAAATATATGCACGTTAAAGTTTGCCTCACGTCTCTGGCCCAAATATTTCCCTTTAGCACGGCCTTAAACACACCGTGTTGCATAGAAAAAACTAAAAAAAATAAAAAAGGTATAAGTGCAACTCTTACAGGCGCTAAATAAATTTTCTAAAAGTAGCGCTCAGTCACTGCGACGTAAGTTTCTTGCCCACAGAAGGTCTTGTATTAGCAGGCCGTTGCTCTAAAAAAGAAGTCGTAATATTTTCTCCTCGTCTCTTTAGTTATAGTGCGCAACAGCCTTGGTCCGGTTTGCTTTTTCGACACAACCCTATCAAGAGTACCCGGCAGCTTGTTAGCCCACATGCCTCTGTTTCATTTTGCGAATAAGTGGGGGTGCAAACGAGAACAGGGTTCCTCGATCCTGAAGGGAGAAAGTGGAGCTACCGGTCGGTGTCGCCGCAGGCGGAATAAGGGATCTTTCTCTTGAAGGGGAACCGGCCTTTTTTTCTTTTTTTTTTTTATCGATATTCATTGCCTCAGGTGAACCGGCCTTGTTAGGCTGGTCATTAAAAAATTGCGTTGGTTGGCGGTTTCGAAAGGGCTCCTTAGATAAGTGTTGGACTCCTACAAGGTCGCACTGTTTTGCGGTAAATTTCTGTATTCAGAGTTGGCAGCATGGTTCCCACCGTAACCGTAAAATTTTATGAAATATGTAGAAATTGGTAGATTTTTTGTTTTGGTTCATTTGGTTGAGATGTTAACTTTGTTATGCTTCAGTAACGAGGGCGAAATTTTATAGGAGGGTTTCTCCTGGTTGTATGAGAGGAAATTTATTTATAGTCATACTGAACGTGACCGAGGATATGTATCTATGTTGCATTTTTGGATGCAGCGCAGGATACAAGTGCCCAAAACTGCTTTCAAAAGTTTATTACAAGCACTGTCAAAAATTTGCTGGCTTATTAAACTTCTAATCATATATAACTAAAGAAATTGTTGCGCATTAAATGAACAAGTCCGTTGCTTGTCATACACAAAGCGCGGGTTTAAATAATGTTGTTGTTCCCAAGGCTGTCACACGTGATGCTTCTTCATTCTGTATATTTGTTCTCCATCCTTGAAATCTTTTATAGAGCAAAAAAAAGCGTTGGGCTAGTTGGTCACTTTTTTGAATCACAACTGCAACGAAAAAACGCGAGCACTTAAAAGAGAAGCAAACACACGGACGCGAAGAACCTTGTCATCCTTATGACTAATAAAGCCAGTTGGGAGTGAAGCGTTCGTCTACGTGGTGTGCGTTTCTCCTTCATGCGATCGTGTCTCTTCGCTGCAGTTATGAATAAAGAACTCCCTTTAAACCCCTGTCTGAGCACGATGAGGCGTCGGGTTCATGTATTAGCATGAATTTAAGGGACCTCCGCATCACACAGCATATATTTCCCTTTTGGCAGAGAGAAATATTACGGTATATCTTGAATGAGCGTCAACTTTACGCATGCGCCCCATGAAATAAGTTGTACAAGGAGTTTGAGGCGTGTCTGAGATCCCAATAGTATGTCATACTGATGACGGTATCCAAATACTAGCAATAAACGAGGTACAGGAAATAGTTGCCCCATGGGAGTCGTAGTCATCACCTTGGCCGTGCCTCGTTCATTCGTTTAGTTCAAACGAAGCTACCCAACAATACCCTTCGTAAATGTTTCGTGTTCGTGCTTGTAATGCATTCTGCACAGTTCAACGTCATTGTAAATAATGTTTGATTTAGCGTAATTTCGCGCCGAAATGTATGCTCGAGTTTTAGATGCCGTCTCCTATTGGCGATGCTGCTGAAATCTTTGCATTTTGCATTAGGGGAAATCAATGAGATATTAGTTTAATATGAAGTTCCCGGTCGCTAAAGAAGGAAGCGAAAGCATATTAGAGTTGCTAGCGTCTTTTATGACGGCGCAGACATTGTCTACCGGAAGCTGTACATAACATTTAATAAGTAAGAAGTAATTAATGTCCCAGAAGGAAGCATTTTCGGTGGTAACAACACTCATCTCTATCGAAATATTCCTTATAGGTTGCAGCAAGGGCGCGTAGACGCAAACAGCTTTCCTTTTTGATGAAGCTGCGATTAGAATTAGCAATACCAGGAAATGCGATTACTGGACTCAGGCCGATGCTTCATTGGCTTCCAAATGAAGAAACAAGCAAATGAACAGTGGAAGAGCCTTTGTCTCAGCTTAGGGCAGGGTTGGACGCACGGCGAGGATGCTATTCTGGAGACTGGGGCGCGCAGCTTTCAGAGCGTGTCATTTGTTTCTCGGGTGCGTGCGTAACGGTTTGCGGCTTCATTGCTTGATTTTAAAGCTGCCGAAACGGCCAGGTATGCACCTGTTAAGCCAAGATATTGATTTCGTTTGGCACAGATACCAGATATCGCGTCTAGTTGTACAGGTGTTCTGGTTGCCTTCGAACGAAAGTGCGCATATATGGCAAGATTCATTCAAATGATGCTGATCATATAGCTAATGATTGCAATGAAGTCCAAGCATATAAAGCGTTTGATTACCGGGATTTAACGTTACATTCACCGAAAAGATGCGCTACGTTTTGCAACGCTAAACAAGATACACAAGAGAGTATTTTAATTGTGACTTATTATGTAATTTGGTTGAAACAGTAAAGTATTTTCATTGTAAAGCAATTCAACATCACAATAATCGCTTAAAAACTATCGTTTTATACCCTAGCTTTATTCAGGGGTAGAGGAAAACTTCCTATATATGCAGCAAGGACATATGGGTGATGTCCCCATTTAAATACACCATTGGTTCCTGCCGAGTGTCGGGCCGTTTAGACCCACCATGTGAAGTCTTTGTCATAACTTAGAGTCTTGGAGGTCTCCTAAGCTGTCTAGCTGGACCACCGCAGCGTTCGTGAATGTCGCAGCACCCAATAGAAGGGTGGGACGAAAAACATTTAGTAGATTTTGAAGGATGGAGGAGAGTTATAAGCCGAGCAATATGGCTCAGAAGAAAACCTCTTGTGTTCCAAACTTATGACAAAGACTACATCTGCCAGTCTCGGCCGGAGCTGTTCTCTATTTCTTAATTTATTTGACCTGCCCACGCCATTCGATATAATTTAAAAGTTTCAACGAAGTGACGACATTGGGGCTCGTATTGAGTGCGAAACATGACTTGTGGCCTTTCTTGGAAGAGGGGAAAGGGGGGAGGGGTGATATGTGTCTCTTTTTAACAGTCCTTCTCGAAAAAAATAATAAAACGTGTTCAACTGAGTGCACCAGAATCAAAGCCAGCATAAGCGCCTACTTTATGCTTTAAAATTTGCCGTCTACTTTCTTTCTTTCTTTCTTTCTTTCTTTCTTTCTTTCTTTCTTTCTTTCTTTCTTTCTTTCTTTCTTTCTTTCTTTCTTTAACTGGTTACTTTTTTAATTAACCGGTTACGCTGTAACTGGTCAATATACTACCTTAATAATAAGTCAATAACAAAGCATCCTCAGTTTTATTGTTCTAACGACATCAAGACGACGGCGCAGCTGCCTTTCTATATGATCGCATTTGGGCGCTTCAAAGTTTGTCGCCAGTGTACGTTAATTGCTACCAGGGTTCACAGGAAGAGCTAAATGACACGCCACAGACCAGTGCTCGTCGGACAAGCTTATGCTAAGAGTACAGGATAAAGAGAAAAATTAAAATTAAAGACTAAAAAGTAAAGAATAATCTTTTTAATTATGACCCGTTGTAGAAAAAGGGAAGAGGCAATTCTTTGTTTACCTCGTCCAACAAAGCTGGTGGTCACCGTGAATGGAGCCAATGCAGTGATTTCTCATGGTGCCTCTACATTGCACTGCCCAATTTGTGAAGCAAGAACCTTTAAAGATGTGATTAACGTAGTTGCACTCCGGAGTAGGTCAACTAAATGTTCGTCCCTAAGGATCGCACGCTGTTTTGACTTTGTTTTAACTTTACCGTTTTTATTGCTGAGGAGAGTACCTCTCAGCAGTAGGCAGATCAAAACCTAAAATAGGTGGGAAGAACACAAAGCAAATTGCCTTCAGAGTTGGGGATAAGCGTGGTAGGTATGCGAGAGAGTTGTGAGTCGCATTTGGGCCCTCGAGGAGCCGCAATTCGGCCACCCCTGCCATCGATCAATGGCGATGCCGAGTGGTGCTGTGGGCGCTGGTTAGACTTAAGTGGGGTGAGAGCTGCACCAGCGTCCGCATGGAACGATGGAAAAATCTCTCACTTCGCGATCAGGTACTGTGCGAAGTCCCAGAGTAGGTGTTCCAGCTCCTCGATATCGTGGTGCGCATTGCAGGGATCTCGTATGAGCTTGAAACACAAGCAGGTAGGCGTTTGGGTATCCCGATGGATACGCCGCCTTGAGCCGTATATGTGCGTGTGACATATATACAGGAGGAAAACTAGATATTACTAAGGGTTGCCCATTTGTAATAAGTATTTGATACGACCTACTACGTTCCCGTCCCGCGTACTTAAGCCATGTGTCAGCTTCTTTTGAAGCTATAAGTGGAACCTATATGGCCGTTATTTTTAACGCGGTAGCGTTAAGGAGCTCGTGTCGCAGAAAAGCCGGTGTCGTCGGCGTCGTTGGCCGTGAGCGATAAATCCCGGCATGCACTTCATAAATAAAAACAACTTCCATGTGCGGCGCTGCCCCGACACGTGGCGCGCCACTCGCCCCTGACGTTTCGCCGTGCACCCTCACGGGTTGTAAAATCAAGCGTCTTTCCTTTCTTTAGATCACTATCTTCGCTCACCCGCTTCTCCCCTTCGGGCCGCGCGGGTACCGGTGCGAGGATGCCCCAATACCCTTGCGTTTAATAAGTTTTCTCGCTCTCTCCCCTTTCAACATCCAGCGTGCGTCACTCGACCAGTGGTGTTTAGGCGACGCGGCTCCTCTTTCCGCTCACAGCGCGATTGCTAGGTGCAGCTTCTGATGCCGGGCGCCTCTGACGTGATCGCTGCGCCGTAGCGCTTCTGCTGGGAAAGCGTCCCCTGCGATGTAATAACGCTATCGCGTTCCACTCTTGAAGGCGAAGCTTAAGCGTCCTCCAAATTTTCCCTTGCCTGAAGGAATAGACTGGTCGATTTGATTATAGCTGGCAGGTTTAGTAGGCGAGTACCTCCTATTTTAACGGTTATCTCTAGGTTTAAAAACTACGTTTAGAGTGATGACCAATGAGAAGCGATGTCGTATCCACAAGCTCGAAAACGGCTTGCCCTGAGCATGAGCTTTTGAACGACGGAGTATAGCTCAGGTAGCTCGCTTATAGTGCAAACGAGTTGATGAATGGGGCTGTCCTCCTGGAAATTGAAATGTGTCCGTTTCGTGCAGCCCATGGCTGGTAGCCGCGTCTTAAGATGTGCTAGGAATTTGTTTCATAAAGTGGACGTTCTTGATTTCCCGTGATCTGGCTGAAACATGCCATGAAGCAATAATATAAAGTTGGCTATACTTTGCGGATGAGAACCATGCGGCCGCGTGTATGATGTTCTTATAAAAAGAAAGTGATTACGGGCTCCATGCACGAAGTGTGCACAAAACGTCCGACACACTTTTGTGGGCCCGCAACTGTAGGCTGTACGCTCACATAGTGGAGTTACGCTATATGGTGGAGTCGTCGCAGCAGATGGGCTGCGGCGATGACTACAACAGCTTAACAGCAGATACGACGGCTGCAGCTTGGTAGCCGTCGCAGCTTGGCCGCAACTTGACTGCTGCTGCAGTGCACTGCAGTGCACTGTAATACTGGTTAGAAGCCTTGGTGACACGATGGACCGTTTTGTGTGTGTGTGTGTGTGTGTGTGTGTGTGTGTGTGTGTGTGTGTGCGCGTGCGTGCGTGCGTGCGTGCGTGCGTGTGTGTGTGTGTGTGTGTGTGTGTGCGTGCGTGCGTGTGTGTGCGTGCGTGCGTGCGTGTGTGTGTGTGTGTGTGTGTGTGTGTGTGTGTGTGTGTGTGTGTGTGTGTGTGTGTGTGTGTGTGTGTGTGTGTGTGTGTGTGTGTGTGTGTGTGTGTGTGTGTGTGTGTGTGTGTGTGTGTGTGTGTGTGTGTGTGTGTGTGTGTGTGTGTGTGTGTGTGTGTGTGTGTGTGTGTGTGTGTGTGTGTGTGTGTGTGTGTGTGTGTGTGTGTGTGTGTGTGTGTGTGTGTGTGTGTGTGTGTGTGTGTGTGTGTGTGTGTGTGTGTGTGTGTGTGTGTGTGTGTGTGTGTGTGTGTGTGTGTGTGTGTGTGTGTGCGCGTGTGCGTGCAAACAATATCTCCAATTTCTCTCTGCATTTTATGTTTCCGTAAGGACGTTGTTGAGCCCAGCTTTGCTTTTTTTTTTAATGCCACGAGTCATTTACACATCAAACAGTTTTCGAGCCTGATTGTTTTTCCAACAGCAGTGAAGCAGACATCCTCATGGGCAAAGATAAATAGCACGCGGCACTGCTGAACGATATATCAAGGAAAGAATAGATTTTGCGGTATAAAGAAATAGAGTATGTATAGCATGCAATATTCCTGGAAGAACTGTTGCTATATTTATCATGACGTAAGGTGTAATGATAATGAGCTAGTGTGCAGGACTACGTTAGAGTCTTTCTGTCCTTTTTAATTTTCTTCACGAGTGAGTGTTAGACGTCACTAGCACGAACTTTAGCTAGCTGAACTTGGCGCCCACTGAGTACCTTGCGCTGCTTTGAACGTTTGCTTTCCCAACGCAAGGAACGGCAGTGAGATGTGGGAACAAGAAAAAGAACCTATACCCGGATTTGTTTAAAGGTTCCTTAACGCTCAATCGTACAAATTAGGCGCCTAAGGGCGTTCTAGATCACAAAATAGAAAGAAATTATTATATTGTAATACGTTCGTAGCTTGCACCTTGAGCAAAGGAAGATATGCTACCATTTTTGTCCAACAGTGTATCCCCTATTTTCTTTTATGCCTTAGGTTAAGCAGGGGTGGCTGAAAGTTAGGTGGGCGGATGAGGTTAAGAAGATTGCAGGGGTCAATTGGATGCAGCTAGCACAGATCCGGGTTAATTGGATAAATATGGGAGAGGCCTTCGCCCTGCAGTGGGTATAGTCAGGCTGATGATGAAGTTGGAAAGAACGAACGTAATACAGAGCATTCCTTTTGGTCTGTTTCGTGATCTGGAGCCCTCTCTGGCTGCTAACCTGCATGATTAAGCGTTTAGAAACGCGTACGCATGCCAAATACGGGTACGAACGCATCCACTGTTCCGTTATCTGAGTGTACTGAAGAAGCCGGACTGTGGAAGCACCCTGCCTAGACGAAACCCAGGGGCAGTAAGAAAAGCGGTCGTGAAGTGTTTGTTTGAAGGCGTGACGATCACTGTGCGCTTCTGTTTATCCGAAATTTTGCGCATACTGTTCGCTTTCCCGCACATTCTGAATACTTGCGTATCCGCCCCCCCCCCCCCCCCTCCCTTGATAGTTTTTCTCTTTTTTTCTGGCGTCGCTGCGCTCTAGAAAGGAGCCCGAAAAAGCGGCAACGTGAGCGTCTATCCGCTGCTCGGTCCTCGTATACCGGCTGCTATGGCACGAATAGCAACTTTGAAACAACAAAGAATTGATTCGACGCCGGGTTCCGTGATTGATGCGCGCCAGTAGAATTGAAGGAAACGTGGAAACTTCAGGGCACTCGAAAATAAAGGAAAAACAAACAGAACCCAGGATCTACTCCGGATCGATGGGCACGCCTCCCTGAATTTCCCCAGCAAGCGCAGGCAGGCCATGATTTCAGAACCGTCTTTCTTCCTCCGCGTTTTTCGTTGCTAATCTTGTTTCCGGCAAAAAGGGTAGAATAGCATAAAGATTTCATGCCGTTTCGTGGAAGGGAAACATCCTGAGCGTCCGTAACTCGGGGTGCACCTCTGGTCGAACACGGGGTGTTGTGCGGCGGCACGAAAAATGTTCGTGTCTGTCTGCAGAGATTGGGAGTGCATATTTTGCTTATTTTTTACACCTTTTATTTTATCTCCCCGTGAACTGACTCCTCTGCCTCGCTTGCGCATTCAGCCGTCTAGTACAAAGATCAAGGCAAGAAAAAGTTGCGCAAGTCTTCAGAGACGAAACTCTGAACAGAAGTATATCTCTGCCCTTTTACTGTGTCCCGCACTGCATAAGTTTGTATATGGGAGAGGGATTAAGGCATATTTCTGAATAGATATCTTACGCACTTGTGTCGACGAAGGCAGGTGCAGACTAGCACATTCTTTGCGTTGTTACACGATCCTCAATGTTCTGCGTAATGTTAGCATCAGCGTTTATGTGCGCAAATAGAAAATAATACGACTTCCGACCTTAACAGCGAAGCTATGTCCGTGTGATCAAGATGCAGTGCAGCTCCCATCTTCCCACCTATATTCACTTACATACAATTAATTAACATTGATAATATTCGAAATCACCTGCAGTGACTGTTATATAGGCGCACGCTTTCTACATTTGTCAGAACCCAAGAAGTTTGTATAGGGACTTCAGTTGCGAAGGATATCAGTTTCCTAGGTTCCAGAAGCAGCACGCGCGCCCCATAAAAGCTGCCCCTCCGGAAACCCCGTTGTATATAGAGGGACATAAATTTTGGGTAAAGAGGAAATGAGGACCGCTTCACAGTCTGAAAAGGCTACAACTTAAAAGTAGAGCGCTTCTAGTAGCGTGTGACAACAATAAATGGCGCTCGTGAATTTCCTCTCTGCAGCGGTTACCCTGTAATACTGCAAATACATAAATAAGGAAAAAAAATAAGAGCTGCCGGGCATGTGGCGAGAGGTTGCTCGGGAAAACATACCCACTCTTTGTCTTTGCAGCTTGTGTGAGCGCTGGAACTTGAGTTTTTCGAATTTGAGCGCTAGTTAGGCAGAGCTCATCTGAATAATATACAAACAATTTGGTTGTCAACAAACGCTGCCGGTTGCTAGTATAAACAACATCCGAGTTTCGCTTCCTGGAGACCGAGGATCTCACACATGAACGCTTACCAAACGGCTGTTCTAGAACATAAAACTGTACCGAATGATCTCTACAAGGCCTGCGCCGAACAAACAAATGCAAAACGTCTTATGCTCTGAGATTATTGGTGAAGAATTTTGCCACATGCTTGTGTTGTGTCCTATACTTTGTTAACCACTGTGTACAAACTCCACGGCTCAAAATTTGTTTTCAATGTCCAGTGTCGCATCTGGCTATAGTTCCACTCTCCTCTGTATCCCGTCTATTCAGCACCTAAGTGGTTACGGCGTGCTGCTGCTCATCCCGCTCTCGCAGGTTCAGTCTTGGTCGTGAGGGCCGCATGCTGATAGGGGTGAAACGTTGTTATCGGATATAGCTCTCTCAGCCAAGTCTGTCGGTTCGCGCCGCACCTCAAGCCGCTACAATGGCTTTGGCAGCTAAAAATGTTGCACATATCAACCATATTTGGTTTACACATCAAATTTAAAACACCGAGTTGTTCAAATTGCGCCATATGTATGCGCTATGCTTACGTACCAAGTCATGTGTCGGTGTATGGACCTACCAGTGGTCATATATATATATATATATATATATATATATATATATATATATATATATATATATATATATATATATATATATATATATATATATATATATATATATATATCTCTGTCAAGTATTGCCTTGTAGAACAGCCCACTGCAGGACAAAATTTTTTCGTTATGCTTGTCCTACACCCATATATTGGTCTGTATTAGAAATCTTATTTGTGAGGATTACGACTACGGTGAGAACCGCGACATCACCAACGCTTTCCGTAATATTGTCACGTAGTGGTGACAAGGTCGATGACACAAATTAGGAATCGGTGATTGCACCGAAGAAACTTTTTATTGGGCTGACTTGCGCCCGCAAAAGAGCTTACAACTCGGCGGTGGCGATAGCAATAAATGTGCTCGTCGATCGTCGAACAAAGAATTCCCGTCTCACTCGTCAACGCGCAATTTAAAAGCTGCTCAGAACCATCTAGATAACGCTGCACACTGCTACTAGCACAAGCTGGAACGTTGTAGAAACATACGCGAGTGATCGGAATCTTCGAGGCAGATCTCGGCGCATCGTTCCCGACAAAGAAAATGATAACGCGCCGTATCGCGACAACGAGCATGAACAAACACGGGATACAGAATTGATAAGCGCGCCAGAATCAGAATGATAAGGCCGCATGCCAGCGGCTATCGAACAGGAACAAATAAAGATTTAAACAGTTCGCGGCAATATTCCGCACAACAGAGTGCTATGGCAAAAAAGTGTGTAAATGAGGTGAAATCTGTATTCTGCATCACAATCTTTCCCCTGAAGCAGCAAGCCCAGCTCGAACCAGCCAATGAGGTACTGAATTAGGTCGCTTCTGCAATTGTGACAACTCTGCGTACAACGTCAAAGGTGGCGGCCTCTCAGCAGTCGTTCTTAAGCAAGGCAAGAATTTGCATTCAGTCTGAGGTAGTATGATGCCAGATATAATTTCTACTTCAGTACAAGTTAAATATCAGGTTCTTTTCTTCTTCTTCTTTTCTTCAAATTTTCATTCCTCTCCCGATTAACCTGGACCGGAATTCACTCTAATTGCAGAATACAGAATTTATTTACAATATATACACATTGCAGCACTACTTCCGTCAGGGTGCGGCCTCTCGTCACGGCACCCGAAACGAGTCTCCTCTTTTGCCGCGTCGCTCGTACGCTTCAAAGTCGTTCTGTCCCTTGAATTCCTCCTCGCCAGGCTCCTGCGGAACCCTAACTTCCCCCGTCGTTTCGCCGCGGCTGTGGCTGGTGAAGACGCCTTCCACCCCCGTTACAAATGTTGACCGCTAGCGCCCGTCGAATTCTCCGAAGCCGACTCGCTGGCTCGGCGGGGATGGTTGCAGGCAGATCGGATGTCTTCGGGAGCGACGCTCTTCTTCTGCTGGTCGTCCGTGCGGCGCCAGCTCGCAGGCCGCCTCACAAGTTGGGGCAGTACAGAGGGAAGAGGCCACGGCCGCTCCGTTGGCCTACAAACACACACAAACGCCAGCGAAAATACACACACATATGGCAGTCTTTTCAAGAGTTATCTCTGCCCGCGACCAGGGCGCTTAAAACGCGCACTTAACAGTACAGATAAACTGTAAAAGTGCAAAAGTTTAACAGCATGCTCCTAAGATCAGTTCATAATTGGTAGACGCCTTCACGGGCTTTTCTTGTGAAGGGCATTGGCACCGATTAAGCGCAGAACTCGACGTGGGAGCAGTTCCATGAATATGGTAATTGGTGCCAGCGCTGACATGCATAACGCTGTGCGTTATCATTTAGCGAGTAGCGAATGAACGCGAGTGCAGAAAGCAGAAAAAAAAGCTGCCTAGAATATAAAATGATGGAAAAATGCTCCGAGACTGCCCCGTACTACTAAATAATTGTACTAAATAATTTAAATCATTATTTTTACGAACATCGTGTGTTGCGAGCGATCAAAGTGAATAATATTACTTTGTGATCATGATGTTTCATAAATAAGTAAAGAGAATAACTGCGTCATTGCCCCTCCTACTCTCCTCAATCAGCAAAATACAAACTCATTGTGCGGCACTGGAACGCTGGAACTAATGTCGAAATTTACTGTTATAGCACAACTCCCAGAAGCGCTCATTTACTGCCTAACGATAGCATTATCTCTTTGGTGTAACAGACGTGAGCCCATATTCGATATTAAAGCATCCGCCATCTCGCAAGCACACATCATATATCACAAAATGTTTTCGCGGCATACGCAGACCGTTGTGATCTTCACCCGCAACACCACAGTCTGCTCCCATTGACAGAATATATGTTTCAATATAAATTTTCACTTTGTCACTTACGTATACCACTTCGCGCTTTCATTTTTCCCGTGCATTTGTTATTCGCGGCACACTTTTTTTTCTCACTACATGGCGCAATGTCTTCTCAAGCATAGTCTAAACTACAAGTACTTCACGTCTTTCAACCAACGTTTCTCGCTCAACCGTTGAGATACTGGGAGAAAAAGATGCACTACGTTTCCTTGTTAACCGTCGGGAATTTCAATATGACCAGCCAATTTTTGCTGCCTTTTTCGGTGTAGGTGGTGTACAATGCCATCGCCGATTTGCGAGCTCACAGATTTCCTCATATTTTTATTCACTCCACTGAGAGTCATGAGGAAGATGTGAGGTGGCTGGACATGAATGAGTTCAAAGCTGCAGGTGAGTTGTTTCATTCATCAACATCAACTCACTGCAGGGCGAAGGCTCTCCCATATTCCTCCAATTAACCCGGTCCTGTACTAGCTGCATCCACTTGACCCCTGCGAATGTCTTAGCCGCATCCGCCCACCTGACTTTCTGCCGCCCCCTTGCTACGTTTTCCTTCCCTTGGAATCCAGTTTGTTACCCTTCGCGACCATCGGTTATCCTCTCTTCACACTACATGCCCTTCCCATGCCCATTTCTTCTTGATTTCCACCAGAATGTCATTAACTCGAGTTATTTCTCTATCTCACTCGATACGCCTCCTACATTTTAAAGTTACACCTACCATTTTTCGTTCCATATCTCTCTTCGTTGTTCTCAGTTTAAGGAGAACCCTTTTCTTTAGCTTCCAAGTTTCAGCCCCATAGGTGTGCACAGGTAAGAGGCAATTGTTATATACTTTTCTCTTGAGCAATGCCGCCAAGCTGCTAGCCATAATCTGAGAGTACTTGCCAAAAGCGCTCCGCCCTAATTTTATTCTGCTGCAGTTATTTCCCTTTCATTGTCCGGATCTGCGGTTACTATATACCTGTCCTAAGTACACATATTCACCTACCACTACCAATGTTTATCAACCTATTGTAAACTGCTATTCCTTCCCTAGGATGTTGAACATTACCTTAGGGACCTGCACAAAAATTTTTAGGCCTATATACTTCTATTTTTCCTGTCTAGGGCATCAATCATTCTTTGCAATTCATCTCCTGAGTTACTTAGCAAGGCAGTGTCATCAGCAGATCGCAGATTACTGAAGTATTCATCATCAACCCTTATGCCTAACTGCTCCAAATCTAAGTCCCTGAATACTTTCTCTAAGCACGCTGTGAATAGTACTGGGTAGATCGTGCCTTCTTGCCTAACACCTTTCTTTATGAGAATTTTACTAATATTTTTATGCAGAGCTATGATTGCTATGCAGCTACTATAGATATTTCTTCCAGTACTTTCTCATACTGCACATCAACACTCTGAAAATGAAATATTTTTGGTGGTTGTCTTTGATACAGTTTGCAAAATACGCTCAGGTACGAGCAGTAACGGGGATACGTAACGTCTGCACAAAGTGGACGCAATCTGCGATGGAGTGCTTTGTGCTGAAAGTACATAGGCAGTCTCTTTCTACTAGCGATCTATTGAGCCTCATATTTCGTGTCTGTGTGTTATCGCCCCTCGTAGGTGTCCTTTCTGGCCTTATACTACTTGATGTATGGCGGAGTGACTTTCTGAGCTCTATTCTTGATTTCCAGTGCATGAGTGGTCTAACGTCGATGTGAGAAGCGCCGCGCAATGTCTAAGTATGTCTAGCTTCAGTCGCTTTTAAAGTCTGTCCATCAACAAATCAGCTCAAAATTGCACCCACTGTCGCCTTCGTTTCTTTTAAATTCAGTGGCACGGACCAGAAACAAGATTCACGGTGCCTAGGTCTGCTCTGTTCTACCATGGTATCTGTACCCGTGATATCCTCAAAACAACAACAAAACAAACATTACTCTTCAGAAGCCTTATTATACTCAAGGGGATCATTGATTTAGCGGAAATGCCCATTCCGAACATGTATCTTGTTACCGTAACTAACTGCGCTTGGACACCATATTCCTGCCGTACCTCGCACATCCTATTTCACTGACAGGTAGTCATAAATTATCGCATATGCGTAAAAGGAAAAAAAATCCGGACAAGAGAAACAAAAATTGTAAGTAAATTCTATGTCCCCAGTTAAACTCTAGGTATGCACCGTGCAGCAGGAAACAAATTTTGCGTAATATATATTTTCTATTTATTCAGAGCTACATCCCGATGCGGAGAAGGTGTCAAAGAGTGATTACTCATTTTATTTTGACCCCTCCTTTGAACGCTGTACGGCTATCGTTTTTGCTGCGCCCAGATATGGTAGCAGCCAAAACTATGCTAATTAAAAGTTTTGCCATGGCGAATGTTTTATTTGTATGACACGGTATTTTTACGTCACAGTGCGTGATATTTCCTGCTCTTTTTTTTTTTCTTTAGTATAGGTTACTATATCTCGTACAGAGGAAATAATTATGGTTCTCGAACCCGCAATATTTTTTTTCTGCATTGTACTAGCATTTTTCCTTTTGAACAGGTAATCATGTGTTCTCAAAAAGAGTTACTGCGCTTCAGTTTGCGGTCTTATTAATTGTGACCTTGCTGTTAGCGTTACGGTTCACTGATATATTCTTGAAATAGTTAAGTGTATGAGCCTATGAAAAATATCAATCTTTTTGCGAATAAAAGCATTGGCGCTTCTCTATCTGATAGTTGAAGAAAGCTATTTATTTAGAATTTGTAATCGAGAGGTTGATACTCACGCACACCTGCTCGTCTTTCAAGTACATAGGCCCACCATTTTGCACAATTGTATATAGAACACATGCGCACACAAGGGAAACATGCCAGTGCTTCCCTTACTCATTTACATATGCCATTTGGCACTAGCAGCCTCGTTTAATTCCAAGGTCGGCGGCACGTACTGTTTGCTAGTTGTCAGCTCGACGTCACAGGTGGTAGTTGCCAATACCGGTGGGACTAAGGAAGAAAATATGGAGAAGGGGGACATTTATGCTCCGCCAGAGTCTTTCAGTGTTGTTTGAAGAACTCTGGCTGTGTCTTTAAACATATGACGCGATCCGCGTTGAACACTCTCGTCCGAGGCTTCTATTCCGAACATACACTTTAGCATACAGTCTTAAGTTACGTACCCACAATGCGTAAAAGACCACACTTCGTAGATACAAAGCACCGCATGACCAGGCCGTACGAACGTGGCTGCGTATCCTAGACGTAGCATATGTCTGCCTCTGAATGCAAGGGTCTAGAAGATTCGAATCCCCTCACCCCTTCATCTGAAATGAGAAGCCTGAGTTGGCAGCTCCTGCCAAATTAGCCATGTCACGTGGTCGCATGACGTTGCACAACCCTACGGTCAATCTGTGCCCCGCAGTGTCAGCTGCAAGCTGTCACCTGCTAGAGAGTTGCTTGTGAGTTTTTGCTCACAACACCGACAAAGTCGACGCCGACAGCGCCAATGCCGGATCTTCGGTAGAACGGGGCCTTTAACGTCTTCGCGTTAAAAATTTTGGAAATGCAATCGCAACAAGATAGCGGTCCCAGCATGCCAGTGAAAAGCCGACCCATTGTCGCGCGTTGATGAGGCATCAAGAAACAAAAGCAGACTGGCTGAAGAAATCCATATTACCATTGATCAGAAGGTGGTATTGCGACGTTATAACGCTACAGGTATTGTGGTTTCGCGACAAAGTCTCTGTAGGAGTGTTCCTAAACATCCATTGTTGAAAAGACGGACAGCGAGCGTAGCTACATGCCCAAAATGGGCAGGTGTCGCGACGGTTCGTCAAGACCCGAAGGCAGCTTCGTATTGAGAAGAGGCGTGTATATACCCGACTTTAACTACCGTTTCAAGCGTGTACAATCAGATTGCAGTTGTATACATCTTCATCAAGTAAAATGTGAAGTGCAAGCTAGGGTTCCGAGCGTTACGTGAACGCCGCCGCATTTCCTCGTGTGCCTCTATGTTTTCCAATGAAGACGCTTTTTTCAAAGCTTGCTTCTGCTACAAATGTTTTGTGTCATGAACGAGATCTGCGATTTTAAACATCTTCGTAAATCGCAGAAAATTGCGCAAACGTTTCACTCAGAATATGTGCACAGACGGCATCATGCAGTATTAGATGCCCGGCTTGACAGCTATGCGGATAAATAGAAATAGGCTCACTTCAAAACACGCATGTGCGGCAACAGCATCCTTGAAGGCAGTTCACAGTTCTTAGAAATTAAAGGGCGCACTTAATTCGTATTTTATCTCTCTAAGCTTATTTCTACGTCTCGGTCATCTCATGTGTTGTGCGTAAAACGTATGTAGTAGCAGAAAAACTTTATTCCGCAAAATGGAACGGGGTTCAGGGGTTGGGGTCTTGAGCTGCAGGTGGTGTTCCTAGGTACAAAATGCCATTGGTTCTTGCTGCCTCTTCGGCCCGCTGAACCAGCGCTAGCTGATCTTGCGGGTCGGATCTGATCAGAAGCCCCTCCCACTGCTCGACTGACGGGTTTGTACATCACGATCTTTTGCCGCCTTATCAAACATACGAGCGACAGAAGTGCCGCTACTCCTTAGAAAGGAGCCAGGAATCGCGCAATACTTGTATGCTTTTGCAACTTCAAGGTATAGCGCATGTTCTAAGGTGAATAGAATCAGAAAAATGAAAATGTGTACCGAGAATCTAGATTAATATCAACGCACAGCAGCATACTTAATTCAATAGCAACTGGGGTCAGCCAAGTAATTTGGAAAACCTGCTCAATATGTTTTGTTTTCAGAGAGTTGAAGACGTTTTTATGTTCCACCTCCATAACACTTTTTCAGCGCGTGCAGCCTTCCGGCTCGCTAACGTTACTTCACATAGGGTTCTAATCAGCCGACTCCAAGTTTTTTCGCCACTAAGTAAAATTCATTGCCTTTTGCAATTCATTCCCTCGGTATTTTGCTGCAAACGTATCTTTAACAAAGAATGGCCATTCTCTGGTAAAACAGCCGTAACAAAGAAACGCGTGGGCGCACCATATTCGAGCGTATGGCCAGCGTCTCCTCATACACCCTTTTCCACTCATTAAAGCACACAAGGACCTCGGCTCCCTTCGGTAGGCACAACGCCGTAACCTGAAGTTAATTATTAATTCAATGATCCTGGAGCAGCGTTCGTTGCTCATTTTCTTCGCCGCAACGCTGCCTCGCGAGCTCAATTTCTCAATGCACTGGGCTCCTTTGCGAAGTGCACATTATACAGTTCACTCTTCTCTACTTGCACATTACAAATGCATAAAGTGGGGAGAATTGGCTGAGGTCTAACGGCGACATAGCGGAAAACCTACTACTCTGTAGTCAAATATGGCGTAAATTTTGGCCCCAGTTGGTCGCTTAACCCTGTATCCTAATGACATAAGTTAAAATTGAGGTAGCTGAAATTCGCAGCGTATTTGTCTTTCGCTGGCCGAACCCGGAATGTCGAGCGGTTTGGCGCTTCACTGGGGCCCATACGTCCAAGTGGCATTATCGCGTCTCAGCTGTTTTTATCATGCAGTTACGACTTCGCGGATGTGAACTTCCTGACTTTGGTGCCGTCCTCTCATCGTCTCGGCATTGCGGGCCTGCACGTCAGGATCCTTTCGGCAGTGTTGGCGGTACCGCGTTACTTTTTCGGCAACTTAGTAACGTACTGATTACCATTTCGAAACTGCAACGGGCAACGTACTGAGGTTAACATTTTTCGGTAAAGTGAGGTGTCACGCTACTAGTTACTTTTTATTAATTGTGCCCTCCCCCTCCGCCTCCATTTTGAAAAAAAAAAAAGCAGAGCACCGGAAGTGACGTTGCAAATAAACAAAATTAGCAATAATTGTCGACGTTCTTTCGCGGTTAACATGCATGCGAGAAAATACCTGCCCTTGAAGAAGCACCCAAATAAGAAAAAAAAAAAAAGGACAGAGTACCCATACAGCATGAAACACGTGCACGAACACACAATCACACACTTGCCTGTTGCTTAAATTTAACAGAATGTTGTAATTGTCAGAAACTTTCCTCTGCAATACTCTAGCGCTGTTTATCAACTTTGTTTTCAAAATTAATTTTGTTTCTTTCTATCTGCAACTGCGGCTACACTTCTGGTTATTGAATTCCTGAGCTTCGACGCTGACCAAGAACATCTTCACACAAACAGTCGTACTTTATTTATTATTATTGTTTTGCGGTAATTGTACCCGTTCAAATAAAAAAAAAAACGTTTTTGAGCGAAAATATATTTTTACAGAACTGTGCAGTTTAAGCATTTCTTTATTAGTACTCAATTTGCGCATTTATTTTGTTAGTAGAAGCACACCGAGTATTCTGGAACATCACAGTTTTCAGAGGTAATTGGTTGAGAGTTCAGCATGTTTTCATTGTAAAGCTAGAATTGATGATTGTCATTTTATGTTCAATGTTAAATTCAGAAAATTTCTTCACATGTGCAACACTGTTAGAAGCCTTCAAATGAAACTCTACACGCAACTTAGGCCAGTATAATATTGCTAAGACCCTGCACATTTGTGCAAAGTATTCTCGTTATATCAGGATTTTGGGTAAAATCGTTGTTTGGTCTAGAACTGTTTCACGTCAGATATGAGCTTTATAAAATTGTTATCGTGAGTTCTTGCAGTGAAGACGCACTGAATAAAATTTATGGCCATGGCGCAACGGCAAAGTAACGTGCGTTATTTTTTTTCGGTAACGGTAATGGTAACGCGTTACCGTTTATTGTAGGTAACGTTCGGCACTGGCGTTTTAGCTGCCCTAAAACTCCATGGTATTTATGTGATCGCCACATGCGCGCGCTCTCGCGGTAGCAATCACGAAACTTTTCCTTTCATTTTCTTTTATTCCGAAAGCAATACTACGCCAGGTCTAACCGCTCGTCACTATGTGCCGTGTCCATGTCCGTGTCCGTGGTCCTTCAAGACGTTTGAATTCACGTTACCCCTATATGCCACGGGCAGGAGCTGCCAACACGGGTGGCTCCTTTCATATGGGAGGGTGATATCAGAATCAGCCTGCCAGAACCGTTTGCATTCTCGTTACCCCTACGACACGCAGGCACGTAGGGGAATAATGTAGAAGGCAAAAGAAGCTTCCGCCGTTGCATTCGCAATTCAACTAGGGTTAATGAGAGCTAAGCCACAACTAATTTTTTCTGCGACGGTGTGATCGCGAGCAACGCATCTCGCGCCACGAGCCAGCTGGCGACACGTTTTGCACACAACGCAAAAAAAAAAAAAAAAGCGGTTTCAGACAACTCAACTTCAATGTTCCATATCCGTCCATCTAGCAACAGTAAAATTGCTCAATAAATTGATAGCTGCCCACATGTCTCCACTCCTCCGTGGCTTATCAGTATGAGGTTGTGAGATTGAATACCGACGGCGGCGACTTCATTAGGCGAAACTTAAAAGGCGCTAGCCTGCTGTACGATTCTTGCGCACGATAAAAAAAAAATAAAAAAAAAACAGCCAGTAGGCCTAAGGTAATCCGTAGCCTTCCGCTACATCAATTCTTCCTCTGTACCTCCTTCATCTCCGCACTGGAGGCGCAGTTCAGGCACGTACAGCCCCTTTTCCTTTGATGATAGTCAAAATTATTATCGTAATTTTGTCCTATGCGGAATTGCATTCTTAAGCTTCCAAGCTATTGTTTCTCCCACTTTTGCATCCGCAGTTTGTAGCAGCATTTGTGCATTCTCATTGCAGAGCCTATTTGGACAACAACCCAGCTTAAGATCACCTGCACATAAATAATGGCCACCCTTTTACGCTGTTGATATGGGCATGCATAACGTAGGCACTGTGTACACGGTAATGTCGGCAAAAGGAAAGGTTACCTATCTTAGCTAGACTAGCGTGAATGAATAGAAAGATAAACAATGGGTAAAGAGAAAAAAAAAATAAATGTTCCCAGAACACAGCTTATGGTTCTGTGCTGTGCACAGGCGATTAGGAATGTAGTTTTTGCCGCAGTCTCTCGGGGCGTTTTGAGCGCACATCATCAAATTTTATCTCCTTCGTTTCATACCATCATTACGGCGCTTCCGGGGAAACGCTGCAGTAAAATGACGGACCTTGCCTCTATCAGCGTCCTCCGGCTCTTGAAATATTTTGGGTTGTGTGAACGCTTTTAGCAGGAGCGTATAAAATGGGGATGAAAGTTTGTTGCTATGGCGGCAAGAAATTAGGAGCATATTGACCGATAACGCGTACCTGAAACCCACTTTATACGTGAAAAAAGAACAGGGAAGACAACACAAAGTTCCTTTCATTTCAGTTCTTCCTTGTTTCGGCAAGAAACTATATTTCAATTTTTTTAAATTACTGCAATTCCCAGTATCACCTGGTGAGCCTGTTGACGGCAAAATTGGTTATTTTTTTTTTATGACAGCTCTACAGGTCCGAATATCACCGAGGTCTATGCAATAACTAAGTAATTATTGATAGCTAAGGTGGTAAGCCATGCAACTCGACTTCACCTGAAATGAACTGATGAGCAAAGTTGGGTCATGATGGAAGTTAAGATGCTCAGGCCGGATGATTATGGAAACAGCGAAAATGAGAGTGGCCACTCAAAAGAATGGTGCAACTGTTCTGTGGGGATTTTCTTCACCATCCGCGTTCAGTACACCCAACGGCAAGCGTGCCGAGGTCGTCTTCGCTGAGAGCAGTCTCCTCGCGCTGAAAGCTTCATTGCGTCTCAAGTGTATTTTAGACTCTTCATTTCCGGAGCCCGTGCTGTACGCTCTCGAACGGAAATTTGAAGGCTTTTCTTAGAGCCTCGCCTCCTTTGCATCCGGAAGGACCTGAACAAAATTCCACAGCCAGCTCGTCTGAAATCACTAGGTCCGGAAAGCGAAACTGTGTTTCACAACGAGTGAGCGTATACTGAACAAGAGCGCTTGTTCTCGCTGATTCGCGGCTGTGCGCAGAACAGAATTAGCACCAACGTGCACCTCCACCTCCTTTTTACGGCCATTTAGGGTACTATCGCGCTTGGAAAGCATTAATTTTGTGATACCTAGTGTCTATATTATACTAGGTAAGGTAAATGAGAAACAGTAATGTCAGTTGAAGTGTGAAACGCGTTACAGAACATACATCTGAGCAGAACATGTTGCAGCTTAAGCTCTTTGAAAAGTGCAGTGAACTACAAAAATACAGTGCATATTGGTCACATCGGTGCTTGAACGTTGCTGAGATGCTGCAACGATTAGTCAGTCACGGCTACGCTAGCTGAGCCACCAACCAGAAGTATACAAAAGGAGGTCTTCGCATAATAAAATGTTGCTTATTCATGCATTATCCCCTTGAATAAATGATATATTCTCCATATATTCGTGTTCGGACTGCGTAGTCGTTTGGTCATTTCACTTGACTCACTTGGTCATTTCACTTGAATGATAGGAAGAAATAAAGGGCCGGGTGAACATATCCTTCCCTGGAGAGCTGCAATCTTTTCAGCAAATCGGATGAGAAGGAATAGTATTCTGACTCCTAAATTTTGTACAAGCATGATACGTAACGAAAATGTTGCCCCTAGCTTCACGGTAAGAACATGCGACTAATTCTCAGTTAATATGTTTAAAAAAAGGTGCGTGCGACAAGCTACAACGTTATTTATGCCAGCCTCCGACATCTGCAATTTAGAAACTCAAGTCAAGCAGTGTTGGCGCGTCCTCACAGAGTAAAAGAAATGCTGACGCTTTTTCATCTCCATTCAATTTTGCCAGATTTTATTTTCAAATCGTTCATTGTCCTCATTCGCGGCTGTTAAAAAAAAAACGAACAGTATCGGTCCAAAACTCTTTCACAGTCGGGTATTTTGGGTGTCATTACAGGGAGTGCTTAATGATGACTTACATCTGAATACTGTGAGCAATGATCATATTGTACCTAATTTGTTCGGTTTCAGTTGATATAACTGGTTCAAACATGATGCTGAACAAGAATATGGTTGGTACGAATATTAGTACTAGAGTAATGGCATTATATTTGCTTTTTTGAAGTGCAAAAGAAATTGTGGAGGGCAGCTGCTACTGAAAAGAAATTTTAATAAGAAACAGGAACGTTATTTCATAACATTTTTTAGAAAACAGAGGGAGAGAGGTCGGGGAGGGTACTGAAATAGTTTTTTTGAGTGCAGCTCTTTGACGCCCGTTCCTGCGTTTCGCGTAGTCGTCGCCGTCGCCATTGTCCCTCGTAACCAGCTCCGCAGCCGGGGAAGCGCGCTCCTGCCGCCACCATTCGCCGCTTCGTGTATCGTCATGTGTCAGACATCACTGTGCAGTGTTCACCAATATATTTTGCCAGGACCACCCAGCTAGGCGGAAACGAGACCATGTGCAGCTATAGTTTTATCTTGCCAAACGACAAGACTCCTCTGGTCGGGCACTGCGCTTGAGCTGGCGCTTGTCGTCGTTGTCTTCGACCGCAATACGTCGTACGTGGTAAGACGCTACACTTTCAGCATTGATGTCAGGGGTATTGTTGAAGTTTTTCGTGCACTAGACTCCAAGGCACTGTCAGTGTTATGCTTGCCGCCCGATCTGCTGATAAATATTGCCGCAATGTTATCTTACTGTGAGCTCGGGAGACTGGCACGCGCTCTTCTTCTTTGCTCTCGGTGCTCGCCCACCAGTCGGTTCTGTGCCTTCTTTTGCCAGTGATTTTGCTTAGTTGTAAGTAAACCTGCTTAAACAGTTCCACTGACCTCTGTGACATTTTTGGTGGAGCTTCCGGGTAGATCCTATGTACGAAGAGCCTCAGGCTGCCACCTACGCCCATCTACACACCGTGGATAGGACACCTGTGCACAAGGCGAGCCGCCGCTTGAGAGGCTTAGCTCCCGAGTGTGGTCCTCTTGTTTCCCCACCGCGAACCACGATCACTACAGCGGCAAGCCAGACCATTCAGCTTTCCGGGAGTGGCCAGCCGCTGCTCTTCCATGCTCCACGTAGGCCCACGCCCTTTCATGGCGATAAGTTTGAAGACGTTGAGGACTGGTTGACTAGCTACGACCGGGTCGCTTTGTTTAATGCGTGCGACAAGGACTGGAAGTTGCGGAATGTTTATTTCGCACTAGAAGATGCCACCAAGATGTTCGAAAACCACGAGGCTACCATTACCACCTGTCAAACCGGCCGGCCTGCTGCAGCCTACCTTTTCACCAAGTCGGTATGGACTTGCTCGGGCCATTTCCTACGTCATCACTGGGCTACCGGTACATTATAGTCGCCACTGATTATCTTACCCGCTACTGTGAGACGAAAGCTGTTCCCAGCGGCACGTCTACTGATATTGCGAACGTTTTAATCTTTAATCTGGTACTTCGTCACGGTGCCCCGGCGATCGTTTTAACTGGCAGAGGCACGGCATTTACTTCAGCTCTAACCCAGGAAGTGATGCGGCTCAGTGGCACTTGTCATCGCAGAACAACAGCTTACCATCCTCAGACGAATGGCCTTACTGAGCAGCTCAATAAGACCATCGCCGATATGCTTTCTATGTACGTCAACGAAGACCATAAGAACTGGGACCTCATACTAGCGTATGCACAAGAAACGACCCGCTTCACATCGTTTCATTTGGTGTACGGTCGCGAAGCCGTCACCATGCTGGACGTAATGCTGCTGCTAGATGTTGGTGCTGACCAATTCGTGCAGCATGCCGAGGCAGCTCGCCAGCTGGCTAGACCGAGAGTCCGAACATAGCAAGCTAAAGATGTTCAATGTTATAACCTTTGTCACAGTGAGGTAATTTACAACCCTGGCGAACAGGTTTGGGTGTGGACACCTGTTCGCCAGCGGGGCCGCTCCGAGAAGCTTCTGCGCGGTTAATTCGGCTCGTACGAAATACTGCGCAAACAGAGCGACGTCACCTACGAAGTGATCCCGCAAGGAACTGTTCGTTCATCTCAACGGCAAGCACAATCAGAAGTCGTACATGTCGCCAGGATGAAACCCTTCTATTCCCGCTAGGTCAAGCTACAAGATTTTTTTTTTCTTTTTCTTTGTTTTTTTTTTTCTCCCTGTAGTCGCTTTATGTGAACGCGGCATCCTCGCCGAGTACGGTTCTGCTCGACGTCGCCACTTTCCGCCGGGAGGGGCAATGCCGCATGGATGGATGGATGGATGGATGGATGGATGGATGGATGGATGGATGGATGGATGGATGGATGGATGGATGGATGGATGGATGGATGGATGGATGGATGGATGGATGGATGGATGGATGGATGGATGGATGGATGGATGGATGGATGGATGGATGGATGGATGGATGGATGGATGGATGGATGGATGGATGGATGGATGGATGGATGGATGGATGGATGGATGGATGGATGGATGGATGGATGGATGGATGGATGGATGGATGGATGGATGGATGGATGGATGGATGGATGGATGGATGGATGGATGGATGGATGGATGGATGGATGGATGGATGGATGGATGGATGGATGGATGGATGGATGGATGGATGGATGGATGGATGGATGGATGGATGGATGGATGGATGGATGGATGGATGGATGGATGGATGGATGGATGGATGGATGGATGGATGGATGGATGGATGGATGGATGGATGGATGGATGGATGGATGGATGGATGGATGGATGGATGGATGGATGGATGGATGGATGGATGGATGGATGGATGGATGGATGGATGGATGGATGGATGGATGGATGGATGGATGGATGGATGGATGGATGGATGGATGGATGGATGGATGGATGGATGGATGGATGGATGGATGGATGGATGGATGGATGGATGGATGGATGGATGGATGGATGGATGGATGGATGGATGGATGGATGGATGGATGGATGGATGGATGGATGGATGGATGGATGGATGGATGGATGGATGGATGGATGGATGGATGGATGGATGGATGGATGGATGGATGGATGGATGGATGGATGGATGGATGGATGGATGGATGGATGGATGGATGGATGGATGGATGGATGGATGGATGGATGGATGGATGGATGGATGGATGGATGGATGGATGGATGGATGGATGGATGGATGGATGGATGGATGGATGGATGGATGGATGGATGGATGGATGGATGGATGGATGGATGGATGGATGGATGGATGGATGGATGGATGGATGGATGGATGGATGGATGGATGGATGGATGGATGGATGGATGGATGGATGGATGGATGGATGGATGGATGGATGGATGGATGGATGGATGGATGGATGGATGGATGGATGGATGGATGGATGGATGTATGGATGGATGGATGGATGGATGGATGGATGGATGGATGGATGGATGGATGGAATATAGGAGCGTCCCCTTTAAAACGGGGTGGTAGCAGTAGCTATCATGCTTATTTTTCTCCCTATATCTTAAGATTGGTTAACTAAACCATCATTCGATTTATTAAATTTTTGTTTATAAATTACTTACGTTATGTCACTTCTCTGCTTTTAAGCCGCCAATCTTCCAGTCGTTTTTTGCTAGTTTCCACCACCGGTTTATACACCCGGCCACTGATGTCTCTAAACCCCAGAGCTTCAGGAACAGTGACTGCGCCTGCATCAAATTCCGGATGGATACCATTACATTCGAGTATAATATGGCCAATTGTTTCACTGGAGTTACCACATACAGCACATGCGTCATCTTTATTGTTAGATTTCTTTTTCTAGCTGCGTGTTCTAAGGCACCCTGATCTAGCTTCAAAAAGTAGGGCACTGCCTCTTGAGTTATCAAAGAAGGCTTGCTTCCTGATCTGCATTTTCCACTTTCGGTATAATTCCACACTCTGTTCGTTCTCCATCGAATTTATCCAATTTTACCTTCTGTGTTTTTCACCTGATCGCTTAAAGCTCTTTATTTCTCCGTCCTTGTGACTAGCATACTTACTAGTTAGTTTCCTAGTTCTTTTCCTCCATTGTGAGTCAACGCTTTTTAAGTACAGGTTTTTGAATACTTTAGCTGCCCATCCGTTACTGTCCAATTTCCTCAGGCGCTCCTCATATAATATTTTACTTTGAGTTTCCCGTACTTCGAAAGATGCCCAGACCATATCTCCCTGTACCGCCTCATTTGTGGTTTTGCCGTGGGCACCTAGTGCTAATCTTCCAACGGCCCTCTGATTTATTTGTAATGTCTACTGTACCTCTGCTTTTAGGCACAAAACCGCATTTCCGAAAGGAAGTCCGGGCACCATAATTCCTTTCCAAATACCCCTCAAAACCTCATACCTGTTGTATCCCCACAATGCCCTATGCTTCATTATCCCGGCATTCCTTCGCCCTTTTGCTTTAAGTGATATTGCTCATGCTTTCCAATGTATGCCAATCCTTCGTTTACCCATACCCTCAGATATCTATATTCTCCTACTCTGGGTATTTCATGGCCTTGTATTTTAAGACCCTGATCATTTGAGCCGTTGAAAATCATCAGACCCGACTTAACTGCGCTAAAACTAAAGCCTAGAGCGTCCCCTTCATCTCCGCAATACTTAACTAGAGTTTGCAATTCTTCCAGACTCTCAGCTAGCAGCACAATATCGTCTTCATACATTAAACCGGGGAGGTGCTGCTCTACCGCCTTTTCGCCTAATCTATATGACAGGTTAAAACCTAGGTCACTGTCTTGTATCCTCCGTTTCAGGTTTATCATATAAAGCATGAACAGCAGCGATGATAGAGGACAGCCTTGCCTTAATCCTTTGCATACTTTGACATCTTCCGTACTTCTTATCCCTTCCCATGTAATTTCTACTTTGTTATCCCGGTATATTTCCTGTAGGAACTCAACTATCTCATAACCGATGTTATCTTACTGGCGCCGCCATGTGGCGAGCTCGGGAGACTGGCACGCGCTCGTCTTCTTTGCTCTCGGTGCGCACCCGCCAGTCGGTTCCGTGCCTACTTTTGCCAGTGATTTCGCTTAGTTGTAAGGAAACCTGCTTAACCAGTTCCACTGGTTTCTGTGACAATATTTCTGAAGATATCTGTAGGAGAGCGGTTCACTTCCTTCTTGGTGTATAGGGATAATGAGTGGGCACTGCGCTGGACGGGGATGTGCGATCTCTTCATGGCCTTGCACGAGGCAGTTTGAGAGTTTTATGTGCAGACAAAAATACAAAAGACTGTTGGGAAAGCGCACGCCAAAAGGGCAACGTACTTTACACAAAGAGAAAGCTAGAGCTAGGCCATAAAATGGTCAGTTATTATTCTTTTTTGTGCTAATGATGTCCACCTCTCACGTAACGTCTCAATCTGGGACAAGTAAAGGTGAGAATAAAAAGTTAGGGCCACTTAAGCTCTGCCTTAAAGGTACAATACTATAGCCACCTGAAGCTCCCTGAGGTGCTTCCGCATTGATAATCGGCGTAGACCATGCGAAATGCGCTTTAAATTTAGAACGCGGGGGTGCCATCTGTCTTGGCAACGACGTAGCAGGTCTCGATGCAGTTCCTGTGGCCGCAGCATGCCGTCGCCGCAGAATTTTTGCTGGCATATTTTTATCAGATCTGGGCTACGGAGCCTGGTTTTCGGTTGAACGAGCCCTATAAGTTATTGCATAATAAATAGATGAATTGCAAGATCTTCACAAAACAAGTTAGACTAGGCGTGCAACCAAACAAGCTCCTTCCGGCGAGAACCATTTCAGGAGTCTCCCGGGAATTCCGATAAAGCTAAATCCGTAACACGGAAAGGCGCATCCCTCCCTCCGCCACCATCATGAAACTTCACCCACTGTCCTATCCACCTACTTCCAGCATTCAGAAGCCTCAACCTACTACTAGCCCGCGCAGCACTATTACAGAGAGCGACGGCGCACTAGCGGAGAGTGCTGTGCCGAAGAAGGTGGGTTTTCAGTTGCTCTCGGACGAAGTTGCCATCGTATGCTAGGAGAGTCGCACGAAACCGTAGGAAGCGTCAGCGCTAAGAGACCGTCTCCGCCGGGGCTTGAGAAATGATTTGTTTCTAAATTCTTCAACTCAGCTTGCCCGCGGAGGTTTATACAGCGAGAGCTGTCCTTGGGAGCCTCCCTGAGACGTCAGTGAAACCGAAGCTATCACGCGAGGAAACTTTAGATGCACAATAAATATAAATACTATATATTGCATTCTAAATTTAAATATAAATTTGCAACTGAACGTTTGAATTTATTTCAAGTTTAAAAGTAGCCGCCCTTCCTTTCAATATCATTAAAATATGTGTAGCAAGAATAGCCCTAGTTCAGTATTTTTATTTAGTTGGGATGAGCTAGAAACGAGTGCTGATGAGGGCAACGAACCATTGTGCCTTCACCTAGTGCCTTCGACAACTGTCCTCAACGAGTATCTCGAAAGCAGGGACAGCAGTCCGGAATTCAGATGGCGGGAAAGCACCCCTCCATCTCCCTTCCCATCCCGTTCCCCTCATCTTCCTTTTAAGAAATGGTGAAATGGAGGGGACTGGAGCATGTCCTTTTCCGCTATCTCTTTCGTCGGCAGAGTAGGCAGTACAAAGAAGTGTAAGCGATAGGGATTAATTAGCAGAAATATCTGTGGTTAAGGTTAAATGTAAAGTTTTCAGCTGCTGCCTATGGCGGCTTTCGCAGAATGCTTTAGCTAAACTGTAGCACTGCTAAAGCAGTTTTATTTTTTTATCGACATTATAACGTTTTGTGGCGCTGAATTGCATGAATCCTTTGGCGGCCCATATCATGCAGGTTCCCTGACCATGGCACCCTCTATACAAATCAGCCTCCGCAGTGCACTTCCCTCCTTGTTAATTTTCCTGCACCTCCTCTCTCCCCACCCTTG
Organism: Amblyomma maculatum; assembly: GCF_055883805.1. Lineage (NCBI taxonomy): Eukaryota > Metazoa > Arthropoda > Arachnida > Ixodida > Ixodidae > Amblyomma > Amblyomma maculatum. Next base: position 199,473,894 of record NC_139344.1, on the reverse strand, counting down.
CCTCATCGCGTTAGGATTACAGCAGATGGGAGTGAGAACTCTCTTATTATCTATCTCACTATGCTATCTCTGGTGAATGTGCTCCGTATTTTCAAGAAGCAAAATATATCCATTCTGTTCGCAGAATAAAAGTGCCCAAGATGGATTGGCGTGAAGCCTGCCACGTGAAGCATCCCCACAGCTTTTGCCACTTTTTTTCGTAAAGTGACAGAAAACAACATTTCCAGAGATGTCTCGGACTTCCAGAAAATAAAGGGCAGTGGCTGAAAACGTACGCTGCAAACGGAGAACTTATTGCAAAACGCTGCCTCCGCGAACAGAACCCGTTCACAAACGCGGTCCACGGACTATTCTTTCTGTTTGTTTTGTAGCCTTAAGTTTGACGGGCCAATATATCAGAATTTAGGTAGAGGGCCCACTTTACTTTTGGAATTATTAGACAGCGCTTATCTTCATTTTTGGTTTTATATCATAGCAAGGCTCCAACTCAATCACCTTCAAAGCGCATCCAGTTGTTTCTGGGCAGCCCTGGCGCCTATTTGCGCTTTGAGCGGAGACTTTCGAAGCACAAGCGCTAAAAAAATTTCCCACATGCAAGAAGCTTGGGAGAAGTACATATCCACGCATTCGTGTCGCTAGCTAATGGTCCACACCGAAGTCTAGGCTCATTATTGCTGGCAGTGACTGAGAGTCAACTGGCTCGTCAGCTCGGCGCCGATAGCCCGCTTACTAGCGCAAGTTCTGAACGAGACTTCCTTCTTTGTTTTATTTAATTGTCTGTTGTTTGGTCTGACTCACTTCTCAACCGCCATGGCCTGTTCATTGGCGCCAGCGCGCGGCGAGCGATCGAGTTATCTGGCTGATGGCCGTTAGACGATACTGGATTGCCCGCGAAGATTGGGGATCACGTGCGGGCGATTTCTTGTCATTTGGGACTCTTTAGGAAGAAGTTCACCCGCTGTGATTTTGGAAGTCGCGCTTAAATAAAGCGAGGCCAACCGTTTCGGCAATTTCAGTCCAGACGAGTGTCGAATGCGCTTTTAGCTAACGCCGCGCCACCGAGCTTTTCCTTTACGTGTGGTACAAATAACTGCAAATAAATACAAACAAACAGTTATTCTCGAGCTCTGCTCAATTTTTTCTGCAGCACTGCGTATGCTACTTGTTTACATAGCAGCATTCTTTCGTAATTTTTAAATTTGGATCCACTTTTTTTTGTGGAAATTACTACAAGCTGTAAAGAAACAAAACTTTTGGATATGGTTATCAGTGCGAAAAGCTCAGCCAAGAAACCCTTTCCTTGACAAGACATGTTGGCGCTGATCATACAGATCTTTGTTTGCAGCTAAAGGAGGGCACTTTTTCATTGTCTAAAACGACAATGAGCTAAATAAATAAATAAATAAATAAATAAATAAATAAATAAATAAATAAATAAATAAATAAATAAATAAATAAATAAATAAATAAATAAATAAATAAATAAATAAATAAATAAATAAATAAATAAATAAATAAATAAATAAATAAATAAATAAAATGTCTAACCGAAATGTAGGGTAGAAAGAAAGAAAGAAGATGGTTACAGAGTGTGAAAGAGCACTGAACACGGGTTGAGGAGAAGCCTCAGTTCTAAAGCCCAGCCAACGTTTCGACAAGGGGACTTATCGCCGAGACGGAGACAAGTCCCTTTGTTCAAACGTTGGTTCGGCATACTAAAATTTAAGTCTCTCCTACAAAGCATCCTAATCGACGTAATGCTGAAACACTGAAATATCTGGCGTTTAGTTTTTGCAATGCGTACTGATGCTTATTTTAATGAGGCCGCCGGCGCATTGCTTACTATACTATCGACCGACCTCATGTATTCCACTTGTTTGGTTTGGTTTGTGAGGTTTAACGTCCCAAAGCGACTCAGGCTATGAGAGACGCCGTAGTGGAGGACTCCGGAAATTTCGACCACCTAGGGTTCTTTAACGTGCACTGACATCGCACAGCACGCGGGCGCCTTGCTTTTCGCCTCCATCGAAAAGCGGCCGCCGAGGCCGGGATTCAATCCCGCGTCCTTGGAAAAAGTGGTCGAGCGCCGTAACCACTGCGCCACCCCGGCGGGGTTATTCCACTTGTGAATGGGTGTGGATGTCGCCACTTATAATAACCATTGGTAGCAAATTTGTGGTCAACCCGTTTAAGATGTAAGCTTCTCAGTGATGCCCGGCGAATTGGCTCTACATGGTACACAGTATTGTTTTACGAGTTGAATCCCAACATGTGGGAGGGATCCCCATCTGTGAGCTTCGTTCCTCGAAACCATGATGTGGTGGGACCTTCGACGGGCCGTGGCGAACGAAACAGCGGTCGTAGATAGATGCGGGTGGTACCAAAAAATTCGTTGTACACGTTGGTACCGGAGTTAAGGACCTAGGACAAAATTTTGTAAAAGTCCAGCTAACGCTCTTAATCGTACGCCTGTGGCGTTCGAGCTCCTTTTTCTTTTTTTTGGAGGGGGGGGGGGAGGGGGGGAAGGGGCAAAAAAGCTTCGATGCCGAATCTTCCCAGCTCTAGACTTCCAAGCAAGTTTCCATGGGTTGCGATGGTTGAGTCAAGCTTAGATAAGCGCATTGCTGTCTTTGAAGAAAAGGCAGGCAGCAAAAAAAAAAAAAAAAAAAAAAAAAGATCGTAATGCAGCATGATGAGGTTTGGTTTAATTTGCGGGATTAACGTCCCAACGTCATTCAGGCTATATATAAGGGACATCGTAATGGAGTGCTCTGAAAATTTCTACTGCTTTTCGTTGTCATTGAAATAGGCCGCGGCCGGATTTGGATCTGTTCAGCAGTCAACAGATTCAACAGTCGAGCACCCTAACCAGAGCCAGCACTCTGACAGGGATCGTAGGGGCCTGACTAATCAGTTGAATATCCATTCATGTAAATTTTGTGCACCCGATTGAATATTCCCTTCGCTTAAAACCTCATATACAACTCGGGCCCTCTGAACGTGGAGGAGTTCGCCGCATTTACAGGATCAGAAAGCGCTTGATAGTATCCGCCATCGGTTAGCGCAGTCTCGATTCTGCTGCTGTTTGGACTAAGACGCTAACACTTGATGTGAACGGTACCTAAAGATTGGCCGGCTAGCCACGTAATCAACTACCGAGATCTCGTTTCGTTAGGGCCGAAGCATGCTGTGCTCATGAGCTATTACACCATTTGGGCAAGGTCCCAGATAACGGAAGAAAACAATATGCCGGAAATGTGCACTTCGGCTCAGTTCAATGACTGCAGAGCTCACGTCCGATAGCGCATGCCAAGTGCGAGGGGTGTTTCGATAAGCTTCAAGTACTCCTTAATGGGCATTCGAGGCAGTGAGACAATAACGATAGCGAGGTTTCCAAGCGGGTTAAGTTAACAGCGAACTCAGTTCTTCCTGCGGTAGTTCTCTTGTTGGGCATTTTTGAGTTCCACCTTACATCCATAAAAATAGCGCAGGCTTAATTTCGCCGCTTCCTTTCCCGCTCTGCGTCAGAGAGCTGCGAGCACCATCCCGGCAGCCACCGCCGCCGCCAAGTGGTGCGTGCACTCGGCAACAATTCGCATCCCCTCTTTTTGCATTCACGCCGATCGCGGGGATGCTTCGCGCCCTCTTTTCGAAATTCTGAAATACGGCGCTTTTATTCGCAACGTCCGCGGGCGCCGTCGCCCCAGTTTCAAATAATAAAAGCACGCGTGGCATTCGCGAATGGTCGCCTGACTGCACACCTAGCAGCCGTTTCGCGTTCCACCCGGGCGTGTTTCCTAGTTGGACCACGGCTCGTACGGCGACACTGCCTCGCGTCCTCTGCTGTTTACTTCCCAGCTGTAGAAGGGAAGCATTTTTTTTTGTGTGTGTGTGGCCTGTCTACTTGTTTTTTTTTTTTTTTTCTTCGCCACCGTTATTTTCAGTCGGCGCTCCTTATTTATCTTCTCCGCTCTGAACAGCTGCTGCCCGCTGAACTTTGCGTGCTTTTGTCTGAATGCCTAGTTGAGGAATCCCCAGAGAAGTGTTCATTCGTACAGTTTCCGGGACCTTGTGCATGATATTGTTTTGGAACTAACTTCTGTTTCATGCGTGTGCAGTTGACACATAGCGCGAATTCTTGCCTGACTGGGCGCATTTTAGAGGGTTAAGTTACGCTTGTTTCTCTTTGTTGTTGTTGTTCTGCGACCAGAGTTAAGTTACGGAAAAGCGAAACGTACAAACAGCGCACCGCTGAAGGGAGTTAAGCCGAAGTTATGTGAGGATTAGAGGGAGTGGAGAATGCATTTATTTATTCTTTATGGGTGTGCGTTTACGTCACGCACGTTGGTCGCGTCACCCCGGTATGTAGTAATTACCAGGTAATTCGTGTGCCAAAAACACACTGTCTCTGAGTTGCTTGGCGCTCTGTAATGCGATTACCTACAGAGCACAACGAATGTCGATGGTACAAAGCGCAGTCTCTGTCGCACCAACACGTCCGCCACGTTTTCATCCTTTCTGCACCGCAGTTCATTCAAACACAGCGTGCGCGACAGAAGTCGGGCGTTGTAACATACTTTTTTCGGTAGCTGCGTCAGCAACATTCTCTCCATGAAAGTATGTTTCCTTCATAGCCGCCGCAAGGGCTGGTGTGAGGCTCCATAAACTTACCCTTCTATGATCCGACATACACATATTTTAACTGCAGGAAGCTTTTTCTAAGAAAAAAAAATTGGCAAGGGTTTAACCCTGTGAAACCTAAGTAACCAAAGCGAAATCAGCGAGACATTTTGGTCGACCCGCCTCTCTTCGTCTCTGTGCGGCGGCCTCTCGACGAGCTATGTCCACTAGATCGGATTCGGCCTGTTGTCTCCGCAACCTCTAAGACGCAGACAGTATACACGACTGCTGCCGTTAAAATTGTCGAGAACTGCTGCGATCTGTTGGCACCGACTAAGAAACAGACAGCGAGCGTCACGGCTCCAGTGTAGATGCGGTTGAGTGACGTCATGGTGACTAAGCAGAGGCGAGCGCGCGGTTACCTCGGATTCGGCGGCGGCAGCTCACTGACGTCATAGCCGCTGAGGCGAAATCAAAAAAAGCAGTCAGCCGTCTCACCTATGCCACTTATGGAAGCACCTGCCCGAGCACACGCGCGAGCGCGCTAGCTCGGGCCAAGGCGGCACTTTATTTTGAACAACTGCCATGTGGTTTATCCTCGGCTCAAGGTCAAACACGCTCACACGGCGAATAAGCTACGGAGGGATGTAGTAAAAGCTTTTGCTTACAAAAAGTCTGGCACAAACGTCAAGCACTTGTGCATACTATCTGTACTATTCATGACAAATTTTGAGAGCATGGCTACAGTTCGCAAATTTCTCGTGAGAGCACTAATATAGCATGGTGCATGCATTATGCAGTGTCAAGAAACGAAAACATAATGGTGAAAAAATGTAATGTGTCGCCACACGTCGCTATGCCGGCGACAGTACAAAATTCCTGTATATGGCACAATCTGGATTTCGTCCTTTTTGGCTCATCATAATTATTGCGCTCAGTTGCAAGCTCCTTGTATATATTAAAGCACTTATTGCTGCGCAGACTGTAAATAGCTATGAGAGGTTAGGCTATTGGGATTAAGCAAATGAATAAAATTATCATAAATGTATTTTCTAGTCCCTTTGAAAAGTGAATACTGCCTGACATCTGTGTCGAGCTCCTGAGACAAATTAACAGCAGTCGGTCTCCAGATAGGCACAGAAAAGAAATGGCGTGGATTAACGCAGCAAAGACAGGATATACAACGCGAAAATAGTAGCAGTCGTGAATGAGACCGAATATTTTCTCTGTTGTTCTCTCTTCTCGTTCTTCGGGAGTTTCCATCTCTTGTTCACCTCTCCCAGCTTCCTTTTTCCTACGTGCCTCTTCTTTACGGTGAGTGATGTTGGCAGGATGAGAAGATTCTGCTTGTAGGCAAGCGTGATAAGCGCTCGTACCAAGCGTTGTTGCCTCGTCCATGGCATAGCACTACAGACTCGCCGCAATTGTGCAGCATGGCTTTCGTAGTACCCGCAGCACTATTACATTACTAGAAATTTTCTCTGACTTTGTATATCAAGAGATTGAGGCTAATGAAGTTCCTGTGGGCCTTTTTCGAGATCTGAAAAAGGCGTTTGATGCTATAGATCACCAACTTTTGCTTTACAAACTTTGACTATAGGATTTCGTGGACCGTATCAGTTGCTCTTCTATGATTAGTTTCACGAAATGTGTCTGGCTGTCAGAATAAAAAAATGTGTGCATCAGTGTGCAATTTACAACTACGTTTGATCATTTTTGTAACGCTTGGCGAGTCAATATTGCGGTATGGAATAACAGTATACAGTTGGGCCTTTAGATCTAGGCTTAATGTCATGAATAGAATACTGCAAATAATAGTTCGGAATGTGTCATATGGTACTAAAGATCTAAATAAAAAGTCTAGCAGGAATAATGAAAAGATTAGGCATTTTGACTTTTTTTCAATTTTTTCAAATGGTAACTTCTTGAATTCTTTCAAAATTAAAAACGCTAATCAACGCAGCACCTACGTCGAGCCCACCATAAGTGCACCTGCCGGTTCAGTTATGCGCTGGGGTCTAATGACGTCACAGCATGACAAAGCTGGTGCGAATTTTGGCTCAACCAAGGATTCTATGCATATCGCATAGTTTGGAGTGCACAGAAGCATTCCGCAGTATAGTATGCTTGGGAGGGTACAGGCAGAAAGCGAAGTGTTGATAAAACTACGTAAGCCTTGGGGCCGGCTCCCCGTTTTTTGACCATGCTCCATAATTCCAAAATACACGGTCATAGCCAACCCCGTGTGGAAGCCTGTGGCTTAATTTATTAGGGCTTAAAAACACAAAACCACCTGCTGGTACAAACGCTTGGCTACTCGCTTGTGTTGGTTGCATGCCAGCGCCCTTTCCAGACCACCTCGGGCAATTTGCTTGAATAATGTTCGTTGCCCTTATATTGTGAAACTACGCCGACACATGCCATGTAGATGTCGTGCTGACGGTAGAAAGTGAAACAAATTGTACACCTCCTTTGTTCTTTCTTTTTTTGTCGCACAGAGTAAGCGCCCGGAATAAGTTACGCGGGGTAGCCTTTGTTACCTTTACACACATTAAGCCCTTGTTCTTGCTTTGAAACCACGAGAAAACGCGAACTTAAAACCGCGCTCAATGCGATCGAGTACAGTGAACGGCGGCACAGAAATGACTCCAAGCTGGTAACGCAAATTTTACTCATGTACTCGGAAGTACATGCGAGCCCTTATAATAGACTGATCAAAATATGTGATTAATCTTAAAATTCATGACATTGGTCTGTGTAGCCTTATTCGTTCTTATTGACACCTAATTTATTTAAATTCAAGTCAGAGATATATCGAGTATGTTTGTAATTAGGTGCTGCAAAATAGCTTTAATGGTAGACAAGGAATACAGCCATAGGCTCTAAGAAAATTTAACACTGCATTAAAGCCCAAAATAAAATTACCTTCCCCCTGTATGAGTGGGAAATTTGCTTCACTTAAATTAAAGCTGAGGACAACTCCAAACAATTTCATCCCCAGTAGGAATAGATTCTATACGGCTCCCCCGTGGCTGTGAGGTTCCGTACTCGCCCCCCAGGGAAAGTTTCTGCATTGGAATCTGCTCCAACGAAATTTTTTCCCCTAGGATTTCCATAGGATCATTCACCGCGGTCACTATTGCCAGCGCATTAAAGAAACTCTGATAGCGAATATGTTGCCCCGTAACGCCTAGAAAGCCCGCACACGAATCCTATGTCAAATAAAATATGAGCCATTTTCGGCGGATGTGCGGATCAAAATGAGCCAAATCCACTCGTGACAGCCCTTTTTTTTTTTTTTTTTTACAACTTGAACATTACAGTTTGGAAGATTTCTAGGATGCTTTTGTTTAATTTCTCCAGATCAACTTCACGATCGACTGTACAGAATATGTAGAGATCAGCGGAGCAACTGAACCCAGAAGACGACAATAAGGAAGGGATCATTAGGCCCTTCACCGAGAAAACAAGCACGCGCCTCTACTGCATTAACCTTTATTGTGTTTGGTTGTCGTGGTTTGTATTGGCTTCCTAAGGTAATTTTTACTGAAAAAATGGCAGACGCAGACACGAAAACACAAGACAAGTAGTGATGTGGGCTGCCTGCGTCTGTATTTTTTCCATAATTTTTTAAATATTTCAGGACGCTACAGTGGATTGGCATAAATTATAAATCCCATACATCCATCCTAGCTAGCCTAATGTTCCCCTATACGAGTGGAAACATGAAAAAGCTGCCAATTTTGTGTTTGTGACAGAAGCCTGCTGTTCACATTTACTGCAACCGACTGTGAATTAGAGCTGCTACTTTAATTCATAGTGTTATCAACCACTTATAAATATTTATGCGAGAAAGTCAGCCTATTAACACAGTAAGACAACCGCGTAAAAACGTTATCTTGCCAAGTTTGCAATCCTGGAATGCCGTACACATTTCATTTATTTTACCCTCAAGGCCTGAAGGCATTGAATAGAGGGAGGGGAAGGGGGGGGGGGAGGGGGTTAGTGTATACAGTGGTTACGTACAGAGTGTTTCAGTTCCAATCATACAGTTTTAGCTGATGCGGAACAAAAGCGCTGATGATCGATGATGGAGGCAGTAGTTCCGGGAAGGTGGTTCCGGTCCTTTGCTGTTCGTAAGAGGAAAGACTCAGCTGCACGTTTAGTTTTAAAGAAAGAAATACCGACTTTAGGCGAATGATCAATTCGTAACGAAACATAAGATGGAAGGGGTATAAGATCACTGCGCAAACTGGGGTTATGGTATATTATTTTCTGAAGTAAGCAAAGACGGACCGTACTTTCGGTGGCTAGCAACAGATGTTAACTGTAAGGTATTCTTCATAGATGTTGTACTGGTGCTGCGGTTATAGTTCCAAAGGATGAAACGTGCCGATTTATTCTTAATTAGTTCGAGGGCGCTGATTAGGTTTCCAGTGCAGAGATCCCAAATGGACGCAGCATATTCCAACTTACTGCGAATCAGAGATTTGTAGAGGAGAAGTTTCAGTGAGGTGGGAGCAGAAAAAGTTACGACGAAGGCAGCCGAGGGCACGGTTGGCGTTGTTAATTACGGAAGTGATGTGAAAAGGCCAACTTAGATGACTTGTTATGTGAACGCCTAAATAGCGGTATGAAGGCACTTGTTCTAATTCGCTGTTATTGAGATGATAAGGAGTGGGCTGGGTCGAAATGCGCGACACACGTAGCAATTTACATTTATTTATATTTAGTTGCATTGACCACGTGGTACACCACCCACAAATTCTATCAAGGTCTTTTTGCAAAACATAAGTGTCGTTTGAGTCGTTAATTTCACGAAATATTATACAGTCATCTGCAAACAGATGAATGTTAGAAGAAACGCTAAGAGGGAGGTAATTAATATAAATTAGGAACAGAAGGGGCCCTAGGACAGAGCCCTGTGGAAACACAGATTGCACGGATGTCAATGAAGAAGGAATGTTCTTAGCTAATACAAACTGTGTTCGATTGCAAAGAAACTATTCTGACCATTTTAAAACATTGGGATCAAGATTAAGCTTGCCAAGTTTAAAATGAAGTAGTTTGTGACTAACCTTCTTGAAGGCCTTGGAAAAATAAAAAAAATGCAGTTAGCGCATGAATGACGATCAAGAATAACGTGAAGATTGTGCGTGAAGGCAAGTAATTGTGCCTCGCGCGAAAATGGTCTTCGAAAGCCACGTTGAGCGCAGCGAAGAAGGAGTTAGATTCAAGAAAGGTAACTATGTTAGTGTATAAGATGTGCTCAAAACTCTTACATGGGATACTGGTTAGCGATATTGGGCGGTAATTAAGAGTGGAATTTGTACTAGCCGACTTGTACAAAGGAACCACCTTATCGATCGTCCAGTAAGCAGAAGCATAGATGTATCGAGTGACTGCTCAAAAATATTTTGGACAGGATGATTGAGGAATAAAGTTTAGTACTCTTCAAGAACTTAGCATTAATTAAATATGCACCGGGGCTTGTAGAAGGATTAAGATTTTCTATTATTTTTCTATTCCTTGGGTCTCGACGTATATTGCAGCCATCATTGAAAATTGACAATCTTCCACTGTAGAAAACGTAATGTTAGAAGAAATAACAAAATTGCGACAAAATGTTTCATTTAGAATTTGAGGACAGTCAGTATCAGCGATAGTCCAACCGTTCTCATCTAACAGTTTAACTGACTGATTTCTATCGGGATTATTGGTACGCCAAAATTTTCTGGCATCATTTGTAAGCATGCTCGGCAGAGTGTGCTGTAGGAAGAGAGCATTTGCGCTTTTCATTGCTGATACATACGCGCTATTTGCCGCTGGATAGTTGTTCCATTTAAAAACAGAGTTAGATTTTTTAGCAATGCGGTAAGAACGTTTTTTTTTTCCGCTTAGAAAGCCTTGTTTGTGAGCATTGTACCACAATGCATTTTTATGAGTTGTAATAGTGCGTAGAGGAATATATCTTTCTGTTAGTTCAATAATTTTAGCAATTAAAATGCTCCAGTTCCCTTCTGTCTGCTAGCTATCTAAATCTGTTAAATATGCATCGAGAAATGAAGATACATTTTCGATGACAGCCTGATGACGGATACGCTTGATTTTCTTGTCAGCGTTATTGGATGGAATGTTGAAATTAACCAAAGCAAACAATATATTTATAGCAAGTCTCAGAGAGCGAATTTGTGGCTTCATTTTTGCCGGTTACTAACATCAATGCATGCGATGGCCGAGAGATTCGCATAAAAGCTGCAAACCAGGTACTATAATGCAATAATCTTACCCATATTTTTTATACACGTGCCGAACGTCTTCAACCAGTATTTCGGCTGCCCGAAAAAACCGCAGAGGCTTATACAGCGCGTGTGAAAGACAAAGAAAGAAAAACCTAGCTCACGCATCTTCTTCTGTTAAACATCTAGCTTATGTAACTCTTGTAAAGCCCAAATTGGAGTATGCATGCGGATTGTGGGACCCGCATCTTCTAAACCTGATATCTACCATTGAATTAACATAAAACCGGGCAGCTAGATTTATTCTCGCAATACTAGCGCCACTAATCTAAAAGCTAATGCCAGTCTCCCAAGCTTGCAAGCACGCCGTAAAATATCTAGACTTTGTTTATTTCATAAATTTTATCATGCCTTATCATCTAGCACAGCAGTCATCATGCCGATTCATCGAACATCCAGTCGCATCAACCACACCTTGGCCGTTTATCCGCCATATGCCCGAACGACAACGCACCTCAACTCATTTTTTGTAAAGACTGCCATCGACTGGGACGATCTTCCCGCTGACATCGTCGTTCGCTCTAACCCATGCCATTTCAGAACCGTCATTAATTTTTTTTTTGTTATTCTCGACAATACTGTCAAGCCTACCCCTCATGTAAAACCCCGCACTCCTGGGGTCTTTGGGGTATTGGAAATAAAATAAAAACAAAATAAAAATAAGTTGGCCTCATGAGCACACATGGAACTTTATCCCCACCCAATGGCAGGTAGGAAGGAATAGACTGCAAAAGCCTTTTCGTCATATTTGAGAAACTGCTTCATTTCGAGCAAAGCCCCATGTGTTATTCTTCTTATTGTATTGGGTTTTTTTGGCGCATAAGCGACTCAGGCTATCATGCGCCAGGAACAAGGTTTGTTTTTATTGTGTGCATAAGGAGTGGTATGCATACATATATATATATATATATATATATATATATATATATATATATATATGAAGGAAAGAAGCCAACAGTCGGCGAGGCCAAGGAAAGCGTTGGGGATGGTATCTTTATGTCATTTTTTTTTTAAATGTTTACTTCGATAACCACAGAAATTAGTAATGTAATCTGTTTAGGGGAAAGATAATTAGACACAAAGTAGAAGAAAAAACAACGTGCCGATGATGGGATCCGAACCCACGACCTCCGAATAACGCGTCCGGTGCTCTACCAACTGAGCTACATCGGCCGCTGTCCCCCCTGCTACTTTCTTGGGTATTTATGTTGTCTGTATACGAACCTTGAGAGTGTTCACCAGCGCCACCCTCAGCCATAGCGGCGGACGTGGGACGTCCTTTGTTACCGCCAGCGTCACGTAGAACGTGATCAAGAGCGAGGGCGAAAGCTGTGCTAGAACCCTCTTACGCTACCTATGGCTTCAAGACTGCCAGAACCGAGACCCCCGTAAGCTACAAGCAGATCAATCAAGGGGAAATGAGGGTGCTCGTTATAATACATGAAGGAAAGAAGCCAACAGTCGGCGAGGCCAAGGAAAGCGTTGGGGATGGTATCTTTATGTCATTTTTTTTTTATGTTTACTTCGATAACCACAGAAATTAGTAATGTAATCTGTTTAGGGGAAAGATAATTAGACACAAAGTAGAAGAAAAAACAACGTGCCGATGGTGGGATCCGAACCCACGACCTCCGAATAAGGTTCGGAGGTCGTGGGTATATATATATATATATATATATATATATATATATATATATATATATATATATATATATATATATATATATATATATATAAATAAGTGGGCCTTGTAAGCACACCCGGAACTTTATCCCCACCCAATGGCAGGTAGGAAGGAATAGATTGCAAAAGCCCTTTCGTCATGTTTGAGAAACTGCTGCTTCATTTCGAGCAAAGCCCCATGTGTTTTTTTTTTTTTTTTGGCGCATAAGCAACTCAGGCTATCATGCGCAAAGAACAATGTCTGTTATATATATATATATATATATATATATATATATATATATATATATATATATATATATATATATATATATATATATATATATATATAAGCAGATAAGTGAAGGGGAAATGAGGGTGCTCGTTATAATACATGAAGGAAACAAGCCAACAGTCGGCGAGGCCAAGGAAAGCATTGGGGATTATGTTTTATGTCTCTTTTTTATTTTTAATTGGATAATCACAGAAATGAGCAATGTAATCTGTTTAGGGGAAAGATAATTAAACGCAAAGTAGAAGAAAAAACAACGTGCCGATGGTGGGGACCGAACCCACGACCTTCGAATATCGCGTACGGTGCTCTTCCAACTGAGCTACATCGGCCGCTGTCCCCCCTGCTGCTTTCTCGGGTATTAATGTTGTTTGTATACGAACCTTGAGAGTGTTCACCAGCGCCACCCTCAACCATAGCGGCGGACGCGGAACGTCCTGTGTTACCGCCAGCGTCACGTAGAACGTGATCAAGAGCGAGGGCGAAAGCTGTGCTGGAACCCTCTTACGCTACCTATGGCTTCAAGACTGCCAGAACCGAGACCCCCGTAAGCTACAAGCAGATAAATGAAGGGGAAATGAGGGTGCTCGTTATAATACATGAAGGAAAAAAGCTGTTGGCTTGTTTCCTTCATATATATATATATATATATACATTCTTAAAGTTTGTTCAGGAGCTTTGCATCCTTTAGGAAATGGATGACATTTTCAACTTCGACCAGTCGATCTTCTCCCAACAGCAGGCTGGGATGGAGAGGGATCTGTTCTGTTTTGACTGTTGAGCAATTATTGATATGATGTGGTGGAGCGAGGGTGCTTTTTATGGAGCTTGGCTAGTTGCTACCGAGTATAGAACACGTGGCGGATAAAATTCATCGTCTGGCGTAGTGGTCTCGTCACCGAGAAACTCAGTGTTGATTAAAGCACATTTGAAGCGTAAACTTCCATATAGACGCCCTTCCAGGTTAGGTAACGATAATAAAAATATGCTGCGAGTTTGAAGATTGCCGATCTCTCCCCTGAATCGTCTATATCTGCGGCAACACATAGGCTTTTGAAACGCCAGTGACTTTCGTACATGTTTGAAACTCTTGTACCATGTCTGCTATTTTTTCGAGCAGTATGCCCTTCTGCAGGGGTAGTAGTTATCTCCAAGAAAGGCCATAGAAATAATCGGCCATACTATCGACCTATGTTGTTCGACCTATTTTCTTGTTTTTCAAAACCCTGGAGAAAATATTTCTGAAACGTATGTCCTCTCTTGCCGACCTTCATAACCCATTTTCAGCTCAATGTAGTGTTCATAAGCGGAATGCGACAACGCTGACATTCTTTGTTTAAAAAGAATTCATTGTAGAGAACTTGGAACGGAAAACATGGTGCCTGAACTTTTCCGGGACTTCTAAAGAACCAATTGATTTTACTGATCACAAAATTTTCATTAAATGAAAATTACTATGGCATTAGGGGGAGAGCACAGAAATTAATTGCATCGTATGTCAAAGGTCGATCTCATTTTGTATTGACGGCAGAGAAAATTATGCAGCAAAGTCAGTAAAAATTGGTCTCGCAAGGTAGTATTTTAGGCCCTCTTTTATTAATACTATATATAAATAAGCTATTGCTCGTTGATGAACATTCTGATGACTTATCTCTGCAGATGAGACTAGAGGTCCGTTCGTTTCACCTACACTGCCTACACTAGTTTTCTTCGTGGAGCACTTCGCCATTCGTTTCACCAGTGTAGCTAGCGCCCTCTACATGACGCCGTTCTTTTCATACAAGTGTAGATGTCGTGTAGTCCTAGTTGAGAAAAATTCTACACTCTCTCGACTGACGGTGCTGAATGCGTGCAGCCAGTGCTGCTGCAGACGACAGCTCGAGACGCGCGCGACTTCGCCCTTCAGTATGGCGGCAAACGACGGCAGCGTGTTTGGCGTTGTCAACGGCGTGGATACGCTATTAACACCGATCGTTGGACAAGACGGCCAACAACTGAGGTCAGAGCACGGCTACATGTTCACCACACCAGGTAAGGCTTCACTCGGTCAACAAAAAGAGAAACACGTGCATGTGTTTCTTCATGCGCCGACGCTGTGCTTGCATGGTACTTGTTTCGTTTTTTTCTTATTTTACTCGTCTAGTTTGCTTCTAGCTTTGTTTTCTATCGTTCCCCGTAAATGAGCTTGGTACTAACCAAGCTCGTAGTTGGCTTTATCCGGCCATGTGTACGTCGCCTCCCCTTCGACCTTTTGACAGGTTTTATTCAAAGCTATGACCCAGATAACTATATTTAACATTGGCACTCAAAACATCAATATTTATACTCTCGCACAAACGGCTCAATCGTATCGGCGGTGTTGAGCGACGCCAGTAGCCAGGCTCCGGCTGATCGCCGAACGTCCACGCCGCCGCAGAGCAACGCGCCTCTAAGCAGCTCTCCTGAGCCCGAACGATGGCACAGGACTAAGACGCTCTTTCTTATCGAGCGCTATCCACAGATGAAAGCACTCGTGGGAAAAAAGGGTGGCTTCCGGTAAGTTTATTATTAACGTTTTTTTTTTTTTTTTTTTGAAGTGACAGTACCGTGGTAAAATAGCGTACTGTACTTGCATCCAAGGCATATTAATTTCAGAACTGTTTGATCTGGTAGCTGATAGACTGCATATGCTTTTTTTTACGTTTCGTTTCTTGCAGCACAAAAAAAAATGTTGTGGCAAGCACTGTCGGACTCCATAAACGAGGAGTTTGGCTGCGACATGAGCCCTCTCCAGGTAGAAAATAAATGGAAAACCCTGGAGAGGGCATACAAAAGGGCCAAGGAAAAGAATTCCTCGTCCGGCCACTCGCGCGTTACGTTCGAGTTTGAAGAGTAAGTGCAGATCACTGCTGTAATGGTTAATTACAAAAATATCAATTGTTATTTCGCCCATTTCAGAGAACTCGCTGGTGTTTTGGAGAAGGAGCACCACATTACGCCTACCATTTTATTAGCACCTGGTAGAGTGATGGAGCCGAGAAACTGCAGGTGAGGTCACAGTAGTTGTACAGCTCGCATCTTACAAAGTAAGGCTCAAAATGTTTCCATGTTATATCGCACCGTCGGAAACAAGCACTGACGAACAGCCCACAAGCCAGGGTGATTCGAACGGAGAGTCACCACTCCAGGATCCGCCCAGCCCACCGCATGTGTCGGAGGAAGGCCCATCACTGCAGCGAGGACAAAAACGCATAAAAAGAAAAACTACCGTTGAAACCCTCCTGCAACAACTTGCGGAAGCAAGGAAGAAGAGGGCCGAAAGGGCAGAAAAGAAATTGGCCCTTTTAGAGCGCCTCGTTGCCGCCGTGGAGAGACAGGCTTCCAAAAGCAGTGAATAAACCATTTTTCTTATAAATGTTTATTGTTTGTGCTGTAGTTAGAAACTGCTAAAAACTGCACGCTAGTTCGCAAGAGGCAAACATTTAGCTCAGCACGGCGTTTGAGCGATATCATTTCGCATGCTTTCGCAGTTGCCAGCACTGTCAAAGGTGAGGTCACAGTCTTCGTCATTCTCGATATCTTCTTGCGGGGCTAGATGCTCTAGGTCTTCGAAGAAGTCCCTCTCTTCGTTGCACATGTTGTGCAGCACACATGCCGCCATTACGATCAGGCAGCATTGCTTAATGCTTGCGGCATCCACAAGGTACAACCTTCTAAAGCGTTGCTTAAGCAGTCCAAATGAATTTTCGATCGTGACCCTCTGTTGCGAGTGCACCTTATTGAACTTCTTCTTCCACGAAGGAAAGCTTCGCCCATTGTCCCGGTACGGTGTCAAAAGCCAAGGTAGTAGCGGATATGCCGAGTCACCAAGCAAGTATCCATTGCTGCATTTCTGAGAACAATCTTCAAAAAGAGGACTTTCCCGAAGTACTCTTGCGTCATGGGCCGACCCAGGAAACCCAATAAACACATCAATAAACCTACACGCCCTGCAGTAATATCGACGGCCACTTTTTACGGTTGTAGTACGACTGCGGCGACTCTGCGGGCCTGTTGATCTCAAAATGGCAGCCGTCCACGCAGCCGATTGTGTTGCGTGGTCCCTTACCGCCGGTTTTCGCTAAGAAGGCAGCCTTGATGCGCTCCTGCCGACGCTGGTCGGGCCAGGCGATTACAGATGCACTAATGCTGTTCAAAAAGTTCAGCACTCTATCAACGCAAGCACTCACCGACGAGACTGACACGTCGAATCGGTCAGCCAACGAATACATACTATTCTGGTGCCCGAGGTAGCTCAGAGCGATAAGACAAGTCTTTTCAGCAGTCACTTGAGTACGATCTCCAGTAGGGCATGGAAAAAACTGCGACGCTTCGAAAGAACTTGCAAGAGTTTCAAGGGTGCTACGTGACAGGCGAAACAAACGTTTGAATTCGAAGTCATAATATCGCCCTACGACTTCTTCGCAGTAACGAGGCATGCGGTTTCGCTTCAGTCTCTCCAGATCCGTCACTGCCACTGCAATAAGTTCCTCAAGTTCCTCTTCGCCACTGCTGTCCGAGTCTACAAGCTCCATAGCTGTTTGTAGAACCGTTGGCAGCAAGTCGCGGTCCATTTTCTTTTCCTTCGCAGCGCAGAGAACACACAGAGAACAATGACAGACCTGACAAACACGCGCGCGCGTCGCAAACGAACCAGAAGGCTTGCACGACTTTTGCACTTTCGCATTCGTTTCTATTTGGCGCTAGTGTCGCGCTACGCCTGCACGTCTCAACTGGCGCTGCATGAGTGTAGCACTTGCACGGCACTTGCTGTGCACTGCATGAACTAGTGTAGATCATGCAGGGTGAATCGAACGGACCATAGTTTATTCTTTTGAAACAACAACTCATGCGAGGATCTAATGAAGCACATAAACGCATTCTCCAAAATAAATACATGCTTGTGTTCAAGATATTTTTTTTAATAATTAACCTTTGTAAAACTAAAGCGCTCCTATTTCACCGCCGAGGCAGAGATATCCGGCTGGAGAAAATTATGTTACATAATACCTAGATGTAAAGGCCTTTAAATCGCTTGGCGCATATTTCTTAGGAAAAACCACACGGGCTGAAAACGCGAAGTACATTTTCTTTCAACTTCTCCTTTTCTTCATTGTTGTACAATTATGCTTATCGATTTTATTTGGTAATCATAATTATGTGGGCATTTTATTTTACTTGCAGTTTGCTGTATTCTTACATATGTATGCAATTGTAGCAGTAATGTTGCGTTTATATCATTATTGTTCCTTTCAATCCTTGATCCTTTATGGCTGAACCTGAGAGTAATATTTGTATTTGGACCGGCCACTAGCCTACTGAGCTATCGGTCCAACAGTGTTTGTACGTTTTATTTTGTTTTGTCAATAAAGTTACTTGAAAAAAAAAATAATAATAAGTAATCTAAGACTACTGGAACCATATGGCGGCACCGTAATTATATGCCCAGCTCAGTTAATTGGCTTTTATATAATTTTTATTTTTATTTTACATTAAACTCCGCGTTCGTAGTGTGGTCCGCAACAACTGCAGCAAACAGTATCAAGCTGTCAGTATTCAAAACAAATAAACGAAGCTTACACCTGGCATGTAAAGTCCTAATCCCCTTTGTACTATAGAACTCTTCACAAAGCACAACGTCGTTTCTATTGCATCACTGCACGACTACAAAATATGTAGCCTTCATTAAATGGTATCACTTAAAAGCAATGTTGTTTTAGTTAACCGGTGCAGGATAGCACAAAAACATTTGCAATATGGGGTTTTGGAATCCTACACCGTCATTAAATGCCTGAAAAGTACGGAAGGCAGATGTGAGATTATTATTACAGATGGTGGCAGAGATCTGATTAAAACACAGAGTAACATATCCACAATTTCTTCAAAGTAATTGGGTGCCATGTTTTTATTTTAATGCACTGTATCTTATTTTTATGACTTCCTTTTTTTTTTGTTACACTTCAACGCTATGTAGCTTAGCCTAATTTTAATATGTGCATCGCTTTCGCCGCTAGCTGTTGCGCTACTCTCTGAACAAGGGGGCCAGCGTTCCTCAAGCTGTCTTTACAGTTCTTTATCTGGCCTCCTCGCAACATTATTTATTTCTGGAATCAATTTCAACTTCTGGTTCGTATTGGTGAATCATCGCAGTGCCTCTGACTATACGCACATTGAAAGTTCTAATCGGAATTTTGCTTGCGTCATAAAATAATGTTTTAGCTGCATTTTTATGATAAAAGCTTCAATTGATGCTGTACAAAACATCTTCTTATATAAAACTTAGTGAGATTCAAAGTTTCACACCGTAAAGCGCAAAACGCAAGAGTTACGTCCTCATATTTATAAAATTTATTGCGTCATTTTCTAGTGCATGAGGAGCAGAGTTTCTCTAAATTACGTGTAAAGCGTATCCCATAACGGCATTGATAGTGCTTCCAATTGTGGAGACAAAACGTTTGCGCATTTTCCTAAGTTCCTGTTTTCGTGAATTTGACTTATCTTTAAAAGAACCTGCAGAAACATGCAAGAAAAGGGAAATCACGGTGTAGGGCATAGGATGCACATAAAGGACAAAAACTTAGATGGGATGGTTTACACGGCTCGGAAATCTCACTGGATGTTTACTGACCAGTCACTGTGTTTGCAGAAAATGAGAGAGGGCGCAGATAATTATTCTAAATCGTTGGCAAATTGAGATGCTCTTGTCTCCTCTCTTGTGTTTGTCTCTTTGTTTGCGCTTACTTTCCCCGTACGATCATGAACCAACTAGCCCAGCAACAAGTTCTACTTCAGATGCTCATCTACATGTTTATTTATTAAATGGTCTTCTTTCTAAGCATTCGGAATACACGCTGACTCTTGAACCCAGTACTTGCGTTGAACCAACCTTCAGTGCCCTTTTCTCGATTTACCAAGTTATGGTTTTATGGCTTCAAGGAATGTCTGATATGTGCAAAACATTTCGTGCAGAAGTTCACACTGCTCTTTTTTGTGGCACATGTGAGGCAAAAGGCAAGGCATTCCATTTTATTTTTTCAAATAGTAAATATATAAAATTACAGAATTGGCAGAAGGAGCTTTATCGAGATTTTTGATTTCCTGTATTAGACGTGGGCTTGGCTTATGTCACAACTCTCACTGGTGAGGCCCAAAAATGTGCCTCCAATTCAATCCACGGCTAGCTGCGGGAAGTTTCGCGTATGCCGGAGTTGGACCTTCAGGCGACCTTCAGCCGCGTGCCTAGCAACGCGTGGCCTGCTGGCCGCCCGCTTCTTCTTCGCACGTGTGGTGCATGGAGTGGGCGGCACTTCATTCTTCTCCTTTTCTTCTTCACACACCTGGCAAACATCATTCGTACCGGTGCATATCGCTTGTCTCCGAAGATTGACTGACTGATTGATTGGATTAAAACTTTATTTTCCACCGATTTAGCAGGCCCCAAATCCCCTGCGTGCCAGCACTGCCGTCTCCGCGGAGCGCCACACGTGACGTCATCGCTTAGCTATGCACCTCACAACGCATGCGTGGTGCTCTTGAGCTGCTGCGCCGCATCGAGGGATATAAGCCGTGGAGTAGCCGCTAGCTTGCGGATGAGTATGTATACGCTGCACAACTCTCAGGAGGTGCTACTTTTCGCAAAAAGAAGACGTTTGTTTGAGTAACATTTTCTCAAGGATATATTCCACTAGACAAAATAGCAATGTTCCTCTAATTTTCGCAATTATCTCCACCTTTGTATATTAGCCTGACCACTGACACTTTAATTTTTGCAAGAATTTTTCCAGACCTTAGTATATTTGATAGTATATAAGAAAGTACAGGTTTAAGCTTATCAGTGTTCATAATAAGATCTCTCATTCTAATGACATCTTACCCAGGGGGCCTGACACAACTAAAGATTATAATGGAGCTTCTCAGATCTTCACTTACGTCTATCATATGTGCCGAGTGCATCTTCGGGTTGGATTCAAAAATAAACTCAGTTCCTAGAAAACTGCCTTCTCTTAAATTATTGGTAACAGAAACAAATTATTCGTTAAAATTTTTAGTTATTTGCTCTTTCTCTTGACCCGAAAAATTTGTAGCGATAGTGTCATCAATGTTATATTTCCTCTTCCTCTCACATAATGAATATACAATATTCCACGATTTAAGGGGGTCTTTCTTAGAACCATTGAGCTCAGGTCTATAATACTGATTTTTAGCCCTTCCTAACATTCCTATTAATTTATTCCTAGTTTGCCGCAATTTCTGCTATAACAGTAAGTTGTCGAGGCTCTTCTTTCACCGTTGCCAAATTGTCTCTTTCAGGAAACTCATTTCCATTATCTCTTTATTAATCCATGGCATATGAACCTTCTTTCTTTGAATGTTCCCTTTCTTTTTCAGCAATCCTATAAAAGGATCGCAAAACAGAAACGAATTTCTCATATGCCTCGATATGGTAACTCCACGATTGTATTCCAGTTATATCCACTGATAAGAGCATCCAGTTACTTATCATCTGCAATAGTAATACTACCAGATAAGTTTTGTATTTCATAGTCGATAGAGGAAAACAAAGTTATTGTTAAGAAGTAATGAACCGTCATTTTTTGCTGAACATCTCCAACTATCGCCTTTTGGCAAATTTTACGGACCATAAGGTGATCAAAGCATGAATGTGTGAGTTTATCACCAAGATGAACGTTCTCCTCGAGTAAAGCCTGATATTTTACTCTCTAATCCAAATGCTGAGATGAGGTTTTGGTGATCGGCCACACAGTGTCTGTCCATGGAGGATATATCAATATTGAAATCTGCAACTAAGATCAGGTCATCAATTTTATCAAGCTGTGCTAAAACTGAATGTCATTCACCTAAAAAAAATCCAAATTTTTGTTTTTTACGGTAGCTGTCGACAGCATATATGACGATGCATTCAGAAGCACTTTGAAATATGAGAAGTATTTCAGCTTCGTTCATACAAACCAGTATTCTAGTGCATAGCGAAGAATCTAGAACGTAAATTATAAGCCCACCACCCCTTCGGTCTTCACGACAAATACTGAACTGCTGGAAATGATCCATTTGAAAAGTTTCCGCTTGGGAACTGTATACATTAGTTTCTGTTAAAATTATGAGATGTAAATTACGACTATATTGATCCAAATATCATCATCATCATCAACAACCTGATTATACCCACTGCAGGGCGAAGGCCTCTCCCATATTTCGCCACTTAACCCGGTTCTGTGCTAGCTGCGTCCACTTGACCCCTGCGAACTTCTTAATCTCATCCGCCCACCTAACTTTCTGCCGCCCCCTGCTACGCTTTCCTTCCCTTGGAATCCAGTTTGTTACCCTCAGCGACCATCGGTTATCCTCTCTTCGCACTACATGTCCTGCCCATGTCCATTTCGTCTTCTTAATTTCCACTAGAATGTCGGTAACTTGAGTTATTTCTCTGACCCACTCTGCACGCTTTCTATCTCTTAATGTTACCCCTACCATTTTTCGTTCCATAGCCCTCTGGGTTGTCCTCAACTTAAGTAGAACTCTCTTGGTTAGACTCCATGTTTCAGCCCCATAGGTGAGTACAGGCAAGATGCAACTGTTGTATACTTTCCTCTTGAGCGATACCGGTAAGCTGCTAGTCATAATCTGCGAGTGCTTGCCAAATGCGCTCCATTCCAATCTTATTCTTCTTGTTATTTAATTTTCAAGGTCCGGATCTGCGGTTACTACCTGTCCTGAGTAGACATATTCGCCTACTACTTCCAGTATTTCGCTACCTAATGTAAACTGCTGTTCCTTCCCGAGGCTGTTGAACATTACCTTAGTCTTCTGCATATTGATTTTCAAGCCTACCTTTCTACTTTTTCTGTCTAGGTCATCAATCATTATTTGCAGTTCATCCCCCGAGTTGCTTAGCAAGGCAATGTCATCAGCAAATCGCAGATTACTGAGGTATTCTCCATCTACCCTTATCCCTAACTGCTCCCATT
The DNA here is from genome assembly GCF_055883805.1 of Amblyomma maculatum. Lineage (NCBI taxonomy): Eukaryota > Metazoa > Arthropoda > Arachnida > Ixodida > Ixodidae > Amblyomma > Amblyomma maculatum. The sequence goes on along the minus strand of NC_139344.1, from coordinate 199,451,017 downwards.
CCAAGTCCCTGAATACTTCCTCTAAACAAGCTGTGAATAGTACTGGGGAGATTGTGTCTCCTTGCCTAACACCTTTCTTTATGGGAATTTTGTTACTTTCTTTATGCAGAACTATGGTTGCTGTGCAGCCACTATATATATCCTCCAGCACTTTCACGTACGGCTCGTCTACCCCCTGATTTCGCAATGCCTGCATCACCGCCGAGGTTTCAACTGAGTCAAATGCTTTTTCGTAGTCAATGAATGCTATGTATAAGGGCTGGTCATATTCCGAGCATTTTTCTATCACCTGATTGATGGTATGGATATGATCGATAGTAGAGTACCGTTTCCGAAACCCTGCTTGATCCTTTGCTTGATTGCAGTCTAAGGTAGTCCTGATTCTATTAGCGATTACCTTAGTAAATACCTTATACGTAACAGACAGTAAGCTGATTGGTCTGTAATTTTTAAGGTCCTTAGAGTCCCCTTTCTTGTGAATGAGGATAATGTTTGCATTCTTCCATGCTTCCGGTACCGTCGATGACACCAGGCACTGCGTATACAGGGTGGCCAATTTTTCTAGCACGATATCCCCCCGTCCTTCATCAAATCTGTAGTTATCTGATCCTCCCCAGCTGATTTCCCCCTTTTCATAGTTTCTAGTGCTTTCTTGACCTCGTCCTTCGTCACTGGTGGAACGTCTGACTGTTTTTCCCTACCGCCAGTCTCATTACGGTCCTGACTACTTTGGCTACTGTAGAGATCTGTATAGAACTTCTCGGCTACTTTGACTATCTTGTCCATATTAGTGATGACGTTGCCCGCCTTGTCCCTTATCGCATACATCTGGTTTTTGCCTATGCCCAATTTCTTCTTTACCGCTTTAAGGCTTCCCTCGTTCTTTACAGCATGCTCAAGTTTCTCCATGTTATACTTCCTTATATCGGCCACCTTGCGCTTATTGATTAGCTTTGATATCTCGGCCAATTCGATCTGGTATGTTGGATTGGAAGCTTTCATAAGCTTTCATATAGATGTAACGAATCCCAGTGTTTCTTAATACTTCTTATGTTAGCATACACTAAATCAACGTTAGCTTGAAGATTTTCTCTAGTAGCCCATGCCGGCTTAATCTTAAGCCACTCCTGGAAAGAACTTACAGCTAGGTGATCCATACTTATGCTATATTCAGGAGACTGTCCTCAGTCTCAATTCTGATTGAGTTGGCGCTGTCCTCTTTCCTCGCAAAAATATGACTGTTGCGTGCGCACACATACAAGAGCTCTCTTTTGCCCATTTTTTTCGCAAGCCAGGGCAACTTCTTGGCGTTTCTGGTCATATCTCATTTTTCAGGTGAAACTACTTACTGGTCCAAGCATCTCTTGTATTTTATGTCGTGAATTTCACAGTGATGGCCGGCATGCCACTTTTTTTTTTTTTTTTTTTTGCCTGTGAACCGCTTCGATCTCTTCTCGTTTTGGTTCCTTTATCTATTTTTCCAGCCAGATCCAGAAGATTTTCGTAAAGGTTTTCATTCTGGTCGTGCTCTACACCATGAATCTCAATATTTCTTTGCCTGTAGTATTCTTCCAAGTCATGAATTATTGTCTTCACCTTTGCTATTTCAGCCTTTTGCTCTTTCAGACTCAATTCCAAGGTTGTACACTTCTTCTCAAGCATATTTATCTCGCTGTCCTGACTGTGTATACAGTGTCAGGGAGCTTATCGCATTGGGTAGACATATAGTCCAGTGAGCGTTCCATACCGTCCATCTTTTCTCTTGCTGTTCTAACTTGTCATCATGGTTCATGTCCTGAACTTCATTTGCTTTTTTCTGATCTTTCTAACCGATTCAATAAATCGTTTATCTTTGTCGACACGGCCCGTATGCCATCACAAACTGCTTTCAATGATTGCTCATTAATGGCACCTTCATCCACATCACCCAAACAAGATGGACAGTTCCTGTTATTTAGATCACTTTCCGACATTATTTTCAAACCCTGCTTAGTAAGGCCGGAACATTTTTCGGTGTGATAGACTTTTTCACAGGGTAAGCAGTTCATACCCTTACCCTTGATAGCCTTCAAGCAAGCGACGCATAACTGTGAACCCGGTATAGTACCCCTTTGTTCTTAAGTTGCAGTCCAACGGAGTGCTATGGGTTAACTAAGAGGAAGGACAGAAAAACCCCTACCTAAGAAAGTACAGAAGGCACTCCACCGGACTGCGACAAAGCAAAACTCGAAGGTTTCTTTTAAGCCGTCGGGGGTGGTGGTGGCGCTCGGTGATTCGTTGCTGCGTAGCTCCGAAACGTGGAATCCCACTCTTTCAGTACCAGCGCTGATCCACTAGCAGATAACGCTCAGACAGCAGTCTTTGTGTGCATCCAATGTTTCCGTCCAGGGCGTTACACATTTCAAGCCGCCATCACGCCAGCAGGATTGTGGGGAACAGTCAGCGTACGAAAGTACAGAATGGGTGAGCTCTCGTTCAAGAACTCCGCCGGACTGCTAAACTAAACTTGTATATAAAAAAAATTCTACTTGTAGTTTATTTTTGGCTGATACTAAGTCTTCTTTGTTTTCCCAGGAAAGCTTTCGAGTGTAGAAAGAACAGTACTGGCTGGTCATTTTTCAATGAGGCCTAGTTTTCTAGTCATTTAGAGAAATCAAACGGCCCTCACATGACCGGAAAAAATTGCTAGCAAGCTTGAGCTTCAACTTAGAAGTAAACGTAATAGCGTCCCTTAAATTTTCGTTTGAATGACTTGATTTATTATTATTATTATTATTATTATTATCATTATTATTATTATTATTATTATTATTATTATTATTATTATTATTATTATTATTATTATTATTATTATTATTATTATTATTATTATTATTATTATTATTATTATTATTGTAACATCAGTACACATTCCAAACACGCATTAGTAAGCCACGTGCCCCACAACTCGTTTATTAGGTGCCCCTCTGGCAAGCTTGGTACCAACGACCCTTCGTGGCACACCCGCGCCGTGGGTTACGCGTCGCCGGTTATTCATTGTGGTTTTCGGGTGTGTCCATGGGATAATACAAATAGCGGGCCCGTCTGTTGTTCAACCGAGAGGTGTATGGCGTGGCCCATCGGGTCACCCTATAATTCCATATAAACGGCGACTGCATTACGAATCGCTGGAATAGATACACGGGGACTGGTAGCAAGATGTCAGCAGTACCAACTCAGCCATTTATGACTTGGAAACGATCTGGACATTATAGGCGTCTAGGGAACCAGAGTTGAAAGTCAGGAGCATAGACGGACCTCGCGGCATTACCTTTCCGATCGCGGTGCACTGCTTGACTGGGCCATGCTTTTGGTAAATAAAAAGGGTGCTTACTCCTCCCCCGCCGTTCGAGAACATTACAGTATGTCAGGGCGGCTCTTTTATAATATGTGATGGTATCGTTTGCGCTTCACAGTGGAGGGTAGTTTGTGTATATGCGCCGAACAAAAGAAGAAACGAAAAGATTTCTTTGAGCGCTTTGCTGCCCGAGATGTGACCAGAATGTAGTATTTCCTGGGGATTTCAGTGTGTGGGTGCGCCAGAGGTTAGAGTTAAAAGGCAGCCGGTGCCTGACAGCAGTGCTATTGTTTTAAACGTGCTCATGCAAGAGTGTTACCTCAATTATTTTGCAAATTTGTTGTCGAATTCTGATGTGCCGCCATTCACACTCTATCAGAGTGTGAATTCATGCAAGGCGAGATAGAGAATATGTATCCACTCAGCTTATGCCTGTCTGCAACAGTTATAGGGCAAAGCCTGTATCGTTTAGTGACAACAGTCTAGTCACGTGTATTGTTGGATTCAAGGAGGAAAATTCTGGGTTTAACGTTGTCCTATGGCAGGTTAATAACAACCTTCATAAATGCGATATTTTTACAGGTGATGTACAGGGACTGATACAAGGCATGTTGGAAGCGGAGCTCGAAACAGTACTTCAGTCATGGGAATACCTTAAAGAAAAGGTTAGGATGCACGCAGAGGTCGTGCTCGCTACACCAAGGTCAACAGAGCAAAGAGAAGGAATTGCAAGTCAAGCTTGTGTTTCTGTTGAGCTTAACTTAGAAGTGCACAAAAAAGGAAATATAAGAAATCAAGCAGGTTAAAAACCACTTAGAGGATACTGGTATTAGCAGCTACAAAAGGACTGCCGTACGAGCACCGTGCAAAAAGGTTATTTTCCGAAGAAGCACCCACCAAGAACGCGTTATGGAAAGAAAAAAATATGCTTTGAAGAATGAAATAATCACAAGCAATGATAAGAAACACCACCGTCATTCGGAAGGACGCACGCGTTGTTGATGACAAAGAGCAACAACCTCCTAAAATAGCTCTAAGTCATCCCAGCCGATAATGCTTGCTAAAATGTATTACGAAATTTTCATAGAGGTCCTAACGAAATGGTATCGAAAGGTATTTAAAACATTGTAGGTCCGTACCAAACATGTGGAATTAAAAGTCGAAGCATATAAATATTCACGTAAATAAGAGTATTTTAGAATCCTGCGACGAGTTTGAAGATCATGTTGCAATGAAACAGCTAGAACAGGAAAAGGCTTTTGAGTGGCTTAGCCGCGAAATTCTTTTTTCAGTATTGGATCGTGTCAGTGTAAGCTCAGTCACATTAAGGGCAGTTCAGTTAACTTCTGAAAAAATGTTTCACTAGCATCAACGTCAATCAGCAATTCACAGGACGTTTTCAGAAAAGATGTGCTGTTTGACAAGGGTGTTCACTTTTGCCTGTTATTTGCCATCAACGTGGAGTCATTTTGTTTCAAGGGGGTTCAAAATGAAGTGATTTACATTTATGGAAAGCGAAGTAAACCTATTCACCTATGGTGACGGCGTAGCCGTTTTCTCTCATGATAAAGAAAGCATTTTAAAGGTCATCAAAGACGTTACACGATTCAGTTCAGTTCAGTTCAGGCGTTCAGTCGTGTCCGACTCTTCGTGACCCTATGGACCATGTCACGCCACGCTTTCCGGTCTCTCACTATCTTCTTAACATCACATAGCTTCATCTGCAATGCCTCGAGAATGCCATCTAACCATCGCGTTCGCTGCCTATCCCTTCTCCGGCGACCCTCAACCTTTCCCAACATCAAATCTTTCTCCAGCGACTCCTCTCTTCTCATCAGATGACCAAAGTAGCTGAGCTTTAACTTTAGAATTTGACCCTCCAATGAGCAGTCAGGATTTATGGTCGACAATATCGACTGATTTGACCTTCTGGCAGTCCAAGGAACTCTTAAGAGTCTTCGCCAGCACCACAACTCAAACGCGTCAATTCTTCGGCGGTCAGCCTTTTTCACAGTCCAACTATCGCATCCATACATCACAACTGGAAAGACCATAGCACGGGTTATACGGATCTTGGTTGGCAGACTAATGTCTCTGCTCTTTACTAGGCGGTCAAGGCTAACCATTGCTCTCTTTCCCAGAAGCAGGCGTCTCCTAATTTCATGGCTGCAGTCTCCTTCCGAGGTAATCTTGGCGCCCAAGAACAGAAAATCTGTCACAGCTTCCACTTCTTGTCCATTGATGCTCCAGGACTTGATAGGGCAAGACGCCATGATCTTCGTCTTTTTAATGTTCAGTTTAAGCCCAAACTTCTCACTCTCTTCTTGTACGCGCATCAGAAGTCTCTTGAGTTCCACTTCACTTTCTGCCATTAAAGTGGTATCATCCGCATATCTAAGGTTGTTGATACGTTTTCCAGCAATCTTCACTCCAGCTGAAGACTCGTCCAGACCGGCCTTCCTCATGATGCACTCTGCATATAGGTTAAATAAGCAGGGTGACAGTATGCAGCCTTGCCTCACCCCTTTCTCAATCGGAAACCAATCAGTAAGACCATGCCCAGTTCTGACTGTGGCCTCTTGCCCTTCATAAAGGTTGCTGAGGAGACAGATGAGGTGTATTGGAACTCCCATCTCTTGGAGAGCTTGCCACAATCTGCTGTGATCTACGCAGTCAAACGCTTTCGCATAATCAATAAAGCAGAAGTAAATGGGTTTCTGGAACTCTCTTGCTTTTTCCATGATCCAGCGAAGGTTGGCAATTTGGTCTCTAGTTCCTCTGCCCTTGCGAAACCCAGCTTGCACGTCCGGAAGCTCCCGATCCACATACTGCTGCAGCCTACCTTGCAGGATTTTTAACATCACCTTGCTAGCATGCGAAATAAGCGCGATCGTGCGGTAGTTGGAACAATCTTTGGCACTGCCTTTCTTTGGAATGGGGATGTAAACTGACCTCCTCCAATCCTGTGGCCACTGCAGGGTTGTCCAAATCTTTTGACATAATGTATGCAGTGTGTTAACAGCGTCGTGGTTGAGGTTTTGAAGCAACTCAGCTGGAATACCATCAATTCCGCTAGCTTTGTTCTTAGCAAGGCTGGCTAACGCCCCTTCAACTTCACTCTTCAGGGTGCCCGGCTCGAGATCAGTAATCACAACCGTCCTATGTTGGGTTTGCTCATTCGGGTCCTTCTTGTACAGTTCTTCTGTGTATTCCTGCCACCTCTTCTTTATCTCTGAGGCTTCAGTGAAGTCCTTGCCTCGTTTGTCCTTTATCACGCCCAGCTTAGCACAGAAGCTTCCTTTGATATCTTTGATTGTCTTATACAGAGCTCTTGTGTTCCTTAATTGGCTGTTGTGCTCAACTGCTTGACACTGTATGTTCAGGAAGGCATTCTTATCTCTCCTTGCTATTTTCTGAAAATCCACATTGAGAACCTTGTATCTTTCTCTTTCCCCCATACCTTTTGCCATCCTCCTTTCCTCAGCTATTTGCAAAGCCTCTTCAGATAACCAGTTTGCTTTTTGCATTTCTTTTGCTTTGGAACTACCTTAGTAGCAACTTCTTGTATTATATCACGAACATCAGTCCACATCTCTTCGGGCTCTTTGTCTTTTAGATCTAATTCTTGAAATCGATTCCTCACTTCCAGAGCATATTCTAATGGAATCTGATCCAGATCATACCTGAAAGGCCATCTAGTTTTCTGCGTTTTCTTCAATCGAAGCTTAATTTTGGCAACAAGAAGCTGATGATCGGTGCCACAATCGGCCCCAGGCCTTGTTTTTACTGCTTGTATAGCGCTTCTCCATCTCTGCCGGCAAATAATATAATCGATCTGATTCCTGTACAGACCGTCCGGTGAAATCCATGTGTACAGGCGCCTCTTGTGCTGTTGAAAATGAGTATTCGCTATGGTCAGGTTGTTTTCTTGACAGAACTCTACTAGCCTCTGCCCAGCTTCATTTGGCTCACCAAGACCGAACTTGCCTGTAATTCCGGATATTTCTTCACTCCCGACCTTAGCATTCCAGTCTCCTATGAGAAAAACGACGTCTGATGATGGGGTGTGGTGGGCCAGTCAGACAGAACACGTTCCATATTGTCACATATGATGCACATTTAATGTAAGAATATGAACATTTTTTCAGCACGGCCTTTGCAAGGCCATGGTTGTTCGAAACTAAGCCCCCGAGGGGGCACAGCAGGGTTAGCAGAGCCTCTTCCAAACGCACACCCCTAAAAGAGCCGGGCGCCGGGCCGGGGGACGCTTGTACCCAATTTTACCGGTGGGTGTCCGGCGGCGGGTTTCGAACTGACCACCTCCCGCAGCCGAGACGGGCGCCCAAACCACTCGGCCACGACTGTAAAGAGACCGCTAGCGGAGTCAACTCGCATAAATATTTGGGGTTGTTGTTGCTTTACCTAATCACTTAAAAGTGAAATTACGACTGGAATACCTAAGTGTTGGGACTCAAAACCACCTGCACAAAGACTTATTTGATGTCATGTTACCAGTAGCTGTTTATCGTTAATTATACTGTGGAGGGAAAGGTAAGGCTGTCATAAAAAGAGCTAAAGTATGCCAGCGCAATCATCAGCAAAACGTTTCCTTCTTCTTTTACACAGTCGAACATTACCTGTCAAAACATGGCTTAAAGATAAAAAGCTTCTTTGTCCAGTGATCGATTGACTTCTTAATTTGCCATAAACCGGAAATTACAGACCACATATTCCTTTACTGCTGAAACGCAGTACTGATCTGTGGTATCTTGCAGAAGAATAAAACAAAAATGACCGGCCAATTACGCCATATGGTATAAGGTTCCTGCCTGTCCATAATAAAGTGGGTGTGCCATATGCCTTATTAATATTGGTTTGTCTCCATAATCTGTGGATGATGAGAATGGTTTGCGATACCGGCTGTCATGGATGCTCGCTCAGTGAGGGAGTATTTTCCTGAAAGTGTGACCTATACCTGAAAATAAGCTGCAGTTCCCGAAGTGAGACACCTGTGTGGACGCCAGTTTTAATCGAGCTGGTTAGCCTAAAGAGTTTATGATATTGTATTTTATTTAGGATTTACTTCCTATTTTTCACTGCAAATAGGCATTAAAGGAAAAAAAAAACATACCTTCGTCTCTTATACGTAACGCGCCTGCCTCGCATGCAGAA
>NC_139344.1:199435008-199437508 GCF_055883805.1 Amblyomma maculatum | reverse complement strand
AATTTATGTTTCGGTCATTCCGTTTTTTGAAACGCATTGGAAACTAATTAGCCATACTGTCACCATAAAGCAGGTTCCTGTCATAAACACTGTTGCAGCGCTCTAGGAACGATGTTGAGTCCGTCTACAACCGAGCAGCAACATTCCAGTAATTGCGCCGGCGGAGATAAGTAAGGACCATTGTACTATTTACATCGAAATACCTCAAAGCAAACAGCAGCGTCTTTAAGAAAACGCAGCAGAAGGAAGAACGCCAATGGCGATGGGCCACATTTGGAAGGAGCGTCAGCGATTGCGAGATCTGGCCCCATGCATATTCTACTCGTGGCGTCTCTTTTCCCCAACGTTAAGTGGCGGTCTTGAAGCGGCGAAATAATAGTGCCCGAGACAAAGTTCGCCCCAGGAAAGAAAGAGGAAAACTTCCCACACGCGGGCTGACTCGTCATTATCACTGCGCACGTCGTTGTCGACGACGAGCATGGGTGAGCCATTTACGGCCAGCCCCAATAAATATTCCTTCCCGAGCCGGGAGCAGCCGGCGGGAGAAGGGCGAGCAGCATTCCTCGATAGGGCGCGTGCTCAATTGGCAGCCCTTGAAAACAAGCCCCCGGCGCCGCTTTCGTGCCCCGGCTCCATGAGGGGGCCTTTGACGGAACGTCCAGCCCGCGCGCCTTCGGGCAGCGCTGTCCGCCGGCGGATCGATGGAGCAGCCGGCGCTCGCCTACAACATCGATCGCGCGTGGCTGGCGGTGGCCGCAGTTGCACCTGCCGGACATTGTCGTTGTCTCCCCACCGAACAGGCGAAGCAGCCACGAGACCGCGCGCACCCGGCTTCCGGCCCCGCGTCGCAATCTGATTGAAATGGCCACTGTCTTTTTTACGGCATGTGCGTGTCGAGGCGTTCGCACCGAGAGAAACGCGCCATTATGCAGCGCCGAAACAGGACCGCCGCTGTTCTCATCGTGCGCCGACCCAACCTCTCCCATTTTGCTTGTTGTGTGCAGTGGCAACTCCCAGACAAGTGCCATTTTCTGGGAAACGGAGATGATCGTCCGCGCGCGTCATCGTCATTTGCTGCCCGAAATGGTCATCTCTGTAACAGCATACAATCGCCTTTTGAATAGAAGTGGCTTGCATACTGGAGTCAAGTGTTATCTTCAATGTACAGCATATTCTGCTTATTAGCGTGCGTCATTGACTCACTCGTAACGTAGGGTCAGTTATAAGACCACTTACTTATTTTGCACGGGTTCCCTAAGATAGCTTCTGTAGTTGTAGAGCAAGTGCCGGTCGTTAGTTGTCGGTAACCAGAGAGCGCGCGCGGCTTAGGAAGATTATTGAGCCTGTCCAAATCATCTGGCTTAAAAACCAGCGCTAAACTATAATCATGGTTGGAGCTCGTCAAATTTAACAAACCGTCCAGTTTGCAAGCTGTGCTTGAGCTTCAGGCGCCAGACATTTATTCTTGAGATGAATTCCGTGTAGCGCAACGATGGCTATATCATTCACGTTGCTTTTTAATATCTCTCTTTAGTTCCCGATGTGTTTTTGATAGCTTACACTGAACGCTCTAGTTAAGTGTACCTTCTTTTGCTGTCATGCTATCAAATGTTCTCTCGCCCTGACAATTTACTTACATAATCACATATATATTTTTATATCTGTGTATGTACAGGGTGTTCAAATTTAGGCTTTCTGAATTTATTTAACGTATACAAAATCCATTTTTGCAAATAAGTTCTCCGCTATAAGGCACGCACAAACTGGCAGAAAAATAGTTATCATATAGTGAGTAATTGACTAAAACTAATTTATGGTATTTATTCCTTGTAACTAGCCTGCATATTTGTATTCAAAACTTAGAGGCAATGGAATTCGAAGACTATACGATTTTCTACAATTTTAGTAACATGCCTCTGCCTTGGGACATTCACGCCGAAACATTTAGCCCAGTCTGTCTCATTACGCATGCTAGACCGCGGTACTCAGAACGAAGTTCCTCCCTGGCGTTATGCAACTGCTGCATATGCCGCTTCATCTGGCAAAACATGGCGAGCTACAATGCGACGGTGGTAACTTTCGTACTTGGCCAAAGTAAGCCGAGAATCACGGTGTGGTCATTGCAGTTAAATGCTCGAACTTTAGGCAATTGGTTGCAGAGTGGGTGATGGGACGTTGTGCCGCTTCAAATTTCGCATGCTGTCAAGCGCAGCGATACCACACAGCTGGCAGAGAACAAAAAGTTACCGCTGTCGCCAGTAACTCGACATTCTTGTCAGGCGCAGTGCCATACGCAACAGTCGCGTCACACCCAAGGGGAGCCTTATACTGAGTATCGTGGTCTCGCATGCGTAATTATACGGTTCGAGCAGGAATTTTTGATGCGCATATCTCAGGACGCAGGCACGTTACTGCAATTGTAGATATAGAACAGGCTAGGAATATCATTCCGTCAAAGTTTCAATATAAACATTGTCTGTAAGAGCACTAACAATATGAA
>NC_139344.1:199310008-199430008 GCF_055883805.1 Amblyomma maculatum | reverse complement strand
ACCGTGATCAGTTGAGCCGTTGAAAATCATCCGACCCGACTTGACTGGGCTACAACTGAAGCCCAGAGCGTCCCCTTCGTCTCCGGAATACTTAACTAGAATTAGCAAGTCTTACTGGCTATCTATACTAACAGCAGAATATCGTCTGCATACATTAAACCGGGAAGGCGCTGCCCTACCGCCTTTCCGCCTAATCTATATATGACAGGTTAAAACCTATGTTACTGTCTTGTATCCTCCGTTCCATATTTATCATATAAAGAATGAAGAGCAGCGGTGATAGAGGACAACCTTGTCTTAATCCTTTGCATACCTTAACAGCTTCCGTACTTCTTATCCCTTCCCATGCAATTTCTACTTTGTTATGCCGGTATATTTCCTGTAGGAAATTTGTTATGTCATGACCGATACCTTCTTCTTTTAATATGTTCTACTGGAGTTCCCTGTTTAGGTTATCGTACGCCCCATTTATGTCCGGGAAGGCCAAACACAAAGGTCTATTTTCCACTCTAGATATTTCGATGCATTGGGTATGCACGAACAGGTTGTCATCTAAGCGCCTACCATTTCTAAAGCCATTCTGAAGTTCTCCGAGTACCTTCTTACTTTCTACCCATGATTTCATCTTTCATTTCACCGCCTGCATGGCCAACCTGTATATAACATTATCGTGCCAGACATATTGTATATAACATTAGCGTGCCAGTATATAACATTAGCGTGCTCATTAGCATGCCAGACATCACTCAAAAGTGGTGGTATAGCTCTCAGAGCACCGCATGAAAATTTACCCCGCAGTGCTTGAGACGTCGGCCGCTTCCAAAGCGACCTTTGCTCCCTCGGTTACTCGGCCTCACCCGTCAGTTGCGCCATGCACTTTCAAACTGATCTCCGCGCTGCTCCGCGGCGCCTCCTAATAATCCTCCTCGTGCGACTCTTTCTTCGGGGTTGTCCGGAGAGCTTCAAATCAGTAGCCCTTAAGGCACCCAGGGCAGGTTAGCGGCGCAACTGGCCAGTAATCTGGATATATCGCGCACATGTTCTCGAGCACCGCTTGCGAGGTTTCCGCTCGATGGCTTGATGCAACCGTCTGGGACGAGAACAACGGCAAAATGAAACAGCGACAGAGGAAAAAAAAAGAAAGAAAAAAATGCAGGGCCCTCAGCGCGCGCTGTCTGCGTGTCCGCTCTTGCCACCCGCCTTCCCCACTGTTAGCGTTTTCTTTCTCTTGGCCCCGCGGCATAAACGGGGTAGTTCCAAAAATGAGTTCTTCATTTAAATTGCTGTCGCAATCTATGCTGCAGGCATCGAATTTCGCAATCATCTCAAGCCCGATGACCTCCTTCTTTGGGTTACGTTTCGATGCTATTGTTTTGCGTGTTTTACCCTTATTTCCTCCCGATGGCAGAAGAGTGAGGAGGTAGAAAAATTGTTTCAGCGGGTTGGGAGAAAAACGCCCGCGTTTGTGCGTCTGCATATTTTGTGTGGTGTCCTCATTTTGCACGTGCTGAGTTGGGCATAACGGGATCTTTTCTTTTTTTTTTCGTTACCTTTTTCGTTTCGTTTTGTTCGGGCGCGGGAGCAAGATATGTCTGCATGCGTAAGATATTTCGTATTGCCCATTATCTCAGAAAGCGAACCCTCGTGGCGCGCAACCGCAGAGACGGGCAACGCAGCGCCCTCGTAAGCCCTATATCCAGAGAGAAATTATGCGCTGAGATTTTCTCCGGCTTCTTTCAATCATACACGTGCGCGAAGTATCGTAATCGAAAATATAATTCTTGCCTGAGTATAAGTGAAGTTGCATGGGCAAGCTGCTCTGTGATACGTCTGTAAGTTCCACTCAGCGATTTTGTCCTGCCGGACAACAACCTGGGCCCGCTTGCACAAAACAATCTTAAGACTGTCTTAGCTAAGTCCAGACTTAACTGGAGTCTGAAGAATAGGCCACTAGCATGGCCGCTTAAGACTGGAGTCAAGACGGCTTCAGTCCTGACTTGAATAAGTCGCTTGTATGATTACGACTCTAGTGCTGTCTTGGTTAAGACACAAGGACGCCAGGTGTCTAAGTAGAGAAATTAGGGAAATACAGGGATGCGCTGGCACTGTCCCTGCTGTAAGATGTACACATTCCGTCAATTTTGCGTTGTGTAAACTCCGTGCCATTGCTTTTTGCGGCTTAAGATTGTGTTACGAGGAAAAATGCCCCAAGTGGTTGCTGAGGCCGTTCTGGGAAGCCACTCTGGTGACCATGAACCCGAAGCGTTCGACGTTCGGAACACGAGCCGTCTTAAATAAGCTTGGTCTTTCGAAAGACACCATTTAAGTCTGGACTTAGCTCGGACTTTATCGTACAGGCCGGCCCTTGTTTCAAGTATATAACAACCTTCTTTCTGCACGGTGTCTTAAATTTTTGTATATAATATACCAGCCCATGAATTGTCGAGGCAGACTTTACGTATAATATGCGGGTGAATTAAATCATTTTGAAGAACTTAAATATCTCATTGCATGGTATATAACCATTTCTCTTTTAAATAGAACATTTTGATCTAAGATTTAGTACTTAAAACAGGTTCTAAAAACCACAACATGCCCATTTCTTGAGCCGCAGTTTTTGTTTTGTTGAGCCGGGGAGAAGATAGGCAACTTTACTTTGATTAAGGAATTACTACGCAGACTTAATGACCAATTAATTGATTTTTAACAGTGATAAAATGATGATAAGGCGTAATAAACGTGTGGCGCATAAGGTATTAATGCTTCTTCTTCGCTTTGCAAGCGCTCTTGCTCCTTCAAGCGACTGGTCGACTTCGCGTTCAGAAATGAACTAGAATTAAGTTTCCCAAAATTATTTTTGACCTGCCCCATTGCATTGTTATATAAAATAGGCGGATCAATGGAAAAAATATTTTCCTAAAGAAGACCTGACAATATTTATTGTTCTTTCCGGAGTGGTTCTAGCAAAGACTGAAACCCTACTAGGGCTTCGGCATCCTGCCCGTTTAACCACTTTCGGCAGCTCGTACATAAAGTTATTTCTAAACCTTACCTCAAGCTGATGCAATAACCTTCTTCGAATCGATGGCGCGTATTTCAGGAATGAGGCAGTCTGTGAAGCATCAGCTCTGATCCACGCTAGGCCAGCTGGGCCGGCAAGAGAAACTAGGCAGGCCCGGCGAATCGCTCAGTGTGTCACAGCTGACAGGATTAATGGCGGATGCTAATGGAGAAGCCGGCTTTCGCGAAGGCCGTCCCAGCTAGCACGAGTGCGGCACCGTGACTTCGTAACGGAACGCGTTGATTTGAATTCCTTCCGTGACTCAGTTGTTGTCGAAGAACTAATGGTTTACTGCGCACGAACTTGGCCTCAAAGATGAGCCATGTCCCACTTCTGGGCTTCCCAGATTTATTCCCCTTTGGTTCCTGCTTCCTTCCGCTATGCGCACTGAACAACCATGGCAAAACGGACATTGAAATGCCTGCCTACACTCCAATGATAGAACTCCCTATCTTTGGCTGCCTTTTTCTTCTTCAAAAGTCCTGTTTTACAGCAATGGTTAGTTTCCTGTTTCCACAGGAGAGCAAACCAATAATGTAAGCGTTCCCTACCCACAGAATGCGTCTAGTTTTAGAGGAGCCACCTTACGGCCTGTCCCTCCTATCTTGTATACGAGTAGAGCAGAATTTCCTACATTCAGTTTACCACCTGCCAATCGATACGGTGATTCATATTTCTGATTCCATTCAAATGAGTTGACTGCATTGACTGATATTCTTATATTATTTATTTAGCTTACATTAATTTTTTCCTGACACCCTATAGACAGAGGTTTATCAAAAGCAATCCTCAATTCGGGAGGTAACCCTCACTCCTCTGCAAACGTAGATGCAGTTTTCGGAACTGGTACTTTCTTCCTTTTCCTGGTTGGGGGCTTCATACCGACTCAAGAGGGAATAGTGAAAAACAGGGTGGTAGCACTTACCTTCTGACTATAAAAAATGATCCACACTGACGCCTTAACACATTGGCACCGTCAATAGCCTCGCCCCAGAGTTTTCTAAAACGATTCGAATTTACAATCTAGTTGGGACCAAAAGCATGCACATTAAAGTTATACGTCGGTTCTAAATCAATCTGGACATTTACATATCGAGTAGAACAAGCAGCTGTCTGTCTGGTCTGGAATAATTAAGGCGCAGCTTTAGCGACATCTCATAATAGACACTACTTGATGTTTTGATATCGCATTTTTTTTCTTTACTGTTGCAGGACTTATCATGTTGCGTAGACACTCGTTAGCACGTGTGCCTGTGCGTAAGTGTGTGCAACTATACGTCATTTTTCCTAAAGCAACGCAATAGATTGCTGCTGGGATCCCTGCAATAAAAAGCTAAACCAGCCATCGATTTCTAGACGTGAGACGTACGTTAGAGGCGCTTTCCGGGATCCCCATGAATGGTGTATGCGTATAATAAAAAAAAAAAAAAAGAAAGCTATTACACCACAAAAACTGCCATTTTTTTTTTTTGCTAAAAGGTTTCCTTTTTTTAATAATTAATTGAAGAAAGAAAACAAAATGACGCTTTCAATGAGTAGCAAAATTCTGCTTCCCAAGTTTGCCCTGCGCTCACAACGAGTCATTAAGACTGACATAGAAAACCAATGAGGTCCACTTTTGAATAATTTTGAGGCAACAGTCGAATACTGCAGCATAACTTTTATAAACATATTAATAGAAATCGGCCAAGCTTCCGCTGAAGTTTATACGGCGCGTTTTTGTTTTAAATAATTGAACAATAGTTAAATCCTGTCGATGGAAGATCAGCGGACATATTGATTGTTACCGTGAAACTTTAAAATATGTCAACAATTACCCTGTAAACCTCTTTCTCAGAAAATTTCCTTAATTTTTGGTTATGGACGATCTTGAAACCAAAGAAAGCGCTAAAAATTTTCGCATTGGGGGAATTTGTAGACAAAACTGGCAACATCAAACCAAAACGCTTCAAATTATTTCCCACCTAAATGTTTTGAAACGTCTTTCGTAAGTTTATTCCATTTGAAACAAGCAAATGATGAGCTGTCGCTACCCGTCACTGTGCTCCGCGTCTCTTGTGTAAAGATGTATAAAGGTGACATATCTGTGCAACTGTCGCTGTGATGTGGCACATCTTAAAGGGTCTGCCGCTGAAGGAACAATCCAAGCTTATCCTGTCAGCTTTGAACTGAAAAGCTCCCGAGTTGCAGCGTTGCAGTTTGCTGGTCACTTGCGTACCGGGTTTTGGTTTCGCGAGCGCATACTTCCTGATCTTGGTGCCGTTGTCTCCTCTTTTCGACATCGCGGGCTCACTCGGCAGGGCTCACTCGTCATTGACCCTTTCGCTCCGTTCCGCTCCGCTTCGCGAGCGCGGAAAACCACAAATCTTGGCATATATGTAGTCATCGCTTGCGCTCTAATCTGCGGCTATACTCCAAAAGTTTTGCTGACTACTGCCTCGGAGATCTTTTCTTTCCTACCACGGCAGCGAGCCACTTAACAACGGCGCGCTCAGGAACAGCCACAAGAACGTGACGTCACAAAATCGCATGGCTTCAGACGATGCCAAACTGCTGCACGTTCCGCAGCTAGCACTGTAAAGTACTACCCCGACTTTGCTACAGCTGAAAACGACGCAGGCACGTTGCTTACATGCTCCTAGGACACACAGTCGTGCTCGCTAGGGAGAAGCCAAGTCTTTATTCTTTTGTTCTCTAGAACCCGCTCCTAACGCTGCCCTTTCAACACAGCCGTGGTGGTCGCCCCTCTCAGGTGAGTGTACAGACACGTTGCCGCAAATGGACACACTCATAATGCCCACGTGACGCCCAGAAGCTGAGCTTCCCACTGGATCGCGTTCTTTGTGTGGGTACGCCCATTTGTAATCACGACTTAAGTCAACACCAGAAAACGCTTTCATCCGGCCTAAATGGAACATACCGCGAGCGCGTAGCCAGCTTAGGCCGGCCGCCTGTCCGGGAGCGGTAGCCACTGGATATGTTCCCTTGTTAGTAAGGAAGAGCCTGCTCGTTTCTTAATGACGGCCTCCTCCAGCCGTAACCGCCGAGTTTCCTCACGAGGAGCTCTCAGCGGAAGTCATGCGCGCTCTGCCACGGGCCTTGTGAAACCAGGCGAACACGCGGGGATAAACAACGACAAAGGCACCACCAGCAGGCACATTCCGGTGCTCGGCTCAGCCATGCGCCACGCAGAAACTCCTTCCCACGGACGGGTGGCTGCATTACACGTGCGCGCCCTGCTCTGCACGCCCGCCGCCGCGAGTGTTACTTCCCATGGAGGAAAAGGAGGGCCGGAGAAGTTTAACGGCGGAGCGACGCACGCGCGCGTTTTCGCGTTTAAGAGCGGCTCTTGCGGAAGGGGAGTATGAAGCACACCTCGAAGCCAGGGTTCGCACGCCTCGCTGCGCCGCGGCGTCGCCGAAACGCCGCGGATCCGCAAGTGACGCGACGCCAAACGCATGTTGAGCAACGTTGTCCGGGAGCTGTCTCCGCGAGCTAGATTTTGAAGGAATACGCTCTTCGGCTACACGCCTCCTTCAACAGTCACTTTTTTTCACCCTCTATTTTCTCGTGTATTCCAAAAGTTTTATAGTCTCTCTTTTGAAGCGGGACGAGGTGTATAGTTGCGATGTTGTAATGCACGCTCTTTCTCAGCGCCGTGAGAACCGAATGACGCGGAGACGTCACACAATGTTTTCCGCCTGAAGGCTTCACCATGTTGTTGGTCCCTAGAGCAGATGTTGTTGGCACAGCGGCAGCAAGAACAGTTGAAAAATATGAAAAACAAAGGCTCCGGTGGCGACAGGAGAGGCTGCTCACAAAAGCTAAAGAAATAAAGGCACGAATTTAAGCATTCCTAAAAAGAAACAGATGGACAACCGCTCACTCTCACAAAATCTGGCGTCAATGGCAGCAAAGTTAAGTTAATGCGTTTGTATATGTGTTTTTTGCTCAGAGCTAACTTTGTAAACTTTGTAGGTGGAGGAGGAAAGGAAGATGTTTACTAAAGACCAGTGATTTTTTTTTTCCAGAGTGTTTAAAACTGTCACCACTTTACTTTCTACGTGGAGAAGGCTAAGCGAACGCTTTAGTAACAAGAGAAGAAAACGTTGGAAACGAGAATGTCTTGAAATAAAATGACAGCCTTGAACTTTTATTCAGGCCATTTGAAGTCTTCTCCAACATTTTAACGATAAATATACAAAAATTCAAAGCCTAGCTGGCGCTGGTGCACTAAAGGAGATCCAACTTTCTTTATATGGGAAACGCTTAATTAAGGGACTCTATATTAACAGTGTAATTATTACTGCGACAGCAGTCACAAAATCATTTCAAACCAGCCAAAAGACGGGACACAGGAAAGAAGATAACAAGACAAGGTTGTGTCCCGTCTTTTGGCTGGTGTAAAATGAACCGTTACCAACTCGCCCAGTCGTCAGCCTTGTTGGACAAAATCATTCTTCATGCTATAGTAATCAATTAAATATACCCCGCCCTCAGCAGCCGACCCAACCTTCCCTGCTCAATACCTTTCGGATTCCAAATAACTTTACCCAATGATACTACTGCGTACGTGCCACCTCATAAATATGCAAGATGATCTAATTGATGAGAAATTTACTCAAATCACGAGTGCCTGGAATTATTATTTCTGAATGGGAACCACCTCTAAGCGCTAGCGCGAAATGAAAGAACAGCCATCTTCGTATACGTCGCTATAAGGGCTACAATTTGTTTTGTACGTTTTTTTATTCTGTCGAGCTGTTGAAGTTGAACACATAGCGGGCCAGTTAGGAGCCAAGGACTGCTTTCGGTTCTTTCTCCAAGGCGTGATCCGAGGTGTAGCACCCGAGACAGCATCTATTTGATTGAGCAGCGGAAGAAGGTCGGCAAGGGCCTACGCCTTGAGCCTGCATACAGTTTTGAAGAGCACTGCTCTGACAAGTGTAATTTAAGTTATCTTTATAATTAAATTACCTGCATCCTGACCTAACGATCCACCTTCCGGCTTTCTGCCCCCATCTACAACAGCATTAGTATATGTCGCCTGTGGCTCTTCTTTGCGTTCGCAAATCAACCCTTCTTACTCATCGTTATGGACAGCAGTACTTTATTTTGATGCAACCGTGAACAGATGATTGAAGGCTCACTCAATGCAAGTAATGCATTTATTGCCGAAAAATGTCGCTATGGTCTCTCTACGCTGAACCTACGGTCAGACCTCGTCGTGTGACGATGCTTGGCCGGCGCTTCCCCCGTTACTTCCTTCTGAGGTTCCTCGGCGTAAGCTGATGATCCTCATGGTCTCATCGAGCTCATTGGTTGTTATGAGCAGACTCCTAGAGTAATACTGCCAAGGCCCCGTGATCCTGACGGCGCTAGTCAACTGCAATCAGTTACAGCATGAAACAACACAAATCAAAGTGCTATTTAAGAGACACATATCATCAAAACACTACTTTATATAGCAGATTCAATGAGGAGGAGTACATGACGAAACAAAAAAGTACAAGTGAGTGTAAAAAATCTTTCATTCGAGCAGGTTGGGTATCTATACTAGACTACTGAAAAATTGGGTGTTTTAAGTGTTTAACAGATCACTTGGACTTCGATTCGACTTGGACGTAATCGTGTGGAAGGAGTTTGAAAACAGTCGGGATTATTATCACCCTGGTTCCTATAAGGAACAGTGTGCTCCACATTTTGAGATCCGTCGCAAAGTTGTCGTTAAATAACTAAAGCATATAAACGGGGTCATCGCGAAAGAGGCCAGCGAACCTTTTAGGCTCATATGACATTTTTCTCAGGTCACTGACAACTGAGCGTGTCTAGGCACTGTTGTTTGCAACCGTTTTTGAACTCCTGCGCAAGGTAGCTAATAATAACAATAATAATATAAAGATTGCTTGTTGTTTCCCTGAAGAAATTTGTAGCTAAGTAAAACTCAAGCAGAGCCTTCATTTCCCTACTTTATGGGAGGCACAAGAAGAAAGGTTGACGGCGCGGTTACGGCATTGTAAGGCGAAATTCGGCGGCCGCTGGAGCAGCACTAGAATGAAGTGATGTCGGCATTCGGAAATAGATCACCCAGTGGCAAGCCGATAGCAATCTGATGAGATATTTGATTAGCACCCCGTGACCTCGCTCAGAGTAACTGCATCAAATGGGCTCGTGAAACGCTTTCGAGACCCATTGGGCTTTTATTTGCCTCGGACGCGGTCTTTCCTCGGTTCGTGCAGCACGGGGTGTGGTGTTTTGACGCTGATTCTGCCTTGCCTTATCTTCTACGGCACGTATCTCAAGGTATTCAGGCCGCATTCTCTTCGGTTCTGCTGCAAGCTTTGAGAATCATTTGGTGGACTCGCCGCTTCCTTTCGCAGTCCTGACGACACCAGGGGGCGCATTGCTCTGCCACGTGGAGAAGCATTTCGAAGTGGTTAAGGTAAACAGGGAGGTGCATAGAGCAGGTTTTGGCAGGGCTTTTCAGCGAGATGGCATCCATTTTAACAGATGGGTGGGAGCATAGATCGGCTGGCGCCTGACAGACAAAGCTGTAGCTTTTTTAGGGGGTCCGCGAGGGCTCCGTGCGCAGGGGTAGTTGGAAGTGAAGCAGAAGAAAACGTAATGACGGAGGCTGGGCCCTCAAAAAATTGCAGGGAGGAGGCCGAGAAAAAAAAAGTACAAAAAAGAGATTTAACACTAGGATCAGCTACATAAACACTCAAGGAGGTAGAAAAACAACGGAATGGCTAGAGTAGAACAGCTGTTGAAGGATGAAAAATAGGTGTGTACGCTCTATGCGAGACTCACCTCCGGGATCTAGAAGATCCGCCGTTTATAGAAGGCTACATCTGGGAAGGGCGCAACAGAACAAGAACGGAAAGAAAAGGGGGGAGGGGGAGGTATGTTGATACACCAAGAAACAAATTGACAAAGAATAAAATCATCTTGCAAAGAACATATCTGGGTATCAGGAACAATCGCCGGCATAAGGACATGGCTGAGGGTAGTTTATTTAGGAACAAGACACCAATACAGGCAAGAAAACAAGGATTTCGTTGAATGTCTCAGTGACGATATCAGCCAGTTTGGAGACGGGACCGCAATTATTCTACTGGGGAACATGAACGGCCACATCGACTGTCTGGATGGATACACGGATTGTAACGGGAAGCTAATGCTAGCTTTCTGTGAACGACACGACCTAGTTATTGTAAATAGAGAAACAAAATGCCAGGGACAAATCACGTGAGAATTCCGCAAAAGGCAGACGACCATTGGCTACTGTCTAATGTCGCAGGGAATTTATAGCAAGGTCACAAAAATGGAAATAGACGAGGAAGGGGAGTGTAGTCTGGGAAGTGATCATAAACGTATTAGTCTGCAGATGGGGCTCTTGATGAAAAGAGAAATGGAACTTAGACAAAAAGTAAACGCAAAATTAAACGACGATCAAATAGCGCAGATAGCAGCAGACATAGAGGAAGCAATAGAGAAAAGCCCCGTGGAAGACTGAGACTATGAACAGGTAGAACTATTCATAAGGAGAAAAATTAAGGAGGTTAAAGTAGTATACCGTTGTAGCGAAAAGAGGAAGACACAGAGCTGGTGGAATAAAGAAATCAGGGAAGCCATTGAACAACGACGGGCAACTTCAAAGGAACACCGAGAGGCAAAGAAAGCACAGGTATCTCAGGAGGAAACAGGCCAAAAATGGGAATCGTATCGGCATTGGACACGCCTTCGTTCAAAGTAAAATCAAACAGTCCACCGATCACTGGATGGCTGAAATACACGATGCCGCTAGAGACGGACCAATAAAAGTCTGGAACGATATAAGCTGGCTAGGTAAAAAGAATGAAAGAAAGCAGGACCGGATTCAAGATAACGAGGGAAATGGTTTAAAGGGAGACGACGCAGTGAACTAATTATCAGTTATAGCCGAGCCATTTAAAAGGACGATAGGATAATCTCCGCAAATCAAGAAGCAACACAAGATAACAGAATACAAAGCAGCTTAGAACTGGCCAATCTAAACTAAAAAAAGGCAAAAAAAGATTCCTAAAAACACATCTACAGGAATAGATGGAATTCCGATCAGGCTGATTAATGAACTTGGTCCAAGAACTAAGGAAACGTTGTTAAAAGCTTTGGAAACAGTCATAACGAATAAGCAAATTCCGGACAGCTGGCGGCAGAGTAAAATGAATTTGATTTATAAAGAAAAAAGTGAAAGGATACACATACAATTCTACATCCCGATTACCACAATATATTATATACAGGTTGGCCATGCAGGCGGTGAAATTAAAGCTGCAAGCACGGGTAGAAAGTAACAAGATACTCGGAGAACTTCAGAACGGCTTTAGAAATGGTAAGCGCTTAGATGATAGTCTGTTTGTGCTTACCCAATGCATTAGCATATCTACAGTGGAAAATAGACCTTTGTATTTGGCCTTCCTGGACATAAACGGGGCGTACGACAACGTAAACAGGGAACTCCTGTGGAACATATTAAAAGAAGGTATCGGTCATGCGATTACAGAGTTCCTAAAGGAAATATACCGAGATAGCAAAGTAGAAATTACATGGGAAGGGATAAGAAGAACGGAAGCTGTCAAGATATGCAAAGGATTAAGACAAGGATTAAGACAAGATTATCACCGCTGCTGTTCATGTTTTATATGATAAATATGGAAGAGAAGATACAAGAAAGTAACCCAGGTTTTAACCTGTCATACAGATTAGGCGAGAAGGCGGTAGAGCAGCGCCTCCTCGGTTTAATGTATGTAGACAATATTGTGATATTGTGCGGCTAGCAGAGAGTCAGGAAGAATTTCAAACTCTAGTTAAGTATTATGGAGACGAAGGGGACGCTCTAGGCATCAGGAGTAGCGCAGTTAGGTCGAGTCTGATGATTTTCAACGGCTCAAATGATCAGGGTCTTAAAATACAAGCCCATAAAATACCCAGAGTGGCGGAATATAAATATCTCGGGGTATGGGTAAACGAAGGATTGGCATACACTGAAAAGCATGAGCAATCACGTAAGGCAAAAGGGCGAAGAAATGCCGGGATAATGAAGCATAGGGCATTGTAGGGATACAACCGGTATAAGGTTTTGATGGGCATTTGGAAAGAAATTATGGTGCCCGTGCTTACTTTCGGAAATGCGGTTTTGTGCCTAAATTAAGAGGTATAGTCGACATTGGAAATGAATCAGAGAGCCGTCGGACGATTAGCACTGGGTTCCCACGGCAAAACCATAAATGAGGCGGTACAGGGTAATATGGGCTGGGCATCTTTTGAAGTACGGGAAGCTCAGAGTAAAATATAATATCGGAAAAGCTTGTGGAAATCGGACAGTAACAGATGGGCAGCTAAAGTATTTAAATACCTATACCTAAAAAAGCCTTGACTCAAAATTAATAAAAAGAACTAGGAAACTAACCAGTAAGTATGCTGGTCACAAGGACGAAGAAATAAAGAGCGTTAAGCAACAGGTGAAAAACACCGAGGGAAAAAGTTGGATAAATTCGATGGAAAACAAACAAAGAGTGGAACTATACCGAAATAGGAAAAGACAGATCAGGATGTAAGCTTTATTTGATAACTCAAGAGGCAGTGCCCTACGTTTTGAAGCTATGATCAGGGTGCCTTAGAACCGTTGCCCCACTTTTTGAAGCTATGATCAAGGTGCCTTAGAACACGCAACTACAAAAAGAAATTTAGCAATGAAGATGACACATCTGCAGTATGTGGTAAATCCACAGAAACAATTAACCATATTATACTCGAATTAATGATATCCCTACGGAAGTTGATGCAGGCGCCGTCACTGTTCCTGAAGCTCTGGTGTTAAGAGATACCAGTGGCCGGGTGAATGAACCTGCGATGGAAGCGAGCAAAACACGATTGGAAGATTGGTGGCTTAAAAGCAGAAAAGTGAGATAATGTTAGTAATGCAGAAACAAAAATTCAATAAATAGAATTATGGTATAGTTAACCCATCTAAGACAACAATTAAGATATAGGGGGGAAAAATGAGCGTGATAGCAACTGCTACCATCCCGTTTCAAAGGGGACGCTCCTATATTCCATCCATCCATCCCTCTATGTTCTGTTATCGCTGGCGGCCGCCGTGCGCCGAGTAGTGATGATGAGAAAGGCAGCACGTTTCCTTCCCCTCCTCGCGTGACACAGAGTAGTGGTGGAGATACAAACGAGGAGGATTATGCTCTCAAGCGACGACTGTTGAGCGTGCGCCTCGCCTCGCTTCCCCTCCACTTCATTTGTTCCTTTCCTCTCGCGCTCTGCTCGGTGTGGATAGCGCCGAGTTGAGGCGCTAACTACTTCCGAATAAATTTCAGCCACGCGTATGCAACACCATGTAAAAAAAAAAAAAATCGCAGTTTATAGCTTGGAATGAAGGTCTAAAACATGAAGAAAGCAAATGAAACAAGGGCGTCCATAAGAAACGCCTACATTTCACAGGTTCACCTTTCATGAAGACCACTTTTATTTAGGCAACATAATATATTGTTTCACACTCTTATGACCACATTAGCGGATATGGTTCATTCATCAATGTGCAGCAAAATGTGGCCTCCAAAGCGTGTCTTGCGGTCATGGGCGCAGCTGTGACTACAAAAGAAAACTAATGAGGCGCATTTTAGCATCAAATAGCAAAAACACTGCAGCCGTCCGAGAGAGATTTGTGGATATCATGAGCGCTATGGTAAGAAAGGGAGGGAAGATGTGGGGGAAATTTAGAAGTACCTCATGGAAAACATCTCGAATAAAAAGAGAGAACACTATTGTGAAATCTTACAATATGCAAACAATTCCGTTTAAAACTACTTCCTGTTAAAAAAAAAAAAAACGTCTCTCCATCATTTCTACGTACAGAATTTCATTGTTCAGTTTCAAGAGAGCTGCAACGCTGCCTGTGCGTCTCGAGGCTGCACATTTTGGACCATAGGCAAAAACTTTGGGTCTCACTTCATAAAAAATGTGTACTTTCTGAAAGACGTACGCAAAGGCAGCTCTCATACCGGCTTACAAGGGGCTTAGGCGAACCCCTAAAGAATGACATTCTCAAGAGCAAACACATTAGATATCACCTGAGAGGCGCTTGACATGAGCTTTATATATACAGATTAATAGCTGCTAAAACTTTCGTTTGCTCTACTTATCGATCTGCGTCGATGTAAAATGAACTAAAACACCGTAATATCACTAATATCCCCGATTATGCCTTCTTACCTTCAACCCATTGCAGCGCAACCTCTACGAATGTGCAAGCGCTTTTCGAAATTTTGTTCTTTTCAAAGCGTCTAGAGGTGTCATCGTAAAGTCGGAGAATCTAACTACATTTTAAATTCCTGCTCCCCCTTCCAAATGTAAGAAAGATATGTACGCCGAAGAATTATACAGTGCGCGATGACGTTTAAGAATAGGGCGGAAATTCAGTGAACGTGGAAGTCTGGGGCGTATCGGAATTCATAAAGTTTTTCAGCTATTGCAGTATTTTGTGAGCTATGGGACTCAAATAAACGCACATCAATTTTAAAATTTTATTTGACTGTAGGGCACATTGCATTCTGAAATGGATACTAGAGAAATGAAAGGACAGGTATGCATGCGCCTAAGCACCGAGTGCGGAATGCTCGCATAATTGTGGTAAAAATTTCACACGCGACGTTTGCACACAACGGTTTGGGAAGAATCAACGCGTCATATTCAGCGTCAAAAGACAGGCGCATCGCGTGCGATGCTGCGCAATCACAGTCACGACGGGTGTCTTCTTCCGTGCGACTTGCACCAAATGAGAAGGTGGGCGACGAGAACGCTCTTTGCCCCACCTCGCCAAAATTTCCTCGGTCGCACATATCAGTTGCTATTTGCAGGCGGCACTAGCGCTCGGAGGGAGCTGTAATGCACGACGTTTCCTTTCTTCTCTGGTTTTCCTCCTCCGCGGCTATCACGCGGGGTTGTGATTGAGCTCAGCCATTTCTTCCGCTGACAGTGCGACCAGCAGCGGCTGGGAGTAATGACCGGAGGAGGCGGCGACACACTGCCATCTCTTTCGCGAAACAAAGAGCAAGAACAGCACCGCCCTTCCTGCTTTCCTGATGAAGTCGCCAAGGCTGCAAACGAATGAAGCAGGCCAGATCAAGCTTTGCCATAACAGTGTATTCAGAGAATGCGGCCCGCTTTCTCCCGACTATTAGTTATTGTTCCTAAGAAAGAAAACCGCTGCAGTAGTTGCAGTCTCCCCCAGCGCGTGTGCAGTGCTCTTCGAGAAAGAGTCGAGCTTGCCGTAGCTACCCGATGGGATGCTTTCGAAACACAGGCTCATAATTCTGCTCCTGTTTTGGTTATGCTGCTCTATTCTAAGCCTACAGTTGCCTAAACATGAGCAGTTTTTCTTTTCTTCTTCTTCTTTCTTTACTGTGCTGATGAGTACCCTCATACGACCAACCAAGCCGAGCATCAAAATAACGCGTGTCGTCATTCTGATTGGCTTAGCAGTTTCGTGACGTCAGTAATTCGAATGACTTGATTTACCGTTGCCGTAGCAACCTAAACCTAGAAAACTACACCTGGAGTTGCCAGAGGAGCCACGGGGGCCTAGCCCCACCGTCTGACTTTCACAGCCTCAAAACATCAGGAGCATGCATACCTGGCAGGTGATAGCTAGCAGTTGGCAAGCCCGGGCATTGATTTGTCGGCAGATTGTGTTACGTCACGGCTCACGAGACCAGATGGCATGCTCGAGTTGGAATGAGCTTCCAGATTGGGCAGCCCCTTCCATATGGAAGGGCGAGATGAGAGCCGAGCATCGTCGAACATCGTGTGCCGTCATTCTCATTGGCTAAGCTGTTTCGTTACGTCACAGCCACGTGACTCACGTGAGTAATTCAAAATAAGGCTTGTATAGATTACTGGCCCTGACCTGCATGATCTTTGACCTTGACCTGACCTTTAATTTTATCTTTGACTTTGACCAAAATAATGAGCCGAATCAATACTGCTAAGCACACTGCCATTGACGTAAGCGGGATAAGCTTCTCTTAATTTTTCTTAATTATTATGACTACAGGAAAATAGTTATTTTGTATGTTGAGGTGCAGCAAGCTGCACTTCCTTCGGTGTGTTCTGAGAGATCATGCACCTCGAGTGCCTATATTCTATAATATCATGTCAAAATTATCTTGCAAAGGGATCGACAGCAGTATCATGCGTATGTCCCTAAAGACGGGTAGGCACGAGTTAATATTTTCGCAGCATCGGTGCCTACAATTACATTTATAATTGTATTTTAGCAAAACTTTTAAATGCATCGGAACAGCTCTGTAGGACACGAAAGATAAATGTATTTAAACAAAGGTTGATCTGAAAGGCAATCTGATCTGATCCCTAAATGCAATAGATTGCAATCATTAAGCGCAAGCTTAGAAAGCTTTGTATAGCTACAGCCTAAAACGCTGCTAAATTGCGCGCGCGCGCACGCACGCACGGACGGATCGAGCATTTCGGAATGTAATTGCTTAGAGGAAGGACCAGCGCACCTTAGTAATATCTATAAAAAGGGGAAATATTTCAATTACGGACAGCTAAAAGGCAGAATATATATCAACCTGCCCACCTTTTTTAACTAATCTCTTATTTCCTTGGTGTCAGTGGCCATTGAGTTCCTCTGTATGCATTTCATAACGAGTTCATGATTTCTCCTAAATTTATTTGCTGATTAGCCTAAGGTAAACCTCGAGTATAGCAGCCTTATGTCATAGACAACTTTATTGAGGGATGTTATCACACGGCTCCCACCCTCCCCGTTAAATCACATTCCACTTGACATTCAAAGTACCACACGACGTTCCACGTTCGCCGTAATGAACCCAAGGGGTGCTGGCGAACGCTTTCAGGGGTAAGTTGCACGCAACATAAATACCTAAGAAATTAGAAGGCTCAGCAGCCATCGCCGTAGCATAGTCAGCAAAGTACCGAAGGCTGAATTCGGAGGTAGTGGGTTCGGATCCCATCGGCAGCATAAGGTTGGTGTTACGTCTACTTTATTAACTATCTTCATGGTTACATTATTTCACAATGATCAACACACACACACACACACACACACACACACACACACACACACACACACACACACACACACACACACACACACACACACACACACACACACACACACACACACACACACACACACACACACACACACACACACACACACACACACACACACACACACACACACACACACACACACACACACACACACACACACACACACACACACACACACACACACACACACACACACACACACACACACACAAAGTATCTATGATTTTCTAGACGTTTGTGATTCTTGGCTCCTTTTATATGTACTGAAACCAGCGCTTCTTCAAGCGAGTTTCCCATCCATTAATATCAAGTAGCTCTGCTAGCGGCGGCATAAGCGCGCAGCAGCTCGTGGGTCATTTGCCCTTGTGCGTGTTTTAATGTAAAAAACAAAAAACAAAAAAGACGTATGTCTCAAGCAATTCATCACATGCAGCCACGTGGCAGCATTCCTCTGCATTACGAATTACCGAATGATGTGGTCTGATGGTCGAACAGAACGCGAAAGCAAAACTTAGTACACTAACAGCAGAAACATCTTACATGCCTTGCATGAATGGACGCCACATAGACTATAATGTTCCTCGTCGCGTTCCCACTGTTAAGCAAGCGTAAGTGTATTTGTCGAATTTTTCGACACTAAATATTTCGCCAGTCTCAGGAAAGAAAGGGGGGGGGGGGGGGGGGGGGGGGGCTGGGGGCAGGGTAGTGCTCATAACTTGTTTAAGTTTCGTTCTGCTCAGATGGGCGGCGGAAATACACGAGAATGGTCTAATATCCAAGGTGAAGGAAATAGCTGTTTATATGAAGTGAATATCTTGCAATAGCATAGCGGCGAACCTACCGACTGCCGTAATTAATGGATTAATATATTTTACGTGTCACAAATGTGAGATTTAAGGTATGAGTAGAGACCAGGGAGTTATTTACGTCATCCGGCATTCCTTAACGTACAATGAAATCAGCACACGAACGTTTTTTCATTTGGCCTCTCTCTAAATGCAGCTGCCGCGGCAGGGATAAAGCGTCACTTCAAGCTCAGGGGGGCATAGTAAGCACTGATCCGCCGCTGTTGGCATTCAAGGCAGGTAGTGAGCCCAGAAAATTGCCAGATTTATTTCTCTTCTCGAATGTCAAAATGGGGCAGCGATAAATGTTACACCTTCGATATGCTCACGATGACCAATTGCCGCACACACGTATATTTAGGTTTCATATCGGTGGTCATGTAGTCGTGTGAGCCGCATGACGATGTTTGAGGAATGTGGCGCAGACTACGACCAATGATCCAGGTTTATTGGCCAGCTGCAGTGGTCAGCATGGCATTCTTTGACTCGCGTAGATCATGAGGCAAATACTGTACAAAAAATAGAGAAGGCTGATTATTTCCTTGGACTCGTCATACGGAGATGACCAAGAAGACAGTGCTACTACTATTTGCACGCCTATGTCGGTGCCATAAACTCCGGAAAAATTACCGAGCGCAGTAACGCTGCAAAACCTTCCATGCTGACAGAGAGAGTGAAATAACTAGTGTAAAGCAGAGAATTTAGCCGGCGTTTAGAATTCGCCGACATGCTACGCTGCATAAGAAAGGGGATTGGGAAGACAGGCGACTTCTGCTTCCATCACTAGGTCCCTGGCACAGCTTTACTTTCGCGGTAGTACTCTACAAGGGAACCGCAATAAGCATTCCAGGCCGAACGAGGGCCGCCTCTAGACCGCCTATGCCTGGTTACAGTAGCGTACTCATATCTAGGTTTCGTTATGGTGGCGATCGACTGTCAGCAGGACGGTCGGTCGCGATGCGATTGCGAAGAACTGTGCTGATTTACTTCGTTAGACAAGGCAATCCGCACCCATCCGCTAGACAACCATGGTAATGTCACACTGGCATTTCACCGCAATACACTGCCACAGACATACACTTTATTCGTATAAAAGTAACCCTTCGAATCCACGCTGCGGCGAAGGGGCTTCTTTAAACATTTTCTTTCGTTCATTTGCTTTTGCGTTTTTTGTCCCATCTTACTTTATTTCAGTCCGAAGTGCAGCATTAAATATTCTGGTATGGCATGGCACGGCATCGCATGACATGGTATGGTATGGTATGGTATGGTATGGTATGGTATGGTATGGTATGGTATGGTATGGTATGGTATGGTATGGTATGGTATGGTATGGTATGGTATGGTATGGTATGGTATGGTATGGTTCAATTTGGTTTGTGGGGTGTAACGTCCAAAACGCGACTCAGCGACTCAGTCTATGAGAGACGCCATAGTGGAGCGCTCCGGAAATTTCTACCAACCGGGGTTCTTTAACGTGTACTGACATCGCACAGCACACGGGCGCCTAGATTTCGTCTCCATCCAAAAGCGGCGCCGCGGCAAGGATTCGATCCCGCATCCTTCGGCACAGTAGTCGAGCATCCTAACCACTGATATGGTATGATATATGCTTTTCTAAAACGGTGCGTTGGATATCGGGGCACAGAATTGAACGTAATGACAAATTTTTCTGGGGAGAAAACTGAGAAAGATATGTGGTTGGGGTCCCTATTCCGGGACTCCAACATCTGCCGCTGCTGTCCGTGCTCATATTACGATGGCCCTTACTGGAGGGCTCCTTATTAATTTCGGCCATCTGTGTTCTTTAACGGTGGATTCAAACTTGCGGACCACACCACGGATGATCCGCGCACGTAGTCGCGTTTCGCCTGTCACTAACGCAAACATCTCTACTTTGAGCTAAGCGCCGCGGACTTCCTCGTTCTTGGATCGCGGACCGGACGGAAAGGACCGCTGTACTGTATAGGCCGCGCGTTTGACTGAAAACTAGCTTGTTTAATACTGGGTTTTGATACTGGCTTTGATTGATGCTGTAGGACAGTCAAAATGGGCCCGCTCTTATAGCTAGCTATTCGGAACAAGTCGACCTTGGTTTATGCGGTTTTCGCGGCTTTTGCTCTTCGGGCCTTGTATTTCGTTCCTTTCACGTGCTCTGCTGTTCTTCCCGCCTTCTCTCAGCTACATTGTTGTCAGTCTTGCGTGCATTCGCGGACGTGATTGTCTAGTTTGCTCTATTTCTGGTCGTTATGAATTGAACTTTGACGCAACACACTCAGTGACGAAGCGACCGTCACACTTTCCACGCTCGTTGAGAGTGAACCTGATACGGAACATTCCACACCCTGACCGCTTCAACTTGCCGCTAATAGTTTGTGTCATAAGTTCGTTACAGAAATGCAGCTTTGACATCCCGAGTCAGCAAAGTGTACACAGTTCGTACATGCAACTTTTCTTCCTTTTTTTTAGATGGAAGCTAAGGAGCTCTTTGAGGCGTTTTGCCTGGCGTTGTTGTTGGCGGCATGGGCACACTCGGTTGGTACTTGGCGCGTTGTGCATTTCTGATAGCAGTCATCGTATGTATGTTTGCATTTAGCTGGCATTCAGATCTCCTTAGTGGCTCTTTGAGCTGGCGTTAGGAGTTTTCTTGAAGCGTTGCCCCCGCCGAGAGTTTTCAAAGCCGCGCACACAAAGCAAGTACGCTATGGTAAAGAGTACGCGCGGGTTTTCTATTGCATTGTGTGAACGGTTGAGCTTCGGCCCGCCTTCATAGTTACGTGGTCCCGTGGGACACAGACTGCGCTGACTTCCGCGGACTACCCTTCCTTTCCCTTCCTTTCATTTCCTTTCCATCGCAATATGGTTGTGGTGGCCGGTATTCGGTTCTTTAACCTTGAGTCGAGCAGGCCAATGCTGTAGACGCAGAGCTGTCAAGTTAAAAATGAAAAAAAAAATGCTGAATAGTTGTGCTGTTCGCTACAGTTTCTGAATCCAGTCATGTGCTCTGCACGCAATTGTTTTCTTTCACGATGCTTCAATCTCTGTTACTACACAATCAGCGGAAGCTCTTCAGAAAAGAGTTCGTACTGGTATCGCTGTGAAAGTCTCCTGCTGGGCATTCTGGCTTCCCGGCCAGCTTATTTCCTGTTTTCAGTGTCGAGGTAGACGTGCAGCACGCAATGCTTTGGCTGTTTTCAGTTACTGTTGAAACAATGCAATTGATTTAAGAAAAGCCATAAAAAGTGGAGACAGTAAAGTCCCACTATAATAGCAAGCAATCAGGGGCGATGAACACGCTTACTATATAAGAAACTTATGAAAAGCACAGGCCTAATCGAAAGACTATGAGTTTGCCGTTATGTTACGTGATATGACTATGACGTGATGTGACATGTCTGTGATAGGACTGTACTAACTTCACCCATCGCTCTCTCACCATTTTTATATCCACTCACTCCTTTCCCCCAGTGCAGGGTAGCAAACCGGTTTCTTTTACGGGTTAACCTCTCTGTCTTCCTCCTCCTCACTGCAGCCTGGGTCACTTGATAATTTTGCCTCAGTCAGCGTGATTGCTTATAGCTGATCAAGATGAGTGTTGAGTCAAAGTAGAAGAATTTTCAAATACAGGGTATTGTACACGTTGAGCTATATTACTTTCTGTTTGCTTATATTTTGCGTTGTATGAAACGCACTTCATCAATGCTTCCACAGGTGCCGACTGCATTGTAGACGCTCCAACACGTGAAAAGTTAAAAACTGTGCATCATGTTTTCCTCTTTCTTAAAATTAGTTATGCTAGCGCATATTTACCGCTAATACCCAAAATAACGGTTTTCTTCCAATCGCCGACATCTGTGGATATTGCCTGCAGTATTATCAAGCACGCGTGCTGATATGTAGCAAGAGCGGAACAGTGCGCACATGCCGCATTTTTGCGTATCATGATCTGTGATCTGTGCGGTTTCGTTATAAAACCAATAACACCAAGCAATAAACGTTCAGTCTTTTGGTCTGCCTCTAGCTGTCGGCTACTTTCCGTTATTTCAGTGGCGACGAGGATGGGATAGCTGCTGCACGATGGCAGCAATGCCACCCGAGTTCGACGACACGACCAGTAGCTGGGATACTTACCGTGCTCATCTGGAGGCCTTTTTGAAGGCCACATCATCACATATCCAGAGAAACAGCGTGCGCTTCTGGTGTCGGCAGCGAGTGACAACGGGGTGCGCGTGCTTCAAGGCCAGTGCCATTTGGAATCGGTGAATAGCCTAAGCTACAAGGCCTTCGTGCAGCTTCCGGACAACCACTTTGATCATCAAGCCAATGAGATAGCAGCGAGCTACGCTTTCTTTATGCGGAACCAAGCGGAAGGCGGAAGAGTACGGGACTACATCACCGACCTGAGGCATCTCGCAAAGGATTGCAGTTTTGAGAATTTCTCGGATCGCATGTTGCGGGATCAGATTGTCTGCGCAAAATCCGTGATGAACAAGCTTGGCGACACATGTTATCGCAGAAGTTGAGCCTGGCAGAAGTGTTTGCTCTAGCCGCGGAAACCACCGAAACGAATGCCCGGGTGATGCAAGAAAGGAGCTTCAACGACAACGGGGCGGCTGCCAACGTCGTTTGCTAAACTCTATAATCAACTTCCACTGCACAACAAACCACTCTCCGGCAAATCGTCGAGCGGCTACGCGATAACGGACTCAAGGTGAGCCGTGACAAATGCAGGATCCGCGAGAAGGAAGTTTCGTTCTCGGAAGATCGATGCAACTGCGCTGCACCCCCTTGAGAATAAGGGTCACAGCCGCACCCAGACCAGAGACGGTGAGGCAGTTAAGTCACATATTACGCCAAGATTTTGCCCAACCTCGCAACTAAGCTGGCTCCCCTGTATAGGCTGTTGGCTAAAGGAGCGCGATGGTAATGGGGATCCGAACACTAGGAAGCCTTCCAAGCAGCACAACTTCTCGTACACTACTACCCCGAAAAGCCGTTGCGGCTTGCATGTGACGCTTCGCCAGTGAGTGTCGGCGCTGTGTCATCGATTGGAAACCGGTACTATCTCGGAGCACTGGCACCTGCGGAGCGGAATTATTCGCAATTGCAAAAAGAAGCGTTGGCTTTGGTCTTCGGCGTTACCAAGCTTCGAAAATATTTGTTGGCGAAGCATTTTACTCGTGACGGACCACAAGCCATTGACAGGGCTGTTTCACCCGGAAAAGCAGATTCCGCAATTGGCCGCAGGAAGAATTCAGCGGTGTGCGTTGCTGCTGGCGGCTTACCATTACGATCTGGAGTATCGTCCAGGACAGCTAAATGCTAACACAGACGCTCTCAGTCGCCTACCACTGCCGTGCAGGGGAGGCCGAGGAGGGCAAGAACCCATGGAATACGTGCTTTATACGCAGGGTCTACATTTGTCGGCCCTATCCGCTCAGCAACTAGTAGACCTAAGCGGCTCGGACGATACGCTTCATCAGATCAGGGGGTAAATCTCACTTGGCTGGCCACGGCATTTATCGGCAGCACTCAACACCTGATGCCGTACTTTTCTCGCTGCAACGAGCTCGCAACCAGTCACGACCTGATTTACTGGGGTCATCGAGTAGCGTTGCCGGAGGCGGCGCGACAACGCATGTTAAAGGGACTGCACAACAGTCACCCCGGTATCAGTGCCTTGAAGCGCACGGCACGGGGGTTGTTTTGATACCTTGGATTAAATAGGGACATCGAGGTGTTTCGAAGTTACCCGCAATGTATACAATGCTGGTTGCTTAAGTTCCGTCGCCATGTCCGGTGAGCAACAAGCCCTGGTACCGGGTGCATATGGACTTTGCGGGCCCCATCAATGGCTAACAAGTTTTTGTGCTGGTTGATGCCGAGACGAAGTGGATTGGAGCCATACTTTTGAGAACTACATTGGAGGTCACCGTTAAAGTACTTCAATGCATTTTCGCCCGTTTTGGCTTGCCATACTGTTTGGTATCGGATAACTGGCAACAGTTTCCAAGCGCCGCCATGTCCAGTTTCTTGCAGGCAAACCAGGTGAAACGCATAAGAGCCACCCATACCATACTCAGTCAAATGGGTTGACGAAACGGGCCGTGCGGACAATAAAGGAAGGTCTTCGGAAGAATCCGACCTGTACATTGCAAGAACGACTAATCAACTAAGTATTTCTTCCGTTATAGAACGACATAATTGGAAGAAGGAAAATCGCCAGAGGAACGGCTGTTGGGCTTCAGTCTCCGAACCAGGCTGACAGCCATCACGGACACCAAGGTGATAGGACATGACAGTTCTGGCGACCCGGTTTCAACCTGGGAGGCATTTACGGTCGCGCCAGTTTGCCCGGAAGTGGATGCCGGCAACTGTAGTGCCCACGACGGGAGCACGCATGTTGACACTGGGAACAGTAGTGACGCCATGTAGACCAACTTCGGTCACGGCTAGTCACGGTTTCGTCATCTAATAAGCCGAGCCATGACTGGACAAACGACGAAGCTGAGCTTAGTTGCGCGGAGGCAGAAGCTCACGAAGGTACGGAGGCGCGCTAAGTCAGGTCTCAAACCGAAGACCAACAACTACCACGTCGTTCGACTCGCCTGTGGAAGCCCCAGATTGTCTCTCTTACTCCAGCTTAGGGGGAGTGGATGCAGTGTTATCGAAGACGAACTGCCGAGCTAGTTCGTTGTAATCCATTTCTATCAGCAGCGCACACAATCGGGAAAAGAAAGAGAAGGCGATAGGACAGAGCGCTGAACCTTACAACTTCTTCACTACCTATTGACCGGAAGCGCTTTGCGTGTTATTGTGTCTGAAAAGTTGACCTGGCAAAAAGAATTCGCCAAGTTTCTCCAATGCAACTTCAAGCGGCTTCCGGTCAATGACCCTTTTCTCGTTAAAAGTAGCGAAGAGGTTGTAAGGTTCAGCGCTCTGTCCTATCACCTTCTCTTTCTTTTCCCGATTGTGTGCGCTGCTGATACAAATAATCAAGCAAGCGTGCTGATCTGAAGCATGAGCAGGACGGTGTACACGTGTCTCATTCTGTGCGGTTTCGTTATAAAACCAATAACACCAAGCAATAAACGTTCAGTCTATTGGTCTGCCTCTAGCCGCCCCCTATGTTCCGTTATTTCGCTGCCACGAATCAATGTTTTTTACTGCGGTTAGCAAAGAAAAAACTTAATTTCAGCGTTGGCAGCAAGCACAAATCATTCCATGTATCAAGACTGAACTTATGTTCAATTTTTTTTTTATTATTTATTTTTATTTATTTTTGTTAACACTTCTCAAGGTATCAGAAGCGTGCCGAACCATTAATGAGGATTACCGACGACAATTAAATAAAATCAGAGATTTTGAAACTGACCGCTTCGCATTGTGGTGCGTTGTTACTAAAATGAATGTTGGTCGGTCTGTGGGGTTTAACGTCCCAAAGCGACTCGGGCTATGAGAGACGCCGTAGTGGAGGACTCCGGAAATTTCGACCACCTGGGGGTTCTTTAACGTGCACTGACATCGCACAGCACACGGACACCTTGCTTTTCGCCTCCATCGAAAAGCAGCCGCCGTGGCCGGGATTAGATCCCGCATCCTTGGAAACAGTAGTCGAGCGCCGTAACCACTGCGTCACCCCGACGGGGCTAACTAAAAGGGATGTGTAGCTTTCATTTCAGCCTAGTATTCTCTCCGAGTGAATTAGTCATCGAAACAGCTAAGCCGCAATCGCCGATTACGTTGCGTAACGAAATGTGCAATGACTTGCAATTATTATTATCCATTATAGCCTTGTAAACACCGCTTAGAACTCGAACGGCGAACTTCAGTGGCCAAAGCTACTCAGGCTATGGGAGACGCCGCAGCGGAGGGCTGGTAATTTCGACTATCGCAAGTTATTTGACTTGCATTGATATCGCACAATACAAGGATGTCTTGTATTTAGTTTTCATCGAAAAGCGGCCTCAGCGACACGGATCGAATCCATGTCCTCAATCGGGCTAAGCAGTCGAGTGCCTTAAAGGCTGGGCCACTGCAGATGGACACGAGTGGTAGTATAACAGAGGATTGGTCTGGGAAAGACTTGATTTAAATAGAAAGTAGCTTGTCATAAAAAGTCATGAAGTTTTCATAAACGTAATCTGGGCCGCCGTTTCTGGGTCATGTAATGCGGGAGAACCACAGTAAGGGCCTTAAGGGTCAGTAGCCCGACTAGTCAGTGTCACGCAACACCGCAGGGAGCTGCAGCGTTCGTAAACGATGACCGTCATTTGAAAGGCGATATTTCAAGGCACCGCTTCAGTGCGCACAAACATTGCAAAATGGTCGACGATTCTCGGAAGCAATCCACGCAGTACACACAAGACACCACCGAAACACTGTGCGCTCATAATCTACGTGCGCCTCTACATCATCTAGTTGCAGTAAGCGTTTCTGAAAGCCAACGAGGAAAAACGTTGAGCAACGTTACTAACTGAAACCCGCGTTTAACATTTCCAGACACATTCTGCAGCGCCACATCGCCACTTTTCACAGGGTTGAATTGTCCGTTCTCGCAGTTAACATGTAGTTGCTGCGATTCGTGCAGTACAAATGACGATTGTTTTTCCTATTTTTAGCCCGAAAGGACGAGGACGATAGAAAGACGGTAATCGACCTTGTTCGCCCTCTCCGTCGTTCTCCGCCTTTTTCGCTAAAGGGGTAGTGGTGGTGGTGCTGCTGCTGCCGGTGGTAGAAGTGAGGGGGGGGGGGGGGGGGGGGGGGCGTGCAGATGCTGCTGTGGCGGTACAAGTTTGTGGTAGTATGGGGGCTGATGTACGGGATAAGCTCTAAACCGATGTGTCTTATGAGAGATGCCGTAGTAGAATGCTCCATAATAATTTAGGCCACCTCTGGTTCTTCGTGCACTGACATCGTACAGCACACGGGACACTTGCGTCCACCTGTACCGAAATGTGTTGGCGCGGCCGAGATTCAGTCCATGTCATCGTGCTCAACAGGCGAGTCCAGGACGAGGGTAGAGAACCTTCTTTCCAGGCGGTGTTATAGATGTTGAGAAGGGACTGTTTTGCGTTCTCGGTAAAACTGGGAGAGTAAGTGATTCCATTTTCATC
Source organism: Amblyomma maculatum (assembly GCF_055883805.1). NCBI lineage: Eukaryota > Metazoa > Arthropoda > Arachnida > Ixodida > Ixodidae > Amblyomma > Amblyomma maculatum. The sequence goes on along the minus strand of NC_139344.1, from coordinate 199,402,835 downwards.
GGGAGCCGACCGAGTGGCGTGACGAACAGCGCCTGCTTGACCAGCAAGCCATCGATGTATTAGACGCTTAAGTGTAGAGCTTCATTAAAGTCTTCTACTACTAATACTATACTAAGTACAAGTGCCTTAACCGCTGAACCACCGCAACGGGGCGCTCCAGATATGAGTATTACGTACTGCTAACTGACCTAAACGCTTTGCAAGGGCGAAATATTTAATTTGCATCTACACATCTTTGTGCAGTACGCTTCCAAAACCAGTTTTGAGTTTTGTTGAAAACGGTAACAGAAATAAAAAGAAATACTACGAGAACCGTTACTGTGATCCTCGTTAAAATAACCACGCAGTTTAGGTAAGGCTAAAACAAGAACCTGACGCTCTTGTGGAATGATTAAAAATGTAGGGGTTCTAACCTGTATTTTATCGATTTATTATAATGATTTAATGTTCCATTGTCTATCGACCGAAGTTGGAAAATACTCATTCACCGATTGCATTTGGGAACACTACACGAAACATTTCCTACGTAAAGTTGGCCACAAAGACTGCCCACAATGTGCATGGGTCTACAAAAGAGGATATAGTTAGCATATTATTAGATCGCTGAGAGCATGACGATTAACGGACACAAGTGAAGAAAAAAAAAAACTACTTCAGCCCTGTTGATAACGGATCATTCAAACGCTTTTACGCCCGTGGCCGACTTGTCTGCTGGAAAACCAAGGACTCATCATGCGGAAATTATTTTTCGAATATAGTAGCACATGGAAAGTATTGTTACTCGATTTGAATTACTAAGTATTAGAGCTGTTAACGTCGCTACTTCGGTGCCTCGTGAGTGGGTTCAATATGTTCAAAATTAATTTTCGAATCGCTGCTTTATTAATACATGATTTTGATTGTCACCGTGCAAACATTTTTGAGATTTATAATCTGCCTCCTTTGAAGCCATTCTTGGGATCGTACTGCCACAGGAATTTTTATATCCATCTTTTCTTTCATATATCAACGCTTATAAGCGTTGCAATATGAAAGGAAAGATGAATATACATATATAAAAATACATATTATGTTCCTCTAATTTATGTATGTTCCCCTAATTTGTGTTGAGTATTTTTCACTATAATGTTTTCTAATTACTTAGGATTAATGGAAATTACGGCGGCCTGACGTTGTTTATTTTATTAATACGCGTGTACTTTGTTTTCATTGTTTTGTACTATGACGTCGCAGATTTGTTTCATCGAATTACGTAAGGTTAGAGTGAAATGGCCTCTTCTGATTTGTGCAAAGAAGCAGCCACCACTAATAAAAGGTAGCAACTTTTTTTCATATGTCCCTGTAAATAAATGAAATAAAATGAGCAGTTAGACGTTGCCGCACGTGGACATCGAGCGTTAGTTGACCTCAATAATGACGAAGATGCATGCATCTTCGTTATAACCGAGATTACGATGTCCTTATCTCCACGACCACTTGGTATGCAAGCAGCTTTGTTATAAATTAGATTACGTGTTCATTATATCCGAGATATTCGAGATCACGTGCTTTACATGCACCTTAGTTCGTAGGGCACTTGAACTTCGCCATAAAAATATAAGGCCCCACTTTAACCAAGCCGTATGAATGTGCCTACTTTGCCCTGGACTAGTGCGCCTAATTCGTCATCCAAGATCACTGGAATGCTGATTTTTGTTCCACCTTCCAACCTCAAAAAGGAACAACCCAAGTTGGCAGCAGCCCTAGTTGGTATGCGTGCATCTTCTTTGTAACCGAGGTCACGGGTTCGTAATATCCGAGGTCGAGGCTCTATCAAGGAGTAATGCGACGACCACCCAGGAATAACGTAAAACTCGCCAATGAACGCAGTAGAGCTAAAGCACCAAAAGAACCTGAGGCTAAGAGCGCAGCGGCTGATCAACTCTCGTGCTGCAGCCGGAGTTTGTCACCTTTCGTCCGTTTTGAGAGCCGTTGCGAGCCGTCGTGTTGCGAAACTAAAGAACCGTCTTAATTTCTCTTCGAAACGCATGAGAAAGTTTCGAATGCCGAAGCGTGGTGCCTAAAAATTTCGCCGCAACTTTTCATGTTTGCGTGTGCTTCAAGTATCCTTTTTTTTTTTTTTTTTCATTCGTGCTTGTGCGCTGCAATTGACACGAGCATGGCGATTTTGTCTAGGAAGCGGAAGTAGTTTCTCTTGAAGAAAAAGCACGAATTATCAGTGCGGTATCTAGTGGCAGGGAAAAGGGGGATGTTCCAGCAGAGTCCGGCATCTCACAGAGAGCACGCTGTCAATGATCCTGAAGTCGAAAGACTCGATTCCCATGCAAGCGAGCGCTATCGCAACTTCTTCAGCTGTTTCGGAGTTGCGGCCTCTGGTAGTGGCTGCCGATACTGGGGCGCCTCGGCCGTCGACAACCGAGGCTACCGCCGCCCCCGACTTCCCACTCGCCGCATCAACGTATGCAACTGCCGTGCTGTCCAGTGGCTCGAAGTTTGCAGCCCTTTGTCGCAAGCGAAGCTCAAGTCATTCAGGACTCTCACTGGCACGATTCCCTTGCACCATCTCCTGACAATGTTAGATCTGAATTTTTTCAAACTGAAAGTTAAAAATCACCGTGGAAAACTCTGCTACAATTTTCGTTTCGCTGTTTATTCCTAGTTATTCATTTGTTTACCGAAGAAAGTAGTGCATTCGCTCTCTCTCGTAGTCGATAGTAGTTGGTTTCTCTGTGCAGCAAAAATCATCCCTTCACCATGGCAATCAAACTTGTTTTGGGGGCACAAGTTGGGTGCAGCGTAGAATACTTCTATGTCGAGCCTGATGTCATGCACACATATGGCGAGCAGAACTCATTCGCTTTTGAAAACCAGGAGGAGTTAGGGGAGGGAAGGCGGTATCAATGGCACTTACAAGGCACTGGCTTCGCAGAGGGGTGCAGGAAATAGATATAATTGCGGCAGCAACACAAGGCAGAAGGGTACAGGAAATGGACGTGATCATTATTATCACTCTAGACGTCTCCTGTACTGCACCCAATTTCTGCCCCTAAAACAGGTTTGGCCATCATGGTGAAGGGGATTTCGCTGTACAGAGAAGCTGTCTTCCAGAGTTTTGCAAAGCGTCCTTAAACTAAACCACATTACAGAGAACTACCTCATTCGGCAAAACAAAATCATCCGTTCGCTGTGTCGCTCGGTTGCCTCGGGGAGCAAGCTTCAGAACCCAAGACATTGCCCAGGACCGCGAAATTCCACCGTCCACACCGAAGACAACAAGTTCCACGTCGTGCTGAATGATGGCACCATAACTCTGCATGAGCCTACACGCCCGCGGGCGCGCCGATTATGCAACAAGCAGGCCTCTCTGCCTCCTCCGCTTCGTTCACACGTCACGCGAGGACAGCGTGTCCGCCGCTCGGGCTGCGGAACCGAGCATAATCTTCTTGGAGCCTAACGCCAGCGCCTCGCTTCGCCCACCACAAGACAGGGAATACGCTTTTGACGCATGCGCAGCTCCTGTGGCAGCGCTGCACGTAGGCACCTAAGGACAAATTTCGCTGCAGTTCGTTTAGTCAATCTACATGTTCTTCCTACCGTTTTCTTCCCTTCTGACGTCAGGCACCCGCGGCACGCAGACATCAATTGGTGTGGGCAGAAAAAAGTAAATAAACCAATGGGAGCTAAAAGCATTTAGCCGTAGATGTGGAATGGCAATCAATCAGCTAATTATATATATATATATATATATATATATATATATATATATATATATATATATATATATATATATATATATATATATATATATATATATATATATATATATATATATATATATATATATATATATATATATATATATATATATATATATATATATATGTATATATATATATGTTTCACAAAAGTTTTCCAGGATCCAGAAATATGTACAAGATGAGGTAGGGGCGCACAAACGAAAACAATGGTTTGTTCCCGACGTTTCAGCCGGGGCCAAACGTCGGAAATAAACCACGACTCTGAATGTCCGTATCCTCCGTGCTCTCCAGAAACAGGTACAGCTGCGTCGCCATTTTTCGGGCAGTCGGCTCGGCTTCGTCCCTATACAGGAGACCAAGATAGACAGTGATGACGTGACAGAAAGAAACACCCGGTATTTTCAGCAGATTATAACGTTTGCGCGTCGCACTCTGTGGGCCCTTCGGCGGGCTGCCTCCTATTTTTGAAAAGAGCTTAACATTTGTTCCGAGTAGACACGGAGGGGCGGTTCATATGTTGAAACTCCCGGATCTATTGATCAATGTTTGCGTTTCCTGTGGTCGGGCAAATCGAGTAGCTCTTCTTGAATCAGTGTCACGTTGTTGGTGGGTGACTGTAAAGGAGTGAGCAGTCTTAATGATCGCTCAAGACTGAACAAAAATAGTGATAAAAGTTCTTGAGGGCTCTCTAGCATCAGTGAAAATGCGGGCCTATTCGAAAATGGACTATCTGGGCCGTAGTCCTGCTCCTATACCCGTACTCAAGGAAATTTGCATGCTCGTTTGGATCGGATCTACGTACCTCTGGCTCTTTTTCACCGACACATCTCGTGTTGCTTCAAGCCAGTGTCTTTCTCTAATCACTATATGGCTATTGTGATTTTGTCATAAATTTCAACCTCGATGGGCTTCCAAAGAGGTTATGAGGGTTTCAAAGAACGGGTTAAATTAACTTTCAGTTTGGTTCTCGAAGCGAATTAATTTACATGTAACTTAGAAGATGTTTAGGCAGGAAGTACAAGCATAAAAATTGGTTCAGATGTTCCTATTTAAAAAAAAAAACAGAAGAGATGGATTTAGGGAAATCAGCGAATAATCTTTACTATCTCGACTGTAAGGCTTCTGGTTTGTACTATTAGAAAATCGCTGCTGTGAAGAGTAACTTCAACAGTTTGACGCGGAACGCTACAGGGCTGCCCGTATACAGTCTTGCGTCAATTGAGCCTTGCACTCTGGGGAGCAGATTCGTCGGGTTTTGCATGATGAGCACCGCCATGCGGCTGCGAAGAGAATATCAGGACTTTATTGTGGCACTGCTTTGTAGACTAGCATGCATTTAATAATATCGGACTGCGAGATATACTACTCTGTTTTCTGCTTCCCCACGAGCTTCAGATGCAGAGGGTTGTGGCGAGCTTTCTTCCCCTGGGGAAGACCCTTTCAGAAGATGAGTGCTCGACGAAAAGTGGCCCTTTAATTTTGGCAGAAATAGAAAATGCAACTGACCAGCTACCACTTTTAAAGATACCTGGACCCGATGGCCTTTCTGGAGAATTATACAAGGGTTGTCAACTCTTCCATTGCCCCAATCTACTTAAGATTTTCACTATTAGTCGAGATACAGGCGTTCTGTCGCAGACGTTTACAAAGAGTCATAATGCATTAGTACCAAAGAGCACCGATAAAAGAATATTGCAATATTTAGACGGCTATAGGCTTAATACTCTATCTAATGGGACTATCAGATTTTTGAGAAAGTCTTGACGAACCGATTAGTTCGCAATGTCGACTGTCATTTGTCCGCTTTAGACACGTGGTTTGTGGGACTCTTCCTGTCAAACCAACCTACATATAGCACACAAAGTTCAAACAGCTTTACAACAACTCTCAGGGACATGTGGCAATGCTTCAAATTGACCTTGCAAAGCGCCTCTACAAATGCATTTCATTGTTTCCGCACGATCTTCTGTTCTCGCTTTTGCAGCCCGTCCGAATTGGGTTTGCTGTATTCGATGGAGTGCGTCTTTGGTGCACTTACTGCTCCATTTGCTTGATTGCGAATGGTTGTCTGTCACAAATCTTGTCCATCTCTTCGTCTGTCAAACAGGAGTGTCCATTATTACCACTTCTTCAACTTAGAACCGCTAAGTATGAGCATTTTTCAGAGTATTGCCATTCGAGATTTCCGCATCCTCGATAGTGAGCCCGAAGTATTCTTATGGAGATGACCTGGCCTATTTCTGCATAGACTAGTTTAGTGTGGATGAACTTCTTCACCTAACTGAGCAGTTTGGAAAAGCTTTAGGAACCCAGATGAACGGTTCCGAGAGTTGCGGTATGCGGTTTGGATTGTGGGGATCTACACCAGCTGAATATGCGGGCGTGGCGTGGACGTGTGTACCGCCCAGGTACCTCTGTGTGCCATTAAATGCGTACATGCGTAGTGCAACCTATTGGAAAGCCCGGGTTTCGATTGGACAGCGCTGTGCTCAGACGTTTGTCTTACATGGTCTGTCAATATTCGGCAAAACTATCGCGTGTATCTTGTTTTAGCAACAAAAATTTATTATGTTTAGAAGAATGTTCACTGCGCCAGGACTTCTATTCGGCGTTTTCATAAAGTTATGTTTGGTTTTCTTTCATGCAACACATGATTACCTATTCCGACCTGTCAGTGCCGGTGGTCTAGGTTTACACTATCTTTATTTACGGCAGATTGTTGCCTGCGTTATGTTTTTTCATGATGCATATCACCCAATACTTCAAACTTTTCTCCATACAAATTTAGTTCATGCTTTACCCTCATTGACTGTGTCCTGTCCTCTAACTTCGCTTGCCGTCCTTGTTTATGGGTTTTATGGATGAGGTATTTTTTTCTTTACATTTTTTAGCAATCTCTTTCTTCAACAAAAATCTTAGTTTCAGTGTCACGAAAAGGCTTGTACAAAGACTTGATTTCGATGTTTTTTCTTCCTCCTTTTTCACCGCTAGATGTATAGTGGATTGCCAGGTCATGACGTCCTTACGCGGGCACAAAAAATGCTACTTTAGCCCTACACACTTTACAAGTTACACGCAGAAGCATTGTCTGAGAAGGCTTGGCTTCAGAAAAAGGCGATTTGTTGTGTAATCTGTGAACTGCTGCCTTTGGAACATTCCTGATACAATTAAATAGTGCTTTCCTGTGATATAAAGGATGAAATTTTGTTCTGGGATGTCCTGCAACGGGCCTTGAAAAAACGAATTCATTTGACTTGATATTTCGTCTGATACCTAATCGCAATTGATTACTTTGATGCACCTCTTAATATTTTATTGCCAAGCTATACTACTTTAGCTACCACCTCAGCCCGTCAAAAGGCGCGGCGGTGGCAGCCACGCTTGACATTTAGCGTGACCTGGCTATGTGACGTCATACCATCTGTGTAAGAGTGGGGGCTCAACTCGCGCCATCGCCTTGCGCGGTGGCAGTTACGGCCTGACTCCGTTCCTCTCACTAGTGGCGCTGCGCGCTGTGTGATGTCATACCATCTGTGTAAGAGCATGGCTCAACTCGCGCCGTCGCCTTGCGCGGTGGCAGTTACCGCCTGACTTCTGCTCCTCTCACCACTGGTGAGGAGGCTCTGCGCGCTGCGTGACATCATACTATCTGTGTAAGAGCGGGGGCTCACCGTCGCCTTGCGCGGGGGCAGTTACCAGCCTGACTCCGCTGATGTCAGCGCACGTTAAAGATCCCCAGGTGGTTGAAATTACTCCGTAGCACTCCACTACGGCTCCTCTTTCTCTCTTTCCACTTTCATTCCCACCTTCCTCCCTTCCCTTACGGTGTGGTTGAGGTGTCCACAGAAAACAAGTGAGACAGTTTTTTTTTTCAAGTAACTTTATTGACAAAACCAAATAAAATGTACAAACACTGTTGGACCGATAGCTCAGTAGGCTAGTGGCCGGTCCAAATACAAATATTTCTCTCAGGTTCAGCAATAGAGGATCAAGGATTGAAAGGAAAAATCATTTACCGCGCCTTTTCCCTTCCTATAAATCAATCAATCTCGTCAAGCCTTGAATGCCGCCTACAGTCAAAGCGCTTAGGCAGGCTGCAAAGAGGAAGCAAAAGCGAGCCACAGAGACAGAAGAAGAGCGAGAAGAACGCCTTTCCAAGCGACGAGCGCGAGAAGCAGCTAGGCGGAAAAGGCGGCCAATGTCTTCGGTAGCAGAATCGACGACAGAAGCAGGAGAGGAAGGTACGAATTTGTCCGATAGTTTGGAACGTGCATCTACTAGCAGCACTACCAGTTCGGAGCGATGGAACGTTAGCAGACGACAAAAAACTGATTTAAAAAAAAAAGCTGATTTATTTATAGGAAGGGAAAGGCGTGATAACTGTCTCACTTGTTTTCTCTGGACACCGCAACCGCGCCGTAAGGGAAGGGAGGAAGGTGGAAGTGAAAGTGGAAAGAGAAAAATAGGAGCCGTAGTGGAGGGCTACGGCGTAATTTCGACCACCTGGGGATCTTTAACGTGCGCTGACATCGCACAGCACACGGACGCCACTTCGTTTCACCTCCATCGAAACGCAGCCGCCGAGGTCGGGTTCGAACCCGGGTACTCCGCCACAGTAGTCGGGCGTCTTACCACTGCACCACCCCGGCGAGGCCAGACGACAACGACGTGCCCAAGAAACACCACGTATTGCTTCGCAATCACCAGGCTTAACCAAGCTAAGCCACAGCCAATTTTTTTTTTCTAGTCGTACTACACAGCTTATGGAAAACTGAAATGATGGATCGGCACTGTGAAGCAGTTGTTTCTAGAAAAACCAATTTTTTTTCAAATGATCGGTCAATTAAGGGAAGTGTATGAGCAGACTAACTTTGAACCGCAGTGGTACCCTCTTTTGGTGAAGTGCTCTGCCTTACCTCCCATAGTTCACTGTTACCCTCTGTTTTGAGGTGTCTATTGTGACGTTTCATAAAACCTCAGTAAATAATTCATATAAATATAGCACATTTTCAATGTAACAAACACCATGCTTTAAAAAATAATGGCGATAGCTGAGAGGCTGCGTACTCGCTTCCTTTAAAGGCCTACTGAAAGGGGTGGTCCCTGGTTTAATAAAAGTCGAAAACGTGATAGATATTAAATGATCCGTCACCCTCGCGCAGAAGGTTTGATCTAGTTTGAACAGAGCCAGACCAAGGTGCGATTGAAAATGACTCCTACATTTTCCCCTTCATCTCATACGCCTGAGCGCGCCGTAAAGAAAGCGAAAAAAAGAAAAAAAGATTCAGGCAGGGACCATGCTCCGTCCACAAACACGTCGCTGAGCAGTTGGTTTGTTTGCTTCCGATTGGAGCGCCCGCTGCGCTTGCTTCGTCTGTTCGGCTACTGTGCCTTCTCTCTGACAGTACCCGAGCTGAAGCAGCGTACATGAAAAACACTGACAATTGTTCTGGAGTCACCGATTGAAAGATGTGGCAGCGGTAATAAGATAATTGATTATGAGCTGATGATTTATCAAGGGGTGCGCACGGTGACCGCTTACGCTGGGTAAAACGGCCCAATGATTTGCCTGGCGACCGGCATGCCCGGCGGACCGGCCGGGTCACACCGGCCCTTCGTGGGGATTGCACGCGCATTCTGCAATGTAAGCAATTGTCGAATATTGCTCACTCTAGCCAAAACTATACTCGATCGGCATTTTCATTCGCTAAAACTTGTGAAGGCTGCCGCAGACGGCACGCCGATGGTCGGCTCAAGGCGTTAATGTCAGGCGCCGCAGCCGAGACCACGGAGCAGCGCAGAAGTGAAGCGCTGCTTGGTTTTGTAGAGTACACGTTCGTATCAGAAAAGACAAACGTTATCGGAATGACTGCTACGCTCGTGCAGAAGTAGCATGCTTACAGAAGGGCGGAGCTTTCGGCAACAGCGCCTTCGGCGGGCGCGCCAGGCGCGGCGCCTGCCCTCTGCCTGTCCTACATGTCGCTACCTATAGTATTGTTCCAGCGGGCGGCACTGCGGAACGGGTCAGCGGCCTCGCTGTTGTAACAAAGATTCGTCTTTTGTCCGCGCATTACAGGGAAGCTCATCATAATAAAATGAGCTCGATAAGACTCGCGTTCGGTGACCGTCCTCAACCGACCTAATTTGCTCTCCACAAGTGTCTCCGATGGTCGTTGCCGGCAGCTTGTAAACCTCTCGACGGACCGGGTCACACCGGCACTTCATGGTGATTGTACGTGCCTCCTGCAATGTAAACAATTATCGATTTCAGTTCACTGCAGCCTAAACTATACTAGAGTGGCCATTTTCATTCGCTGAAATTTGTGATTTTTTTTTCTCCACAGTCATCAGATTCGTACAGACGAAAGCGACACTCAAAACGTTAGACGAAAGCGGTGCCTCATCAGTACGATGCCCGTGAGCATTTCTTTCACGGGCTTTTAACCTGATAAAGCTAATATCGCTGCACAGAAGCTGGCGGCCACGTAGAATTTTTCAAGTATTTCTCCGGTATCTCTTTCAAAGAAGAAAAAGCTGATCCGGAATGGCTGCAACCCGTTAAAGGTAGTGCAGCGTTTAGTTATGGTAATTAACCTCTCGAAGTCACTAAAGCTGTGAAGGACGTCGTAGTGGAGAGCTCCGGAAATTTGGACTGCCTGAGGTCCTTTAACGTATACTGACATCGCGCAGCTAGTACACGGGATCTTTGCGTTTCACCTCCATAGATATGTGAATACAACTTGACGGTCACTGACCACCCCGCAGAACCCGCGGCCGCCACGGCCGGAATCGAGTTCAGGTCGCTCGGGTAATTAGTCGAGTGCCCTAACCGATGAGCCAATGCGTTGGGGCGTAATTCCTAAATGAGATAATAAGGTGGATCAGTCGAAGGCTCCAGTTACCTCCATTTCTCGCATGGCCCACTGCCCAGCATGTCCATCACTGCACACATGCAAACGTATGGGAGTGAGAAGGGGTAGAAAAGCAGACCAGAAAAATCCTCCCGAAGCTTCATTGAGAGCACCTGCGCCCCGAAACCCGAAGCAAGAAAAATTACATCCCGGCGGTGGCGTCTTGATCAGAGGGAGCATTGTGGTCTGCAGCTTGCTATTTCAACAATGTTCAGGGCTTTCTAGATAACGCGTTTAGTACAGGGTCATTGACTGCCCCGAACTTTGTAGAACAAGCCACACATTATCGCGGCCTTCAGGGGAAGAAGCAAGTACCGTGCAGAAAGCACAGAAGCTTGCCCCACAAGATAAGCAAAAAATAATAATGTCCCACGATTATAAACAAAGGGCTACTTAGAGTAAACATTAAGCATTGTGGCATCACTGAGTTTTTTTTTTTTTTTTTAAGTTGTCAGCTCGATGAATGAAAGACAAAATGCAAGTATGCAAAAAAGCAAGGTCGTAATGGCACAAAATGAGGCCAAAATTAATGACGAAAAATTTCAGTTCAGCTACAATAAATACAATACACCTTACAGCATAAATAGTAAATAGTTGCGTCCATTATCAAACAGAGCAAGAGTTTAAGCCTAGTTTTAAGCCATGAACTAGTTTGGGAATTGCGCAGTGACATTAAGAAATAGTTTCGTTGGGAACGACATCGCATTTCAGTTCCCTTTTCCACGGAGGATCTTTTTCACCCAAAATAACAGCGTAAAACTTTCACTCCATCCTAACCTGTGAGTTGGAATCCCCACTCATAAAATTAACCAGGTTTAAAACGAAATAATTTTGCCGAGTGGCTTTCTTATTGTAAAAACAGCCCTGGAAAAGAATTACGGAACGAAAACGACATGACAGCTGTATTTCTTTATTTTTTTTTGTGTGTGTGACTTTCATTATGGTCTTCGCATTTGTGGGAAGTTTTTGACATGGAGCCAGGTTTGTAATCCTTGTCGTGTCGAGCATCTGTTGGTCTTTGATGCACAACCCGGGACCGTATTTCATGAAGCCCCATTATCCATTTCCCATTTCATTCAAAGTGACGACAAAATATCAGCAGCATTAGACGAAAGCAGCGAGAGCCAAGAAACATATATCACAACAGAATGGGTCCCACCGTCGGCGATAGTCATCGCCACTCGCCGCACGCACCAGCCAACGACCACTGGCTGCCTTATGCAGCCAATACTGCGTTCTCGGTCGCCGATGGACGCATGGCTCGTCCGCTTTTAACGGAAGCTTGAAATCCGCGGCTTCGTCAACCAGTCACAGTTAGCTAAGTCACACTACCTAATATAGACGAAATGGAATATGGACTGACTGTCTGAAAAACTTTATTGAGTGGCAAGAAAAAGGAATGTGTGGATGGGGTCCCTAGTCCGGGATTCCAGCGGCTGCTGCTGCTGCTGCGTGCTGTTAACCGTGCGTGTGTCACGGGGGTTCTTCGGACCTCGAATCCGAAGCTGCATAGGGCAGTCTCCCACTCTTCAACTGTTGTCACTGCGTTTGGGTCATCAGGTTGATTGTTTGGGCAGGTCCATACATTGTAGTGCAGGCCTGCCTTCTTTCCGCAGTTTGCATTTGGGATCGCTGGACCCAGGGTGTATATTGTTTAAACCGGCTGGTGAGTTGTATGTAGTACCTGTCTGTAGGCGTCGCCATCTAACTTCCTCCATGATGGATCCTTATTCCTTGGTGAGTTGTTTGAGCTGCCAAGTCTGTAAATAATCGCATCCTTACTAGAATCCCAACCATGGAAGAGCTTCAGCGCCTTCCTAAGTTTTGTTCCTTATTGAGCATTGTCGTAGGCGAAGAGGGCATAAGGGAAAGTGGCGTCCGAGGTCTTGTCTTCAGCTTCGATGTACAGCTGCGGCCAGGACAGCATAACGCACACTTCGGCACTTGAAGGTTTTTCATGCGTTAGATAGAGATAATATCTGATGGCTCTTTGAATTTAAACCCGAGTCCACCAGTGGCATTGGCTAATAAATATATACTATGTTACCCATTTCGTGCTAGGTAAAATAATGCTGATCACAAAATTGTATTCAGCATTATTTTGGTCGATACTGTACACATAAAGCATCTCTGCAATGTGTTTTTTTTCTGAACGCACAGAGTTCACGTTCACTTGCAGAGATGCACTGACCTATCTTGAAGTAGAATGCCTAGTCGTAGTAGCAAATTATTTTGAATACGATGGGCAGGACACCTTTATTAGCCACCCTTCACTACGTGATCGTAGTTGCCAGCGTTCTGATGTAAACGAAACGGGAAAACAGCGGGGTGCTGAGCTTTCGGTGGACGCTTGAGACTGACCAAGGATAGAAATAGGATTTAAATAGGTAGGAGCCCTTCACGGCTTTCATCAGAGCATTAGAGTTAGAACAAAGTATACAAACGAGCAGCAACGATATACAGCGGAAGTATTAGGTGTTCATGACGATGGAGAATTTGTTAGCGCATATGAGCAGCGCGGCCAACGAGCGCTATAGCGCAGGATGTTTTGCTACACTCAAGAGGGGGGGGGGGGGGGGGGGGGTACCATTTCCCAAGTATTTCATCCCAAGGAAACCGAGCACCCGGTGTGAGGAAACCTTCTACATATCGTACCACCGCTGGTTACACAAGGGCAATGATGGTCGAACAACGCAACTCCCGCACTATAAAGCTATTATAAACAAAAGTAAGATAGAAATGCGATACAATGCAATGCAAGGAAAGGCAGTGCAGGAACGGAAGTCGGAACTAAAAAACAATATTGAAAACAGAAGGACATGATTCGAAGTAACAATAAAAAGTGAGGACGCATCAAGTATCGGGTTCTTTTTTTTTTTAAATACTTACACAAATCAAGCAAAAATCAATTCCGTTCTAAATATCAAGTGTTATAGAAAAAAAAAAAAAAAACTCTTCTTCAGACATATAATAACTTGAACACAAAAACAAAATCGAAGAAACTTTTTTTTTTTTTGCAAGATTGTTTGCAGAAATTTTTCTATTGGCGTTAATCTCATGCTTCCCCATTTTTTCTTTCGCATTGGGACAGAGACGTAGGCGCGCCGGATGCGCCTTGGGTTATTTTGCGCCTTGACACGTACAGTCATCAATAGAGCAATTAGACATTGCTCCCCTGTCTCATCCGGGTGTTTTCTGGCGCTTCCACTGCGCGCATTGTATTGTAGACAGAGTTAGAAAACTGTGCCGATCTCTTTGTACTCAGCATTAGTCGGCACATGTGGCTCATTCATACTGTACCGGCTTAGAACGCGGCCCCGGGGCCAATGGTGACACTACGCTGTGCCCGTGAAAGCAGTTTGTATTGATCGGCGCTGCACCGAGTGGTATTGACTTCGAGACAAATGATGCTTTCCCGGGTCGGCAGAGACATAATGCAATCCACCCATCCCTCGGGTGAGCGCTGCTCGCCGCCTGGCTTTGGTAAATACCGGAGGCAGATGGAAGCGCCGCAGTCGTGCGCGTGTTCATCCGGATTGCGCCGCTCAAGTTTATCGCGAGATAACGAACTGTAGGGCTTTGCAGATGCCCGACCTTAGGGCACCTATACGAAGGGCTGCTAAGGGGGTTCATCCAGCTGGCGCGCCCTCGACACTCTGACAGTAAATGCAAGCGAGCAAGGCGTATCGAACGTTCAAGCTGCAAACCTGCGTCACGTTTTTGGTAAGCATTTTTCGAACTTCAGCTTAACAGCAAAGTGTGGGTGAAGCTGGAGTGCTCTTGTGAAAATTATAGACGGTATAGTCGCAAGTTTTTGCTGTCGCTGGCCAAACGCTGCAGCGCCACTTCTCTCGCGAGCAACTCCATATTCAGGAAGCGGAGCAAAACAGGACGAAACAATATGCAAGCATATTTTGCTCAAGCAACCATGGTTACAAGACTTCACCGAAACAGCCCATAGCCATTCAGAATTTGTTTTCCTTGTTTCCCACTCTCACGTCTAAGATCATGTTGAGGTCGTTAGGCTGATTAGAGAAGCCAGCGTGTTTTAAAAAAGAGAACTTGGCGCATTTTGGCGATGGCAATAACAAAGTATAACGATGGAACTTTGCTGACGCCACTACTGATTGAAGGGAAGAACTTCAAACTCACTGCAGCTCAATTACTATAGCAAGCGTACGACAGTAAAGGCTAAGAATGCACTGTTTGTAAATGCACCCGCATGCTCTGGAAGGTAACTTCACGCAAGCCGTGAAATTTAGAACGTTAGAAAATTGAGCTTTCTCAAGATTATACCGTTTCTTCTTTTTTTATGTTCAGAAGGTCCAAAATTTTGTGAAAATATAACTGTTTTTAGATTTATTTTAGTCCCGGGGCTGTATTGGGGACTATGGCGGGCATCAGGTAAGAGGCTGGCTGTTTAAATTTGATCGCTAAGTAACTAAATACGTTAATAATTTTTAAACTTTTATTTTAGGAGGTGTGTTGTATTTGAAAACTTGGAGCTTGTCCTCCGAATAGCAAAGCTGAAAAATTTTATTCTTACAAAAAATTGTAGCGTGCGTACAAGTCTCAGAAGTATTCACACAGCAACACAACATGCGTGACATGTTGCTCCACCAGAGATTTCGAGAGCCTGGCAGGCGCGCGGCGGTTCGTTGTAAATTTCGCTTCGACCGCAGCCTCGGTCGGTACCGAAATGATAGCCGCCGCGTCGGTACCAAATGCGCGCTATCATTTCGCTACCAATCCAGCCTCAAAGTGCTCATTGACTGAGCACTTTGAGGCTGGAAAGCCTTTAATGGCTCATTGTTGTCATCAACAAAAGTGTCACGCTTTTGCTGCGGCTCTGATACTTAAAAAAAAAATAATAAATCTTGTCTCCCAGCGCTTTACCACTGCGTCACGCCCCGAATCGTCAAACGCTGTTCATAATTCCCCTTGCCTACAGTGAGAAGGATAGAGAGATTCCGCGAGTGACAGATATTGCGCCTTTCCTTTCCTGTAGACGAATTATAGAACTCCGGTGAACTTTATTGCGTTCAATAAAATGCTGGTTGTGTTCGACAAGAGGCGCGCAATGTAACGTCACGACTGGTCATGACGTCATGAGGTGATTAATGCATATACGAATCTGACCCCACCGGGCGTGCGATCCAGGCGTCCGTGCGCCATTTCACTTGCCGCTTCCTCGAACGTCGCACCACACAGCAAACAGAAGCAGACCTAGATATCTAGGAGGCGTTAGTACAGCAGGCATCAGCGGTGTTTGAAATTGATTTACAGGATAGAAAGTGCGCAGTCTCACAATTCTCCGCGTACACATGTACCATGCCATAAAGGAAAGAAGGAATGTGAAACAGTAGTCACCCTCTTTACTCGAGGAATCATTCACCGCCACATTCGCAACAAATCCGTAGCAGAATGCGGCACTCAGACTTTCGCCTTTCACCATTTTAGTCGCCGAAGTGTCTCGTACTTTTTGCACTAGGCATGTCAAGCACTCAATACAATGCTATATGGTACCCCAGGCTGGTGTCACTTATAAGGCTTCAATATCTGTTACTCCACATTCCACCAAATCTCCATTGCAATTAACTTGTACTGATGTCGCTGTGAAAATTTCACAAATTTCCTGTCGGTTGCTCTGACTGCCCGATAGCTGATTTCTTATTTACGGAGCCGGTGTAGGCAGTCAACATGGCGTTTCGTACTGCGTTGCATTTGCCGTTGAAACGAACCTGGGAGGGCAACGAGCTACAATAAAGTGGAAGCGCTCCAGATTGATCACGAGCCTCTAGGGCTCTTCACAGCACGCAGGAGCATTCTTGTTTCGCCTGGACAACATCGTTACCGTTAGTTTTGGAGACCTCGCGTAGTCTTCGGGCAGCTTAGAGAGACAAAAGAAATAACACTTTTCATAAAGGATTTGGGAGGGGCCATTGGCATGGCAACTCGTGCTATGGTCTTTCCAGTTGTGATGTATGGATGCGAGAGTTGGACTGTGAAGAAGGCTGACCGCCGAAGAATCGGCGCGTTTGAATTGTGGTGCTGGCGGAGACTCTTGAGAGTTCCTTGGACTGCCAGAAGATCAAATCAGTCGATATTGTCGACCATAAACCCTGACTGCTCATTGGAGGGTCAAATTCTAAAGTTAAAGCTCAACTATTTTGGTCATCTGATTAGAATAGAGGAGTCGCTGGAGAAAGATTTGATGTTGGGAAAGGTTGAGGGTCACCGGAGAAGGGGTAGGCAGCGAACGCGATGGTTAGATGGCATCCTCGAGGCGCTGCAGATGAAGTTATGTGATGTTAGGAAGATCGTGAGAGACAGGAAAGCGTGGCGTGATATGGTCCATAGGGTCACGAAGAGTCGGACACGACTGAATGACTGAACTGAACTGAATTGGCATGGCATATATTTCTCGAGAAAAGTGTCAAGGTGCACTAATAAAAATATTTCGAATAGTAACCTAGCAACCTGAATTCGCCATATGAGCCGGTGCTACACGAAACTCCCTCTAGGTCATATTTGATAGAGAGGGGGCGGCAGGAAAAGATTTCTTTGTTTGACGACTTCTTCATGTGTGTGTGTGGGGGGGGGGGAGGGGGGGGAGGGGAAGTGGGATCGTCGAACTCACTCCCAAGCTGCGAAGTTCGTACCAGATGAGAGGAGTAGAAGGCGTTTTCTTGCGCCATCAAAATATCTGCGAAAACAAATGGAGAAATGATGGCGTACTGTGCCACCCAATCTTCAGCTGTGCGGTGCCATTCCGGAATGGAAACCGATGCAGCTTCGCTTTTTTGGACTGATTCAGCGGCCAGTAAGCACGATGATACACTTACGGACCTTTCAACCCGCAGACGTTGTAGTATGCAGTTGTAAGAACGTCTATTTAGAGCGCTCAAACGGGCTGCTTTTGCTCGCACGTGCGATGCCTACCGATAACATCTGGTTTGAGATAGCCTGCACTGTGGTCCACAAGTACAAGCACTGCTCAGCGTGGCCGTGCTCCGCGGACCGTCAGCGCATCCGGCGCGGCAGCGCGTCGGAGCAAACTAGAGCAGGCACATAATGGCCTGCAGGCGGTGCTTCGTGTCGTCTGCTATAGCGCTGAAGCACACCGTGAACTGTGTTCTGGCAGTCGGCAAACGCGCCGAGATGGCGTCGTCGTGTTGCACTTACTGCAGCGTGTTGTTCAGTATATGTAAAGTTATCAACTTGCGGATCATGCTAGTATGGGCACGGCTATCTCTTTTGCGCTGGCGAGGCTGATGAGCTCCTGCAATTGAGTGTGAGACTAAGCTGCTGGTCCGTCCGTGCCTTATCCTTGAATGAATTGTGAAAGCTTGATCCGTTACACATAATGTTCGTCGTCTAACAAACGACACGCTTCTTGAAGAACATATGCGAAATTTTCCTTTTAAGGCGAAAGCCTGTAATGCCTCGTCGTTGTCAGCAGGAGCTGTCGGTAGAGGGTGTCACACTTTCGAATGAGACAGTTACAAATAAATTAACCTTTCATTTACCGGGAGTCGAACATCAATCCTTTGGATCCCCAGCTGAGCGCTTTACCAACTGCGCCACGCCCCGGATCGTGAAACGTTCGTCATAATTCCCCTTGTCTACCGTGAGGATGATAGCGGGATTCTGCGAGTGACCAATACTGCGCCTTTCCTTTCATGTGAACGAATTATATAACGCCGGGAAACTTTGATGCGTTCAATGAAATGCTGGTTGAGTTCGACAAGGGGCGCGCGATGTACCGTCATGAAAGGTCATGACGTCACCAGGCGATTCATGCGTATACGAAGCTGACCCCGCCGGGCGTCCGAACCAGGCGTCCGCGCGGTGCCTTTAATTTGCCGCATCCTCGAACACCGCACCACACAGCAAACAGAAGCAGACCCAGCCGGTCGTAAATTTTTCAAAGTAATACTAAGATCCTTCTTTTTGTATGTGTGCCGCTGTGCAAGAAAGCCGAGCAGTAAGATTTTAACCCAATGACTGGTCATCTCCGCAGCCTTCAAGAGATATTTAGAATTTTCTAATTAAAGAGTTCACCTTTTAGCTAAATTAGCCAACCCACCTACGTCCACTTCGATGTTTTGAGTAATCGCAATCTCCATAAACGCATCATTAAGGGCCAGCGGCATGACACACCCCTTCAAGTGGTCCTATAAGAACACTGCACCAGAACGGCGATCGTTTGCCGCACTCGTAGGTCCAGCGGTCTCGACGCGCAATCACAAGTGGCTGCACTCAAGATGGCTGCAATGCGATTCTCACTAAAGCCGCAGTAATCAAATGGTCGACTAGTTAGTGAATGAAACCGAGAAGGACGAAAGCGACCCCTGCGGCAGAGGAGAGGATCTCAATTGAATTAGCGCTGCAGGCGCTCGGAGCCCCTCGTGGGTGGATCGAACCTCGCCTGCAGCTGTCACCACACTGGCGGCGGTGGTTCTCGCATGACCGCGTTCCTTCACGGAGACCAATTTTTGCTATTCGTTGCGCGTTTATTGCTCCGAATGCGATATCTAATTAGGAGCGCAACAAATGCACCGAAGCAACGACCATTAACAATGGTAACTAGGCGTCAGAGTTAGCCGCGAATGGGTTTGTGCCATGGTAGTTCAGGCTCATACAATCTGGGGGCGTGCCCACGTTGTCTCGCCTCGTGCGCGCGAGACTCAGGGCTGGGCACCCGTGGTCGGCCAGCAGGTCGACTAATTGGGCGGCTGCCCAGAGCCGGGCCGTTGCTGCGTGCCCTTTATCGGATGCCTTGCGGTTTGCCGCGCTTCGTCGGGCTTCCTGACAGCGACGCTTTAAGCGCGGGGAACAGTCGCGTTCTTAACCCTCGGAGCTTGCTGCATTGTTTGCGTTATTTATATTTTATTTCAGAAAGCAGTGAGGAGAGGTGAATTGGAGATCGAAGCTGGGTTGACGATGGTCGGGGCCTTTTTAGGTATGTGGAAACGAGTGGCTTCGCTCTTACAGGCGATACATCTCCGACGCATCTACGATGTGGCTTCCACAAGCCTTCTATTGAAGCATGCAGTTCTTGTTTGGCGAGGGAGTTAGCTTCAGGCATTTGTTTGGGTTCTTTGTTTATTTTGTAAGATGCATGTTGCCTTGATATTTTACTTTTGTGGGCTATTCAAGGTGTCAGCACACTCCAATTCATAAGCCGTTTTCAGCATTGTGAAATGCAAGGGCGACGTAGACCAATCGGCATGAGGCGCACAACATGATTGTGTTCCTATACGCACAAATTGAACACAATATAACCTTGACCATTTGTAGTGGTGGAAAAAGTTTGAAAAACAGAGCATAGGTAAGGCTCAAACAAAATATGACGTCTCTGGGCTCGAGAGCAGTGACTGGTTTGCAGATTGGCCAGATGCATTAGAATATGTTTGCAGATCAACCACACTTCTTTCAAAATAAGCAAAGCGGCCGTTTGAGTGCAGCTGTGATGGGACTTGCGCAGCGCCACAATTATTTATTTATTTATTTATTTATTTATTTATTTATTTATTTATTTATTTATTTATTTATTTATTTATTTATTTATTTATTTATTTATTTATTTATTTATTTATTTATTTATTTATTTCAAAATACTGCAGGCCAATATTTTGACCCAGGCAGGAGTGGATATACAAGGCATTAAAACAACAAATAAAAATAGAAATCAAAACACGGGATTAGAGTAAATGAACAACACTATCATTCAAAAAATGCAACTCTAGAGCTTTAATGAAATTGGAAGACTGGAGAATGGCCTCAGGAAGACAGTTCCAGTCGGAAATGGTCCGTGGAAAATAACTGTGCTTGAAAGAGTTAGTCCTTGCAAAAATGGGTTCGAGCAGGTTACTTCTTGAATGATGTGTCCTGCGCGACAATTGTTTAAGAATTTCAGGGCGAGGTATGTTTAATTTGTGTGTTAAGAGGTTGTGCATAAACAATAAACGGGACATTTTTCTGCGTAGTTCAAGTAGTGGAATATGGTTAGCTTTCATTAGTGTAGTAGATGAGTCTGACCTCTTGTATTTACTGTAAATGAACCTAACCGCTTTCCTTTGCACCATCTCTATTTATGTATGTCTTTTTTTAAATAAGGATCCCATAAAACTGAAGCATACTCTAATTTAGACCTAATAAATGATGTGTATGCAAGGAGTTTGAGTTTACTTGGAGCATCATTAAGTTTCCGCCTCAAGTAGCACAGCTTGGAAAATGCGGAGGAACAAATGTCGGAAATATGAGAAGACCAAGTTAAATCATGAGTTAAGGTTACCCCTAAATATTTATAATGTGTAGTCTCCTCAATTAAATGATTAAGCAGGCTGTAAGAGAAATGACTGATATGTTTTTTACGTGAAATTCGCAATTCGCAATTAACGCGACAGCGTTAAATTCCCCCTTTCTCGGCGTTACGATGGCGTTACAGGCCCAGACGTTAGCGTCGTGAGCAACCACTGACTGGTCGGAAGGTTGTATGACGTCACGAAACCACGTGACACGGCCAAGTTAGCAGGCGCTTCCTACTTAGGCTTCGTCTTTGAGGTGGAGGGTGAGATAGGAATGCTGCCTTCTGGAACCCTTGGATCACCACCACCGAAGCAGTGGCCTTGTGGTAGGGCCTCCGCCTCGCATTCGGGAGGTAACAGGCTCGATCCCCGGAACCCCCGGGTACCCACCGGCTTTCAATGGGTACAAGCTTTCACTCGGTCCGGTGCTCCGCTCTTTGGGGTGCAATGCTTGAGAACGGGGCGTTGCGCCGAAGGGCTACATATAGGCCTCTGCAGCACGAGGCGAACTTATGAGTGTCCGATGGCGGAACAAATAACTGGTCTGTGCGAGCGACGTTTTAAAGCTCGTCTTTGTATCTCGAGTTATACGCGCTACCTCTAGGCCACGCAGGCATGTTCGTGAGGCCTAGTTAAAGCGAAGGTTGGCATCTTTGTCGGCCTGTCTTTCAGATACTTTTGTAGCTTATAGCTGCATCCTAATGAGTACGTTTGAGATAAGGGAGAAAAATTAAGAAATTATGCATTGAGCCAGATGCAAAGTGCATGACCGCAAGCGAGGATCCTCAAGTGTAGCCGCATGCCCTTATAGACGGATGATTAAGTGGCTCTCGAATTCGTTTGTTAATCGGAGCAGAGAAACTCCCCTGTGCTAAATCCAATTGCTGTTTAATGCTTCGGTTTTATAATTTGAAGGGAAAACGCATTTCCCCTTATGTTACCTAAATATTGATATCTCATAAAGAGAAAATGAAATGTCCCGTCGAGGGGTGTTGACTATGCCACTAACTCTCCAGTTAACTCCGATTTAACTGTCCCGAAATGTTTGTCCTTCGGTCAACCAATATACTGTTGGAAATCGCTGTGGTAGACAGAACGAACACGGAAGCTCTAGAGACTACAGCACCTCAATTCCTTATAGTCGTTGTGCAAGGGCCAAGATTGAAATTCCGGCAGTGGCGGCCACTTGTCGATGGAGGTGAAAAGCCCGTGTATAGCGCAAAGTTCATTAATTCGCGTTAGAGAACCCCAGGCGGTCGAAATTTCCGGAAACCTCTACTACGGCATCCCACAAAATACACGCATATACGTGTGCACCCGAATGTAAAACCGTAAAATTGACGTCGACTATGTATTATAACTCACAGTCCGCATTGAGAAAATTATAAAGTACAGAAAAATTGTACACAATGACACTACGTATACAACGGCGGCGGCATTTGCAGTCGAGAGCCGACAAATTTGATCGAAACAAGCTGTGCAGTGCACACCGCCGTCACGGAGCGAGAGAAGTTTTTCAGATGGAGCAGGCAGAAGGGCCCCTGGCGGGCTGCCCGGTTAAGGCGACACCGCGAGTGCGCCCCGGAGGAGCGGTGCAGGGATACGGCAATGAGCCTACTGCCCCCTTCTAGTACACTGTAACTGTCTACTATGTACCGCTGAGTCAAACCAGTGTTGCCACTACCGGACACGGTGTTACGTTTTGTAGTGAAAGCTACACTGCGGTAGGTTTTCAAGCCGTCGGCGTGGCTCAGTGGCACCGTGGAAGACAAGGAGAAGAAAAAGGAAGTAAAAGAAGAAGAGGAAGAGGAAGAAGAGGAAGAAGAAAAGAATAAGAAAAAAGTAGTAGAAGAAGAAGTAGAAAAAGACGAAGAAGAAGAAGTAAAAGACATCACTCGGTAGTTGGTAGAGGCGAACGACAACAGCGAGTTGCTAGGACAGTAGGTTCGTGCGGACGTTGTGACGGCTGTGTGCACCGGAGTTCGACGTAGAGAAGATGTCACACCACTAGAAGTCTTCTACATCCGAATGAGAATGGTCATCGTTGAGAGGCAAGGGGTGCTCATACGTGAAGTGATTCCCCTATGGTATAAAGAAAGCTGAAACCACGGAGTAAGTTACTAGCCGCAAAAGCCATGTCTTTACTTAGAAGCTGAACCTAAGCTTAGCCATGCAAAGTGCTTTCGCTCAACTCCACGTTTAACCACAAGCTGAACCACAGCTAAATTTTTTGTACGCTAAAACCGACTAAATTAAAGAAGAATATTTTTGTCAGCATAATAAACGATGATTACTTGTTAACAGCCTTTTGAATTAAAACTGATTTTATTAGGTAAAATGCGGGGAAACGCAAACATCTGTTATTACTTGCGATGCGCTTTGATCTTTTGTGCTATAAAAGCAAAATGAAATAAACATGGAAGACAAACTGTTATCAGTATTAAAAAAACATCAAAAGAGGCAAGAGCAAAATCAGTAGCAAGAAAAAAGTAACACAGTCAAGCTACTAACGGAGGTCTCCCTGAGAATTGTTTCCGTATATGTTTCAGCCACTCAATCCATAGTTAAAAAATTTACATGCACGTTTGTCAACAACTATAGGTATTGAGTTAGGTAAATCCATGGTTTACAAACTATATGTAAATGTTAGTCAACAGAGGTAAATATCCATTTCATTTACACTTGCCGACCAAAGTCAACAACCTGTGTTGCAGCTGTTGACTCCACAAGTTGTCCACTGTCTGTCAACACTTAGTCAATACTCATTTCTGTAAAGGATACCTCTGATGTTGTTATCGGGAACACATGGACAGGCTGCAATAGTAAAGCCAGTTTATTCTGTATGAAACTGTATAGTTCGCTAACTCACAAGGGTCTAACCGTGGTAAGGAAAGAATACTTACCATAATTACTGGCATAAAGAGTGCACTTTTTTTTAAAACGTATAAAAGTCTGGGTCGTGATTATGCGGGGTGAAATACAAGTTGAATCTTCTGGCGCTTATCACAAATCAAAAAGTAGGGTGCTGGAATACGCACTTCGTTTGCAACGGCTCACTTCGTTCGCAATGGCCCACTTTGTTCGCAACGGCTCACTTTGTTCACAACGGCTCACTTTGTTCACAACGGCTCACTTTCTAAATAAAACAATGCACGGTTTCTGCAGCCCTTTGAGAGCATAGACAACAACATTTAGTTAAGCCTAGTACATAAAACTGGTGCAGTATCTGCTGCCGGAAGATAGCACATCTAGAATTCAATGTAATGCAACTCACTACTAAGCCCAAAGACACTGTGGCAGTAAATTGTACAATCCTTAATGTGGCAGATGGACAAAAGAAATTTCTCGTGATAAGGTGTGGTCTCTGTTGGTTCGCGGAGTCCTACAAAAGAAGTTTGATTGGCCGTTCGTTTTTCATTAATTCGCTAATTATATCTTTGTACTATTTGTCCTGTAAAGTGGGATATAGTAGTTATGACATTCGACAGTTAGCTCCTTTATGGCATTGGGTAATATTTTCGTGGTTCGAAAAAGGGTTTGATTTGGTTTATGCGGTTACGTCCCAATGCGACTGAGGCTATGAGAGTCGCCGCAGTCCGGGATTCGGTCACGCGTCCTGGTTAAAAAAAAGGGGCATGCTAGTATTCACTGCCGATGTCAGTAGAATGTGCGAAAAAAATTAAATGTTTGTTGATTACTGGAGAAAAATAAATGTATTTTTTTCAGCTTAATTAGGGGCCCATTAAGTTTGATAGGGTGTTAGTTATGGAAGTGTATACAGTGCTATAGCCAGAACAGAATTTGTTCGTTGCGTTGTTATTCTTAACTCTTAGTACATGTGAACAGGGCGCACACAGTGGCCTAACTGACTCGAGATTAAATTCAGCAGGAGTTCAACCCTCACATTCTTCATCTCTGCAGTTTCAAACGCTTAGTTTTCTTAAGGCCATGGTAAGGCCCGCCTATCTCTTTTCATGCCAGTTTCATAGCTTAAGACTTTTTCTAGAGATTTCGTGAGAAAGTTACTTTACTCCAGGATTTCCCTCTCATATGAGTCGTCTTGCCTCAAGAACTAGCAGCACTCCCAATGCTCCACTCTCTTACGCGCGCCGAGCACAGTCAACATCTGCGTGTTTTATATGCCCGGAACTTGAACAATGCAGAATGTTTACGTCGCTGAATATTATTAGCAATTGAGAACAACAGGAAACATTACTACGCTTGTTGGATTAATGCCATCAAGTGCGAAGCGATGTCGCAAGAAAGGCCATTTACTTTCTCGCTTGCCGTAGACTACAAAGAACAAGAAATCGAGGAATTTAGAAAACGATCTACTTCCGCACTGAGTATGGCCACCACTGAGATGGTGGCTATGGAAGCAAATCCTGCGTCTGGATTAGCGCAGGTGCAGGTTATGAATCAAGGTGGGAGCTGTGAAAGTAAGTTTTCTGCAGTCTCAGACTTTTTTCACGTTACCTGCACAAAGCATTTTACTATCGGAGGAAGGCGCGTGCCCTACAGCACGTGGGGTGACAACAACAGAGATTGCATTATTCACGAGTCACGACAAAGAGTAATGGGGTAGCGCTGAATTGAACAAAAAATGCTTTTTCACCATGGCTATGCAGTTTTATTACTGGAGAGTAGACATTGGTTTGGTGTAAAGCCGTTTGAATGGACTACTTCAGTCAAGATGATGTCCTCAATTCGCGTTCCTAAAAATATTTTCTACCCAAACTGTTTGCATGTCTGTGCGTATACCTTAATTGAAGTTAGAACGCTATTATAGTAGTTAGGATTGTCACATTAGCAATATGTAAAATGTGAGCGCAGTTTTATGTGAGAAGATGTATGAGCTTTTTACACGAACAACACTTCAGCCTTGCAGAAAAGCAGACCTTTCTTTTTTTTTTTTTTTCAAAAAAAGCATATTTTTTAAGCGCTGGTCATCAGCTACGTAATGAAAAATAGTCTAACGTGATTTGAAGGCTATCGCATGCGTTCAGTTGGAATGGGCGAATAAATGTTTTCTAACGTGAACTAACGCGACGATGCATAGTAGAGGAATCACACTGCTAGATAACATCACCCATTTATTGCTGCATTCACGCAAAGTAAATCGTGCTCAAACAGTTTAATCCGATAAGGTTAACCCCGAAGCGAACACCTTAAAATCGCCTTAGACTGTACTAATGTCGAGGAGAAACGTCTGAAGCACAACTGAGCTGGGAAGCAAGCCCATAGCGCAGTTATAGCCAGAGGCTCGAGATCACACTTGTTAACTGAATGCCGGGCTCAGATTCTATAATATCCGGTAGCTTAAAGGGGTGATTAGAAAAAATCACAACACCGATACGCCGAAATTGCTTTTCACACGCCCTGGAGACTTTTGCCCTCGACAGTACAGTACACATGTTCTAGCGCATTACTTGCTCGAAAATCAGTGGTAAAGGCATGGCGAAGATCATTGGAGAGAATGATTAAATGTGTTGAAATGTGGTTTTCAGCACCTTTTCTTATTTTGACCGAACGACGTCTATATACTCAACGTGTTTCACGGATAGAATGCTGCCGCATCTTTTCAGGGAACTATGTCCGGAGTTATACTACGCTAAGGAAGTGGTAACATGGCACTTTCTTCAACAAAAGCACTCTTTACGAGCCTCTTTGGCCTGGTTTGTTCTGGAAAAGAAACAAACGAAGACTTAAAGGCAATAAATGATCATGAGCTTCCTGAAACCGTCTCATGATGAGGTTATGTACCGTCTGCCCTCGATACGCGCCGATTTTGTTAGCCGCAAGACCCTCGCCTTTTCAGACTCGCCGAATCAACATACGTCCCCCCCCCCCCCCCTCCCCGCACAAAAAAAAAAAAAAATCACTCGAAACGTTACTGTATAGTCACCGCACATGGACTCAGTCCATTACTACCATCATGTTTTTCTTTCTGCTCTAGCTTTCATTTCGGTAATCTTACACAGTCAATACAACGACTTCAGGACCGGAATAGGGACAGAAGATTGAGTAGATTCCCCGATAGCAATGGTCTCGTTGTCCTTAATGAAAAACAAAAGTCAGGAGTGATGTCATCTGACCTTTATTGTTTAGTGCAGTCCATTTAAGCGTTGTGCGCTGTGGTAAGCGGCCATGGCGTGGCAGTCGGTTTAGCGGTTTAACAATTAATTAGCTGTAAAAGGGCAATTATTTCTTTTCATTTATGACCAAAATGAAAACTTCAATTCTTTACGTGATCAACTTAATCTGGCTCTTAAGATATAGTACTTTATTGACGATTTTTACGTATTATGGTAGATCCATGGTTTTTTAGTCATTTAATTGAACAAGCTCAAACTATGATTATGTTCATGGGAAGAATTTAAAAAGTAGGCGACAGGGCGCCATTAAGTTCTTGTAGGCGCGTCAGTTACCACTCCGCAATATACATAAGGTATGGCAAGTATGCGCCCTGCATTTTCTCATTTCTCGTGGTCTTTCCCACTACGCAGAAAAAATATTTCCGACTTGTTTTTGAACCACCGGTAGCATACATTCATCTGCCATCTCAATGCTATCAATTATGCATTTGGGGTTTGTTTTCACATCATCCCAACCTCACTGATATGAAGTTTTTGTTAACCTTTTTTTCACGTTTTTAATCTGCACGGACTTTCGCGCTACTTCTTCAAAAACATGGGCCCTGAAGACAAATGAGAGGAAAGTCAAGTTTTGTTTTTCCACCTGCAGATGCCAGAAAGTTGAGGGGTAGAACAATGGTCCTTTCTTCTCACAGCGGTGAAGGGAAAGTTGAAAATCCCCTCTAGGCACGGCATTTGTTATCTAGCTGTGGCTTATTAGGGAGAAGTCCAGGAGAAATAAAAACGATAAGCAAGGAGGATCCTGGCAAGCCATCCAGCACGCCTGCCTGAGAAGTTAAAACCACACTGGCGTCGTCACGCAAAGCAAAACAAAAAGGGCCACCTTTCCAAAAGGGCTTTCGCTGCACAGACGAAGCGCAAAGGGAGATATAAAAAAAAGGGAAAGGAAGAAGCCTCAAACTAGAACTCAGTCGCCGGCCGTGTTTGGACAGTCGATATTTTTGTTCTACTGACACAGAGATCCTCCGCGAGCTTCTGCAGCTTTGTTCGTTTCTCCTATATTGCTTTTTACGAGACTGGCTTCCGGCTCTTCCTATCGCCTCCAGCACTTTATACTTTGCTTTGTAAGCCGAGCTGGTATTTCGTTTTCAGTAAATCTTGGACCGGATTTGGTAAAACGGTTGTCAGTCTCCGATAGCCTAGGAAGCGTGCTGGCCGCCGGCTAGTGAAGACTGTGACTCACGTAAATGCTTGCTTTCAGGATCATGATGGGCGCACGGGACGCGCTGTGCTGGGCACAGAGAAAGGGCAAAGTAGTATTTGTGTGTGTGTGTGTGTGCGTGTGTGTGTGTGTGTGTGTGTGCGTGTGTGTGTGTGTGTGTGTGTGTGTGTGTGCGTACGTGCGTGCGCGCGTGTGTGTGTGTGTGTGTGTGTGTGTGTGTGTGTGTGTGTGTGTGTGTGTGTGTGTGTGTGTGTGTGTGTGTGTGTGTGTGTGTGTGTGTGTGTGTGTGTGTGTGTGTGTGTGTGTGTGTGTGTGTGTGTGTGTGTGTGTGTGTGTGTGTGTGTGTGTGTGTGTGTGTGTGTGTGTGTGTGTGTGTGTGTGTGTGTGTGTGTGTGTGTGTGTGTGTGTGTTTACGTGTGTGTGTGTGTTTACGTGTATGTGTGCGCGTTTGTGTGCGTGCGTGCGGGCGCGCGTCCTCGTTTAAACACTGTACGCTAGCATGAGTGCGAGAGAAAAAAATTGAGCAGAGATTTTCGTTGTTGCGTGGCTTGACGGAAACACAGAATAAAACCCCTCGTCAGAAGAAACAAAAATATTACAGAGCGGCATAACTGCTTACGATCACCTTGATGCCTTCTTTCAGCATAGCTTCAAATGAGCTCAGACAGCGAAGAGTTTCTGCTTGGAATTTGAGCTCTTCGAGCCATTTCCGGTACTAAATGGGTCATTCAAGGTAGGGCGTTTAGAACGGAAGTGAAACACTCCAATAAATGCCCCTGCAAGAAGGCATGCACACTCGTCAGTTCACGTTCTAGACTCATGAACAGGCGTAGCGACACGCTATTTTCTTTTCCTGCGTACTTCCGTTATACAGCGTGAATCGCGTGGTCCTTACAAGTGTTACGGGAAGAATTATATGCTGACGTGACAAAGCACTGAAATCAACATGAGTGCAAACACGAATGACGAAGACGCGTGCTTATTATGTGTGTAAGTAAGACAATTTGCATGAACGGTCCTGCATGCTAACCCCATCCACAAAAACTTTTTTACAGCGGTACATCTGAAGTGCAGTATGCTGCGAATGGCGGTGAAGAACTCGCATCGACAGAGTGCACGAGACGTCGCCTACGATACCTTCTGCAAACACCTAAACAATATGACTCCATAATTAATAAAATCACGGAAGCAATGTGGACTCTTATTGAAACGAATGATCAATCATAAATTCTTGTTGGCAGCCGGGGTGCTAACGTCAAGGGTCTCAGAAGGGACCTCAAAGTTAAGACCCCAGTGTGAACGTTTCTTAGCCATGGTCAGGGAGGCAACGAAGTAATGCTTCCTGCTGCTTTCCCTGAGATCTCTTTCGCGCTGGTTTCTCTGCCGCAACCACACATACTACCCAGCGCATAGTATTCAGAAATGTGGCGCAACAAACACAAACACAGGAGAAGAGACACAACACACGCGCAAAGAAGAGGAAGATGAGAAGGACAGGAAGATGAGATGTACCTGAGTGTAGAAGAAGAGGAATGGTGAAGAGGAAGTATTTTCAGTACGTTATTACAGTTGGTAGTGTGCGCGTGTGTTGTGTATCTTCTCTTGTGTTTGTGTTTGTTGCGCCACATTTCTGAATACTATGCAGCACCAACTAGCCCCTCAAGCCGTTATTTTGAACTACTCAGCGAGCGCGAGCAGGAAGTGAGCGTGGCACCCGCACGTGTGCATCGGCAGGGCACCGTGCCACGCAAAGCAAGCCGTCCGCATCCGCCACCCGGGAGGCGCTGGAGGTGCCAGCGGCAGATGACGGATCTAAATTGGCGAACGCCGGGCTCTGACGACGACGCCCAAAGCCCGACACCGTGCCGCGACGAATTCCCCGGCGAGATCCGGCGACAGGGCTGCCGGTGAATGGGGGAAGTCAGGAAAGTGGGGCATGGCCTTTGCGCGTCGCCTGTGCCTCGCGCCAACAGGCCACACGGTTCGCGCGTGCCCTCGCACGATGGGCTGTGCGACAAACCGAGTCGGCACGGGCCGGGCCGAAACGTGTCTGCGTCAGCGGTTTGGTTTTTCTTTAAACGAGAGCTGTACGTCGCCGGTACCCGGACCTTTCTGCTTAACAAAAAGTTAGAAAACAATTCAGTAGTGAAAAGAATGTCACGAAAACCGCCCACGTCGCGCAATTTTATAACAGGAAGTACCTTTGCGACATTCTCAATACCAGCGATATAGTGCTGGCTCACTGATGGCGAGTGTAGGAGTCAGTGCCAGCTGCTGGCAGACTCACGCGAAAGGAAGAATCGTTGAGCGCGGTGCGTTAGTTGTTAGTTTCGTTTCTACTGTTGTGTACAAGAAGGGCGAACTAAAGCTACCACACTCAAGAATGTGCCATATTGACGTTCCACTGCGGTAGGCAATTGGAGTCAAATAAATGGACAAATCAGCGATTACATTTCCGCTTCTGTGTGCTTTACGTGATAATCTGATACTCTTTTCTTATCTGAGACGTCGCGTCCTAACACCGAAAATTCAATTAAAGATAGAAACATAATATTCAATTACTTATTATTTATTGAGTTTTGGCGAATTCCACTTGATGGGCCAATTTTGCTAAGATCATACCTATCGTTCTGAAGCGAAGGCACACTAAGAAAAATTCAGTGTCTTCGCGCATTTGACAGCTTCAGCATGTCATCATGAATAAATATTTAGTGGAGTAGTTCGTGCTTGTCAGTGTATTCTAGCTTAACAGGTACGTCGACGAGATGATACATGATTTTGCCGTCATATATAGAGTTCATATATTTGTTTAAACGGCTTGGGTCTCTAGTCCTTGCTATATTATGACTGCTTTAGATTCCGACAATGGCGACAAGATCTCAGAAAATGAGATGGGGAGTGTATAGTTTTGGACAGGGTAGAATAAGTAGAACAAAAAAGAAGATGGCAGTATGAAAGAAGCACATAACAAGAGTTGAGGCGGGGGGGGGGGGGGGGGGGGGGAGTTGGTTCTCAGTTCGGAAGCCGAGCCAACGTTTCGCCAGGGGAACTTGTCTTTGTCTGGGCGCCAGCCGAAGGCAAGTAAACTTGTCCAAACGTTGGCTCGGCTTACGAACTATGGTTTTGAACAGGTAGCACTGTAAACATAAGTGCCTTTACCACAGGGATGTTATAGTTTTTTGAGCAACAAGATGGGGGGTCACCGGCCGAGCTCAGCACTGGCCCCACTTTGCGTAAGGAAAAATCAATTGCGCCACGGCGCTCTTTGACCGAAGCTACTCTGCGCCATTAAAAACCAAATCTTCTTCAAAACAATAAATGTGTAGCAAAAAGAAACATGCATGCAAGAACTAGGAGTTATGGCGCCTGTGCAGTGCAGTTAAACTGACTGGTTATATAGAGAGTAATAATAGACCAACGATGTGGATGCCTGTTCAGCGCGACTATTCCTTATTACACAATGATCATATTCTTATTTCCTTTCTTTCGCTGGTGCTGTTTCTACCTCACTGCCGGTATCACACGTGGGCAACAACGCTCTTTATAGGCATACCCACGCTATAAGCAGTGGACTTCTACCCATTCGGAACATTTCGCCAATTCTGAGCCATATTCGCGCTTTGTTCTTTAGGCCCGCCTGCAACGAGGGGGGGAGGCTGTGGCTACAAAGGAGGTGAGTGAGCGAAACAATTACCGACCCGAGGCCGGCAGCTCACTCGATGGGCGCGAAGCGACTGGTGGATCGCGAAAGGGAAGAGACCCTTCGCCTTCGCCGTTCAATCAGTGTATTGCGCCACACCAGGGGAAATTTTCTGGGCGCGGTAGCAATTTCAGAGATGGATGGCGCAGCCAGTGGGAACAGGGCTGCTTCCTTCTTCTTGCACGCCTCTCGAGAGTATGCTCCCGAGGCCCTTACGCGCGCACCAGAGAGTTGCTTGTGTTTGTTCATAAGTTCCGGCCAGAGGGGGCCGCCTTTCTCCGCGGATGCGCCGGCCAAACACGGCGTCACGAGCAGCAAGCGCTCCTCGCGCTGCGTTTGGCAGGCTCTTAGGCGCAGCGCCCAGAGCCAACACAGCACGGCTCTTGCAGCGGCCGGGGATAATCAAATAAAACACGCTGTAGACGTCTTCGACCTGGAAAACATGCACAACTCCCGTTCTCTCCAGCGCGCTGCTTGGAATAAACCTCGCCCTTTCCACGCCGTCCTTGGCTCGTTCCTTTTGTTTTGTTTTTGTTTCCGCGCGTGTCTGCGGCCAAGCCGGCATGTTAGAATGGTGTAAATGAAGATGGCAAGTAGAGGGGAATGTGCCAAGATTGGGCTCATATATTTCGCAGGGCGTGTGGAAATGAGCGAAAAACAAAAGAGATAACGAGTGAACACTAAGGAGAAAATGAGAAAAATAAAAAATGAATAAAGGTATAAGCGAAAGCAACAGTAAATATACAAAAGGAAAAAAAGCGCAATAAGGCTTTCCGGCCTTATCCAGAAGCAACGGTTACAAGTTCAAACAACGAGTACTCCCGGGCAGTTTCACGATGCTTCGCTTTGCTTTGCGTGCACTGGACGCTGGAATAATAGTAACTGGTTCAGAAGAAAGGAAAGGCGCCGTATCTGTCACACGTATTTCTGTGGACATCTGAACCGCACCGTAAGGGCCGTGAGGGAAGAGAGGAAGGTGGGAATGAAAGACGGAAAGAGGAGCCGTAGTGAGAGGCTACGGAGTAATTTCGACCACCTTGGGACCTTTAATATGCACTGACATCGCACAGCACACAGACCGCTCTTCGTTTCACCTCCATCGTAACGCAGCCGCCGGCAGTCGGGATCGAACCCGGGTATTCCGGCACAGTTGTCGGGCATTTTAACCACTGCACCACCGCGTCGGCGCGACGCTGGAGACAGTAACTTGTCTGGAGAACTCCGACCTCTGCAGAGATGCTAGGTGCACATGCGACGCCCTGTTTCTGCAAAGTGCTTGCCGCCGGCGAGTGCATTCATCCTTTGTCACTCCCGCGTTCTACAAGCCTTTGCGGCTGCGCTTTGGGACGTTAAACCCCATAAACTAAATTAAACCTTTGCAGCTCCGCCACATGCGTGAGTTAGAGCTCGTACAGTGGGACCCGTCGAAGCATCAAACGCCGGAGCAGCATTTGTCAGAAGAGCAAGAGAGTAAAACCGAAATACCAACAAAGGAGGGCAGTTAAAAAGAGTGTGGTTATTAACCAGCGCAGGATTAAGTCGTACAGCTACAACGCGTAGCAGAAACATAAAACCGTCGCGGCACAGCTCTGTGCAAAACAGCGTTGCGATAGAATTTCACAGCGTTATGCGACGACTATATATGCGCGAGAGTTAAAATCGGATGTGACGAAAAATAAAGCGTAGGCTCTACAGAGAAACGGCCAAAAAACAGCGTGGTAAGCTTTGTGCAGCAACAGTGCCCAGCAGGCGTTTATGTGAAACATGCCAGGGGTTTTTGAGGGCTGCGTTTCTTTTTGGTTTCCCACTGTCAGGCACCAAAAGTGGTATAAATAAGAGATATGAGTGCTTGTGAGGTACTCAGTTTTTTTTTCGGCAGAGTAGTCCCCTGCGAAATGGGGTAAATCAGACGCTGCGGCCCAGCGATTAAAATCTTGGGCGCGACGCCCGCATTTCGTTGGGAGCGAAATGCAGAAAAATTAACGCCGCGGTCAAGGCATTGTAATGCGAAATATAATGACAACTAAAGGCTTCGTAGGCGTCACCATTTTGTAGCAGTAGGATATATCATCATCGGCCTCTCCATAGAATATCAAACAAGAAGCCTTACTGAGCCAGTTCTTTTTTTTTTTTTTTTTAGTTCTTAGTATTGACGTCAGCTAGTTCCTACTGTATGACGTGGGCAGCGACCGATTATCACACTTCAACACCAACCGCATTTTCCTTTCGCATCATTCACTCCTCTTCAAAGATGTCGCTCTTCATTCAGAAGCTTAGCGTGTAGCCAACTGCGCCACCATGAACGAGATCTCGCGGTCAGAAGCATTGACAGCCACGCCCTTGTGCTGAACGATGTGAGTGCTCGGTAACACTCTGAGGCACAAATCTGATCAGGAGCAACAGGTAATATATCTTTTTCTCGCATACTAGGCCAGCTTCAGTCTTTCTCTTGCATATGTTGAAAGCCAATACCTTTTTAACGCCATTACATACAAAAACAAGCGGCTAATCACTTTTTTTTTTTCTTTAAGAACTGCATGAAGCCGGTTGGCCAGCCGTCGTACTTTTACGAAAAAAGTGAGCGGCGGGTGATTGTCCACATGACAGACAGCCATTCTGCGGTCGCAAATGCCTTGCTTTAATTTTTTCGGCACATAGCAAGGGACGTCAATAAAAAAAAAAAAAAAAAAAAAAAAAAAAAAAAAAAAAAAAAAGAGAGAGACATAAGATTGCACCTACGTGTACAGTAGCATTGGCGTGTGTTAGATTGAGGGTAACCAAGCGAAACTTATCACTTTGTAGCTCCAAATGAAGATAATGATTTCTGGCACGTTTTCATGTTTCTTTATACCCTATGAACTACTGAGTTATCAGGGGTCTAAACAAGAAAGTAACATTTTGGGCGTCAAAGGTTTTAAAAACCCAAGAAGTCTGAATGAACCCTACACTGGGTCCAATGCTAATGCGGCTCTTACATGATCCCTTATTTGACCACCTCATTGATCGTATTCATCGTGGCACAGTCCAGGTGTCCAGCATGAGGCACTCATTGTGCCATTGCATAACCCGCCGTAACCTACAATCAACGCATCCGGCCAAAACAAGCTAAGGGCTTGAGCAACCAATTCGGCGAGTGCCTCCGGGCATTCCTGAGAGCTATACGGTTCCTTTTAATACGGTAGCGTTGGAAGCCCCGTTCTCCAGAAAATCCGGCGTCTGTTGTCGGCGTTGATAGCGAAACATCATTAGCATGCCTCTGGCATATGACAGCTGGCAGGTGGCAGTTGGCAGGAGACGTGTCCACATACTAATTGGTCAGCAGGCTGTATGAGGCGGCGCGACCACGCAATATGACCGAATTGGCAGGAGTTGGCTAATCGGTAAATTAAGGAATTAGTGTGATTCGTCTGATTAGTGCCATTAAGAGAGTAGCAAACTACATGCACGCGAACAAGGATCCACTAGGAGTTCTGATAGACGGGAGCCATTAAGGCTGTCGCTGCATACTATTAAAGGCGTAAACTTAACAAGGGTCCGCTAAGTTCTTTTTCAACGCAATATACAGAAGCCGTTGTGTAGGTGAATTCTATCTTGTTTTCATGATACTAACTGACGCACTTAATTATCACTCGGCAGATAACTCAGTGCTCACAAGTGGATGACATATCTGCTTTCCTGTTTTATTGCTATGCGGTTTTTGTGCACGTGCCGACAGGAGATGCTTCCACACGAGCCGGTTTTTTCATAGAACCCGCAAGGTAGACAGTGAATATTATATACCCTCCAAAGCAAAATCACCTCAGATGTTGGCTGAAAAAAAAAAAAAATAAGACATGCACCCCGCGTTTACGCTCTGTTGCGGCTAAAACAGAATAAGAAGTGGAATGACCTACCATCGGATAAAACTAGTGCTTTGACGTTTTTACGGCATTTTTATGGTTCGGTGACACTTTCATGGTACTTAAAGAAGCGCTTAACGTTAAAGCATTCCGCGCTTTTTTTTACATACAAAAAGCATCACTCCTGCAGTAAAATCAAAACGCAGCACCCAGCCGACTGTGTCATACATGCTGCTATCTGATTTAAGAATATCTTATGCACTGCACGCTTACACAGAGTTGTCGTGACTTGCTCATCAGACGACGTTATACGAGTGCGAAACAGCGCGCTGAAATCCCTGGCTTCATCTTCTGAGCAGCAAGACCGGGCGTCACGCAATTCAGCCCGATATCGGCAAAACGTCATCCACTTTCATCGCGCACACTTTTCACGAACTTCAGCTGCTGGCAGGATGCATCGATCACAGCGAAACCGATTCCGCGAAGGCCTTCGCACCACGCTACACAGCGACGGAGCTGTCCGTCTGCCACCGTTGCACGCCATACCAGAAGCCCATCACAGACCCCGGATGCTGGGCCCAGCTTTGACAGGTGTGAAAGTCCATTCACGCGATCCATCTCTGCTTGCACCCAGTATGGCTTCACGAGTCAGGTGTCTCACGTGAACGCGGTAGTCCTGCGCACGCAACTCATAGGGATATAATAACCCGAAGCAGCCCAATGCCATATTCCTTAAACCCAACCTTCTTGTTCTTTCAGTCAGAACTCCAACCCGCAAATGAAGCATCATGACACCTGGCGGAAGGGTTCAATAAGTATGGTGGCGAGGTTTACACACGAAGTGATGAAACTGACGCCTCAATTGATGAAAAATCACAAATTATCACTGCAATTTAGTGCCGCTGGCTATCGCTGTGATTGAAATGCAGCTGTGAAGTCATTATACGGTCTTTCTCTCCTTCTCAATACCAGTGCTGCGGTAAATAAGCTATAGAACGGTGTTCTTTTTTTAGGTGTTAATGTCGCTGCTTGAGCTCGGCACGTGACCTTTTGCCTCGACTACTGTTCGTTGAACGACCTTTGTGTTTATTACCGACATTCTCTGCTGGGGCGTTATTTTCTAATGATTACCTTCCAAATTTATTTCTCTCTCCCTCTCGCATTAATTTCTCCTGAACTTGAACACCGGGTTGAAAAAGAGGGAAATCCGCTCTTTGATTCATTCAGGCTTTTCTGCTAATTTCTATATATATATATATATATATATATATATATATATATATATATATATATATATATATATATATATATATATATATATATATATATATATATATATATATATATATATATATATATATAAAGGAAAGAAGCCAACAGTCGGCGAGGCCAAGGAAAGCGTTGGGGATGGTATGTTTATGTCATTTTTTTTTAATGTTTACTTCGATAACCACAGAAATTAGTAATGTAATCTGTTTAGGGGAAAGATAATTAGACACAAAGTAGAAGAAAAAACAACGTGCCGATGGTGGGATCCGAACCCACGACCTCCGAATAACGCGTCCGGTGCTCTACCAACTGAGCTACATCGGCCGCTGTCCCCCCTGCTACTTTCTTGGGTATTTATGTTGTCTGTATACGAACCTTGAGACTGTTCACCAGCGCCACCCTCAGCCATAGCGGCGGACGTGGGACGTCCTTTGTTACCGCCAGCGTCACGTAGAACGTGATCAAGAGCGAGGGCGAAAGCTGTGCTAGAACCCTCTTACGCTACCTATGGCTTCAAGACTGCCAGAACCGAGACCCCCGTAAGCTACAAGCAGATCAATCAAGGGGAAATGAGGGTGCTCTTTATAATGCATGAAGGAAAGAAGCCAACAGTCGGCGAGGCCAAGGAAAGCGTTGGGGATGGTATGTTTATGTCATTTTTTTTTTAATGTTTACTTCGATAACCACAGAAATTAGTAATGTAATCTGTTTAGGGGAAAGATAATTAGACACAAAGTAGAAGAAAAAACAACGTGCCGATGGTGGGATCCGAACCCACGACCTCCGAATCAAACCCCTCATTTCCCCTTGATTGATCTGCTTGTAGCTTACGGGGGTCTCGGTTCTGGCAGTCTTGAAGCCATAGGTATACGTAAGAGGGTTCTAGCACAGCTTTCGCCCTCGCTCTTGATCACGTTCTACGTGACGCTGGCGGTAACAAAGGACGTCCCACGTCCGCCGCTATGGCTGAGGGTGGCGCTGGTGAACACTCTCAAGGTTCGTATACAGACAACATAAATACCCAAGAAAGTAGCAGGGGGGACAGCGGCCGATGTAGCTCAGTTGGTAGAGCACCGGACGCGTTATTCGGAGGTCGTGGGTTCGGATCCCACCATCGGCACGTTGTTTTTTCTTCTACTTTGTGTCTAATTATCTTTCCCCTAAACAGATTACATTACTAATTTCTGTGGTTATCGAAGTAAACATTAAAAAAAAAATGACATAAACATACCATCCCCAACGCTTTCCTTGGCCTCGCCGACTGTTGGCTTCTTTCCTTCATGCATTATAAAGAGCACCCTCATTTCCCCTTGATTGATCTGCTTATATATATATATATATATATATATATATATATATATATATATATATATATATATATATATATATATATATATATATACACACACATTTGAGGAGCCTGCTTCATTGAGCGCACTGTCCCTCATTAGCTATTCTGCCTGTCATTTGCATCTCAATATTAGATATTATTCACCTTTTAGCCATAACGTCATATATATATATATATATATATATATATATATATATATATATATATATATATATATATATATATATATATATATATATACAGCAGCAGCTTTAAACATGTAGGTGTGATTTGACGCTCATGCATTGCCGGGAAAGGTCTTTTACGGAATCACAGACTAGTACGGACTGCATTTTTCATTGAAAGAAATAGAGAATAAGAGGGCCTACATAGAAAAAGCAGGTACAAGTTACATAGCACTATTTTCTTGTGCTAAAAACATTTTTATTTGCTAGCACGAAGAAATTTGATGTCATAACTGTATTCAAATGCACGGGGAATACCCGAAGAGATGCGAAAATGAAAGAATATGAAAGTGAATATTTAATGATTTGCGAGCCCAGTGGAAACTATCCACTTCGAACCACTGGCCACTTCGCTATCTTCTATTGCAACAACGCTGTCCCTTCTCTTTCTTTGCCAGGGACAACTGCGTTGCGTAGCAGCCGCTAACCATGCTTGCGGTCGCAGCCAATGGAAAGAATGCGTGTCCAGTCTCCGCCTTCCTCCTGGTCGAAGCATCTCAGCTGTTCTTGTTTCAAATGTGTATACGAGCAAAAGTGCTTGCTTTAGACAAAGTGAAAAAAAAAAAAAAAAAAAAGCTTCAAGCATAAATTTTTACTAATCCGATCCCACAATGTATTTTTACCGTACCATGTTACATATGGAAGGACTTTTTTTAGTCTCAACATACAAAACTAAGAATAGCCAGTAAACTTACTTCCTTGAAAAGCAGCCTTCTCGTGAGCAGTTGTGTAGCCACAGCGATTATCGTTCCAGTTTGGTGGCAAGATTGCCACCAAGCATGCGGAAATCGATTAGCCGCTTCTCGGGGATACATACAAGAAAGAGAACTCTTCACAATCGGCGGGCAGAGTATACCGCGTTAGGACAGCTGCAGCTCTCGTTAGGAGGTCAGTTTGATGAGATTTACAATTTGATGAGATTGGTACAGCCGCCAGGAGCGCCGGTGCAGTGGTGCACTGACAGCAAGCAATATCGAAATTGATGAAATTGCTAGTTAGGAAGGGTTAGCGCTACTGTATGCGAACGTATCTGCTCAAAATTACCCAACGTGTTGCGAGGTTCATCCCAACAGTTTATTGGCTTGTGAACAATTTACAGCGACCTCACTGCGCATATTACGGTACTGATTGGGATGAATTTTAATGGCGCAAAACAGTTTTGTGTCTCAGGGTAGTTTGTTATTTATGAAATCTGCACGTACATTACAGTGGCCACCATTCTGTGGTGCATGTAGCACTGCGAAAAGCTGCGGGCACATCTAATCCCCTTATCGCCACTTGCACTGCTGAAGCAGTAAACTGCACCACAAAATGGCACCCGTGACGTCAACTGAATACTTCCTGTGCAAATTGTAGACAAAATCCCATTTTCCAAGCTTTCATCCACGAGAAGCCGAGCACGTGTAGGCAAGGGAAAATCTTGTATCCTCGGTGGGACCCCGGTGACACCGGGGATCCAGTCTCGTGCTCGCCGCGTACAATGCAGGACAACTGGGTCACTGTTGCGATATTACATGCACGATTGGTGACGTTCTTGTTTTATAGCCAAACTTTGCTAAATCACCTTACTATTGAGGTGATTAGACGCTAGCCCTGAAGTGAGCATTGGCAGCTGGGCGTGGCCATAATTATGTAAGAAACCGCCGCATTGGTTCAGTTGTTAAGGCGCTCAACTGTTGATCTCGCGATGACGCGGGTTCGACGGCCGCGTTTCAATGGAGGTGAAAGGTAAGGCGCCTGTGTGCTGTGCCACGTAAGTGCAAGTTAAAGAATGCAAGGCGGTCAAAATTTCCTGTGCCCTCTTTTACGGCACCCGTCGTGGCCGATGTCGCTTAAGGACGTTAAACCATTCAAAACAATTGAAACCATTAGGGAAAATAAAGTTTATCCTCATAGACCACAGTGACGAAAGCTTCCTTGAGCAGCCATCGAGCTCAGAAGTGTTATGGTAAAAAGTCGCCCTATATACGCTTCCTAGTGTCACTTTATAAAACTGCAAGGGCTGGCGTGCTCTCAAATTCATGCATGTGCAAGTTCAACGAACGACTTCAGGCAGCGGCGTTTCAACTGCCATTATCGCGGATCGATGCCAGCCCGTCACCAGCGCATAACGTGTCTATCTGGGGCCGAACGAAGTGACACGTTATACGCATCGTTCGAAAAAGCACAGAATGAGAAGTTGCGCCCTAAGAGAGCAAGGGTAAAAGGTCGCGCGCGCGTGCACTGGTGTCCCCGACGCTGAGCGAGCAACACGGGAGCGTGGTTTTTCGATCGCGGCAGGGCCGGCTGCGCGCACGGCTCGGCGGAGGCGCCCGAAGATTGATATCCTGTTCAAATTTTGAAACGTGCCGTCGCCCAGGACCACTTCGGGTAATGAAACACCTTAAGGTGTCCGGGCCTCTGGACTGCGTTTCAGTTTCCTCGGAGGCTCAACGACCCGGCTCCTTTGGGCCGGCTGCGCGGAGTCCTGACGGCACCGCGTGCCCCTGCCCTTCTAATCCAGCAAAGGCAATAAAGGACCGCCAACAACAGACGCCGATATACAACTGGCCACCTTCGAGCCCCTCCTTCCCATATCGAGCGATCTGGCGGGTTGCCCGGTGGCCGCCAAAACGAGTATTTGGTTCCCAATACTGCAGGATTCTATTACGCCTGCTCGGATGAGGATGGAAGAAGGGGATCATGTGTCGATAAAAGACGTGCCGGTGAGGCCGCAGGCTGCGTGCTGCTTGGAGCGAAATTAAAATCAGAAAGTCGGCAACAACTCCACTGCTTTGCTTAGGATTGTGCTTATCGTACTTGCTGCGCTTACACAAGGCTAGCCCGCTGCCCGTCCGCAAGCGCAGACGTGGAGCAGACGTCAGCAAGCAAAACCGATGATTCAGACCTCGTCAAAGGTTTTTTCGCAAAGTTACTTCTGAACAAAGATGCATCTGCAAACAGCTACTTCTTTTATCTCAATGTATGCGCATTAAACAGATCAAAATCAGCAAAGAAAAAAAGGGTAAAATCCTTCCTGTTTGCACACATAAAGTATGTTATTGTCGATATATTTCGCATTACCAGGACTATTTGAACGCATTTATATGCGATAATTGTATTATCTACTTTGTGCTAGTGCCAACTTCAAGTGCAGCCGGACCATGTAATTTCGCTGAGGACACTGCGCGTTGTTTGGGTCTTTTCTCCACAAATAACGGAGAACCAAGACGAGGGTAAGGAAGCCATTGTTTATATCTCGCCTCGGCTAAGAATACACAAGAATTAAAGCATCAGAGCATACGGAGCTCGTAACCAAGTGCAACGACCGACCTAGGCATGAACGGCTAGACGACAGAGAAGAAAAATGTGACACAGCTCTAGATAAATTGCATGCTGACGTCACCGCGCGCTCGGAGGCGAGGTGCCGGCAACTGTCGCTCGCGCCAGAAGGAGAGCTGTAATCGTAGCGCACGTCTCGTAAGTCTCCCAGTTTTCTCTGCCGCCATTAGTGGCGGGGAAATAATAAACGTGCCGCGGCACGCTATCGCCTCGCCTCGGCCGGTGCAGGCACCGAGCTGCTCCCCAGCGTTGCTGCGCCTGGCGCTCTCTTGGACAGGCGTCTCGTAACTCAAACGGCGCTCTCCTGTCGCCAAATATAACAATGCTGCTTGAGCACCTGAGGGTAGAAGAAAGGATTCACGTAAGCCCTCGGCTCTCTTCTAAGAAGCAGCCGTCGAGGGATGCTAACAACCAGCTGAGTTGCGTCCATTCAGAGACGTTATGCCGTCAAGGATACTCCACGTCTTATGTTCGAGCACAACATTATACGGATGATAGATATGTCCTCCCATAGGATATCTTCTGCTTTCAACCTTTTCTTCCAGGGAAAGGGAAGCTTTTGCTACGTTATCTCAAGTGATCACGAAGGCAGTACATATTGTGAAAATACTTATTTCGCTCCTGAGGTGAATCTATCGTCGTAACTAGCATGCTGGGTTGTATACGTGCTGATAAGTCCCGCCCATAATTGCCAATGAATGCATGGCCATGAACTGACTTTCCTTTCGAACTAGCGCATACCCTTAGGAATGCTTGTGCGTGCGCGTGCTTTCGTGGCTTGTTAAGTACCAACCAATAAGCTAATTTGGTGCCTTGATTATGAAGAAGAGGGTTTCAATCTGTTCTTGCCTTCCATGCAGCAATTCTACACTTTACGGGTAGATATACCCTTTATAAGGAAACCCCGTCAAGATTTGGTAGAGACGACGGTACCAGCGCCATATCGAACGTGACAAATGTGACCTGGTTTGTGCCGAAAGCAAAAGAGCGAACAGGAATAGCGGATATTTCTAAATGATGCGAAATCGTTCAGACACTTGAAATTTCTACGCTAACTGCATTTACGATCGCATGTAGAGTTCGCAGGTTGGGGCAACGTTTCGACAAGTGGGCTTGTCTTCGTCTGGGCGAACACAAGTCCGCTTGTCCAAACGTTCGCTCGACCTGCGAACTGCGGCTTCCCCCCTCTACCCTTGTTCAGTGCTCTTTCATACTTGCTGCGTTGTTTTTGCTGTTCGTTTTTGAAACTCTCTTATGTTGTTGTTGCTGATCTCATGCCATTGATTTTACTGCACGTTCGGAACTAACAGTTCCGGGCAAAAAGCCATTTGGTTTGGTTCGTATTTTTTTCTGCCTCCGTCGTTTATCTTAACGTAACCCACTTCTTCTGCAATGCCGTTGGGCTCTAAGGGCATATATTAAAATAAATTGAAGAAAGGTAAGACAGGTACGATTACCCGGTGTGCTTGGCTGCCTATCCTGGGTGAAGGAAAAGGGGATAAAGGGGGTGATAAAGGCATAAGGAGCCTATATATAGTTCAGTTCATAGCATGTTATATGTCCGTGTTCCGAAGTAATCTGCGTGTTATTTTTATTCATGATAGTATATTTATATCTTTTTATCGGTTGAGAAGAATTGGTATACGAAGTTCGTAAAAAAATTTGGACTCTACGAACTTTTCTAGTTGTTATTTTACTTTTCAACCCTCTTAATCGCAGTGATATCCGACATTGTATTGTTTTGTATCTGAGCTGCGCAAGTGTGGTTTCATTTCGGCTCTACTGAGCGTTGCGGATGAGTTAAACATTTCAAGGTTTAAGGAAAGGAAACTGAAATAATATCATCAGTGCCCTCAATACTCTGTACTGACCGACTATGGCATTATTTATAATTATTTTGTACAAGCAGGAGTACTTTAATACTGTAACACGTCCCTAATAGCCTGAGTCACTTTGGGACGTCAAACACCATAAACCAAACCTTTCATATTTTAAAGAGCTGATGAATAGGCTATTGTAAAGAACTAATCTTGATATCGCTAAAGATGCTTTTTTTTTTCATTTCCTAGGCCTTAAAATATTTCATTGTTAAAAAAAAAAAGAAGTTCAAATTCCTACAGGTAATTTGAACTTTGCAGTAATTGTCAGCTCTGAATGTCTAGTGGCGTGAAATGGCGATATTTGCTCTAAAATTTCGGTGAATCCATCAGACTTCCAAACCTAATGTTTGAGCGCGAGTCTTTACGTAGGCAGAGCGGCTCGTATAAAGCTGCGATTTCGTTTTTTTTTTTTTGTTCCTGAATATTTTTTTATAATTAGGTTACTAAAGGCATGCTTACAAAGTGTAGCCCAGACAATGAAACGCTTTAATAACCAAATACGCACGTAAGAAGAGAGCGAACAGTCGCTGACACAAAGAAAAGCATTGTGGAGTTTTTTGGTGTGTGGTCATTAACGTAAAGTTTGAACATAATCGTGGAGATAATTGATCAGAATGCAGTAGGAAAAAAAATTACTTGCAGTTTAGCTCTG
Source organism: Amblyomma maculatum (assembly GCF_055883805.1). NCBI lineage: Eukaryota > Metazoa > Arthropoda > Arachnida > Ixodida > Ixodidae > Amblyomma > Amblyomma maculatum. The sequence goes on along the minus strand of NC_139344.1, from coordinate 199,358,300 downwards.
GTTAACCCTAGTTGAATTGTGAAAGCAACAGTGGAAGCTTCTTTTACCTGCTACATCATTCCACTATCACGCCCTATCAGTGTAAGTGCTGCATTATTGGGGACACTTAAGGGTATGACGCCAGAGTGTAAGCTACCAGCCCACATATAAAGTTATGCTTCAACCAAGCCTTATGGACGTGCCTGCGTGTCCACGTAGGGGTAACGAGAATGCAAACGGTTGTGGCAGGGTGATTCTGATATCCCCCTCCCATATGAAAGGAGCGACACGAGTTGGCAGCTCCTGCCCGTGGCATAACGTGAATTCAAATGTCATGGCTGGCTGATGTTCTTATGAGGAGACCGTAGCTACGCCGTGAAGAGGCATAGCTGCGACCACCCGAGGTCTCGCTTTGGCTGTCGTAGTATATTGCTTTCGCAATAAAAGCAACCACATGCCGCCGGTGGAACCCAAACCCACGGGCTTCAAATTTCTCGCCCGGGACTATAAAGAGTGAGCTACGATATAGTGTTAGCCAGCGAGTGTTAGCCAGCGACGCCCTCTTCCATAGCGACAGACGCGGAAGTTCTTGCGATACCGCGAGTTTCACGTAGGAAAGTAATCAAACCGGAAGAGTGCGAGCTGCGTGATACCCTTCTTACGCTATACGTATATGACTTCGCAGTCGCCTGATTCGAAGCGCTGATTAAACTAAGTCATCGTTTCTCCCGCATTTGTTTGCGGATTCGTGTGTGTGGCTCACAGCTATTTTGTATATGTAAGTTTGTCGTTTCGTTCCCTTCTTTGCTCGCCGTCTTAATTCACTGCATGCTTTAGAAGTGACGTGTCAGGGATTTCATTAGGGAGAATACACCTTAACAGGAACAGTCACCCCTATTTGTCCAGTACACTCGTACGCCCAGCAGTTATTTGCGTAAATGAATTGCCTACGAGCTAAAGACTTGCAGACATAGAAGTGTAGAACAAGTTACGCCTTATGTATAATAAAACGGGTGTCAATACTGCCAAAACAAAACGAATTTCGTGAAGCAGTGGCACCAAACACTTCACAGACCTCCGCTGAGTTCAAAGACCTCGCGAGCGTGATAGAGCTCTTGGAATGTGCATGGGGCATCTGAGAAGCTTAAGCGATAATAAAAGAGCAACCGTCCAGAAACGCTCATTCCAGTGCATCGAGCTCCCATTCGTTTGTCTGATAAACAACCCAGATATCGCTGTCCGAACCCGGCGACAAGTCGCAGAAAACCGAAGGGACGGAAAGAAAAATTGCCCGGGATATAAAAGGAGTGAGAGGAAGCTTACCAGCCGAATAACATGCGACGCGCGGGAATTCAGCTGACGCGCTTACAGATCGGGAGGGGAGAACACCAGAGTCCTGGCAGTAGTTCCGGGAAAATCCCACCGTTCATTTGGAGGATGTGCCTTATTATTTGACGTCGTGTTCGATACCGCGTTAGGTGCTCGACCGAGATGTCCTATTTGCCGAAATCTTACTTCCTTCTATGTCGAAGGGAATCGCAAGCGTGCACTGAACGCAGATAAAACGGGTTAGGTTGGTTTAATCTTTTCTGGGTAAATGTGTCCTAAGTTTCCTTTGATTTCAGCACCCAGTGCTGTGCTCGAGCATCGACTACGTGAGGAACTATTTTCAAGAATGCAAAATTAAATGGTTTCTTTTCCCTGTCTAAAACTTAAGACTTTGGAAGAGCATATATTTGAGGGAATACGGAATGCTTTAATGGCGAAGAACATCCTAACCTCCAAGGTACGTATAGGTAGGTATACGTAAGGTATAGGTACGTCGCTATATATGTATATATATATATATATATATATATATATATATATATATATATATATATATATATATATATATATATATATATATATACTATTTTTTTTAGCGCTGTAGGGCTCTCCATCTTTCACACGAGTGCGCGTGCTGCTTCATCTTCATCCTGCTCTCTAGGAGAGATCCATCGTCATCGCGTAGTGTGATTGGCTTCGGTTTGCCACCCGGGCTCCAGGTCTTTAATAAAGCTGGACTACCAAGCCCGTCCTTACACGCGGTGGAGGTGCGCCTCTATTTCGCCGCTGCCTCGTCACCTGCATCTACCTGGAGCTCCGTTCCGGTCGCCGCTTGACAGCTACCACCATCGTTATAATCCAAGAGGGGACCGCCAATATTTTGGGTTCTTCCCACTCCATCCCAGCTTCCCTTACTACTTGGACTGTGAGCAGCCGTCAGCGCGACCCCCAGACGTTTGCCGGTCTACGCGGTGACGACGCTGATGACTGGCTTGGCAACTACGACCACGTCAGTGCCTTCAACCGGTGGGACGATCTCCAGAAGCTTATAAACATGTCCTTTTACTTGACTGATGTGGCCAAAACATGGTTATTGAACCATGAGTCGGCTATTCTGGACTGGGCTTCATTCAAGAAAAAGTTACGCGAGATATTCTGCGTTCCTGCAGTTCGAACGAAATCCGCTAAAAAGAAGCTGGATGCTCGAGTTCAGCGACGCGGTGAGACTTATACATCTTATATAGAAGACGTCCTCGCACGTTGTCGGCGTGTAAATGACACCATGCTAGAAGCCGAGCGGGTCCGGCATGACGTTAAGGGCATTGGATTACTCGCCTTCAAAGCCCTGGCCATGCAGAGCCCTGCCACCATCGACGCCGTCATCTCGACCTGCCAACGGCTGGATGAGTTTCAATTCATCCACCTCCAGGTCGATCAGCCTTCCTTCATTTCTACTGAGGCCTTCGACCTCCGTGTGTTTATCGGCGGACTAATTCGTGAAGAGCTTCTAGCTCAAGGTGATTCGTGCCGCACCGCCTGCGCAGCATTATCAAATAAGTGTGTGTATATATATATATATATATATATATATATATATATATATATATATATATATATATATATATATATATATACAATACCTCAAAGTCTATGCCACTCACACATATATCACTTTGTAACTGCCTGTTGCCTAGCCAATTTCAAATGAGTCTATAGCGTCTCAGGTAAAATACCTGTCTGCTTTAAATAGGAGCCATTTAAAAGCCGCGGCAGTGATTAATGAGTACCGTCATGTGAGCTATGAACTAAAAGTTGCTTTGAACATAAAAAACGCACTTTAGAATTCAGAAAGCAGGCACACAACTGTGCCTAGAAAGTTGTGAGAGCAGATAAACATCTTTCTATTGAACACTAGAATGAATCAAAATGTGACTTTCAATATTAAAGCTTTTATATCTTGTTGGCCATCGTGAATGGCCCGCTCATGAAGGCTGGCTAACCGTGAGTAGAGCTAGCAAAAACGCATCAACTTTTACGCACCAAAGGCGAGGTAACAGCTATGATACACACCATAGTGGAGAACTCCGGGTTCATTTTTATCACTCAGGTTTTTTTAACACACAAGCAATAAACGAGCCTAGCATTTCGCTTTCATCGAAATGCAGCCGTCATGGTGAGCACTGACCCCATTGGACCCATCTCGTAGCATTAAGCTTTTGCTGCACATAACGAATGGAAATGAGGATGAACGGCATTTTATATCAAACGAATTCATAATTTATACTTATGCTATTCGATGCACGGCATTCATCAAAAAGTATGCAATCACTCTTGCTTATTAACAATGCTTCTTGTTTTCATCTATGCGCGGTGCAATCACTGCAAGCGGCAATGATTGCAACCTACCTTCAAAGAAGGTAGGGCTCGGGCGACCAGTCGCCTTCTTATGAAGCAACACGGTACAGGAGTTATGCCTCATGAGAAAGCGAAAAGCGCTCATAGTACAAGCAAGTGATAGCCTGTCCACCATCTAAGATACGTGCTCAGTGCGAACGGGCGCCAAATACTTATTTAACGAGCGGCAACGTCTGGGGGCTCCATTAACTAACCGTAATGTTTTGTCCGGCCAACTGTAGAGGGGGCAGCCTGGGTAGAGATATCGGCCATCGACCTAGCTGCGAAACAGAGTTATGAAGTTTCCCACTGTTCGAACAGGCTCTCTCGTAACGCACTCCGTTCCGCGAGTTGGCGTCCGAGCATCAGCGCGTGCGATCTTTTCACGGGTCGTATACCAGGTGCTTGCTAGCGCCGAGCATATCTGTCGCCTTTGCTCGGCCGTTCCTGAGTGCCATTAGTTACATAACCATGTGTTGAGCAACGCTCCTTCGGCTATGTGAAAACTCTATATTCATGCGTTCACAGAACTCCGGTAAGTTGTCAATCTAATCAACCTGAAAAATAAAGCTTGAGCTTCTTTCGATAACAATGTGGAGCCAGGAAAATTGGAAAGTCTGTTAATATGCCGATCTATCCAGAGCTCATGGATTCAAAAGCAGGTTTTTCTGACCCCAAGAGCTCTGCCACATCTTCTTCGTCAGCAAGGCGAGCGCAGATGGAATTTCAACAATGGTAAAAAATGTAACGGTTTTTTCGGTTGGGAAAAGATAAGGTGAGATGAGGAAGGGAAGAAGTATTGACGATGAAATTGTGAAACATTAAATGGTCATGCGGAATGAAAATGCAGAACAAAATACTAAATGTGAAACATTACTTCTATGCGCAATACACAGATCACAATGAACGTGTAAATAAAGTTGAATTAACAAAAAAAAAAATCGCGGAAAAAGTTGAAAGCAGGAAATACAGGGCCGTCCACTTCCAGTTTGAGCCCGGCGCAGCTTGAACGGGAAGCAGAGTGGTCGCGTTCTGTGAAGCGCCAGCGCATCAGCCACTGCCGTGCATCGAAGTAAAGCACACAGGTGCAGGGGCACCCCCTCGATGTCCATCGCACGCTCCGCCCATCTTTTGCTGGAAACTGCACTCACCTCGCTGTACCGTTGCTAGGGCCGAGAAGACAGTAGGAAAGCGCACTTCACTCACTGCAATGTAGGGTCGTCGGTCCAGTGTAAAATTGAACGGGCCTCTCTTTTCAGGGCCACCAAGTGAGCTAAAGGCATGAATTACAGCACACGTATTGTTACGGTATTTAGCACGCCTATGCCAGCCGCCTGCTATCTAGCGTAATTATTCAATTACCGAGCAGGAATGCGTTGCATTTGTTTAGGCACTGACTAAATTACGCCCTTATTTGTCTGGGAGGTCCTTCTGCGTAGTGACAGACCATCATGCTTTGTGTTCGCTGTCCCCACTTAAGGACCCCACCAGCCGCTTAGGTCGCTGGGCCTTGCGCATACAAGAGCACACATTACTGTATAGTTGACAAGTCAGGCCAATTACACCAAGGTGCTGACTGCTTGTCCCGCCACCCCGTAGATCCTCGCGATTTATCCGACCATACTGCCGACGGCTACGTTTTGTCCATCTCGGACTTTATCAGCATCGGCTACGAAGAGCGTCGTGATCCTGCACTCTGACCCATTACTGACCAATTGCGTAACAACTCCGATCCTTCTGCCACCGTGTTTGTGCTCAATGATGAGACATTATACCGACGCAATATGCGCCCAGATGGCGCGGACCTTTTACTGGTCGTTCCGGTTCATCTGCGCTATACTGTTTTCACCCAACTTCATGATGCCCCTACAGCCGAACACATCGGAGTGTCCCGCACGTACGACAGTGTGCGACGACAATTTTTCTGGCCTGGTCTCTACCGCTCTATCCGTCGCTACGTCGCCGCTTGTGAGATATGCATGCCAGCGCCGTAAGACACCCTCGCTGCAGCCTAGTGGGCCCCTGCAACCAATCGCAGAGCCGACTGAGCCGTTTTCTAGTGTGGGCCTCGATCTTCTTGGGCACATTCCGACGTCGACTTCAGGGAGCAAATGGATTGCTGCGGCGACTGATTATACCACCCGGTAGGCTATAATCAGAGCTATCCCCACCAGCTGCGCCTCCAACATTGCAGACTTTCTTCTGTATGACGTCATCTTGATTCATGGCGCTCCCCGTCAACTGCTCACAGATCGTGGCCGCTGCTTCCTGTCTCAAGTGGTTCATGACTGTCTCCGCTATTGCGCAACTCGTCACCAGTTTACAACGGCCTACCATCCGCAAACGAACGGTATTACTGAGTGCCTTAATCGCACACTGACCGACATGCTGTCAACGTATGTTTCCGATCACTATCGTGACTGGGACGTTCGTAACGTTCGCCCATAACTCCTCATGGATACCACCGGATAGTCTCCCTTCTATTTTTCGGCCGCGACCCTTTACTCCCCTTCGACACCTTGCTGCCTCTCGACGACTTTTTCTGCAGTTACGCTTCGGATACCATCACTCGTGCTGATGTCACCCGCCACATTGATCGAGACCGCGGTTTGGCGCGTCTCAGAGCTCTTATAAGCGCCGTTACGACCTTCATCACCGTGACGTCCACTACCCTTCTGTGTTCCTCGTACTCCTTTTGCTCCCGGCCCGCCGTGTGGGTATGCGCGAGAAACTTCTGTCTCGCTACGTGGGCCCTCGGCAACTCACCTATGTAACCTACGAGATTACCTCTCTGCACCCCAGGTATCCTTCCACAACCCCTCACCCAGACGTCGTGCATGTCGCCCATCTGAAACCGTAATATTCGGGTTCCCCTGCGTAATACGCACCGGGAATGTACTTCTCTCGCGCGAGGGGTACTGTTACGGTATGCAGTCCCGAGACGACAACGACGTGCTAGTGTGCAGTGGGGAAGAAGACGACGCTGAAGCTAGGCTGGGTTAGTTTGGGTGGTGTGTCCCTGACTGCGAACTGTTGCGGTTACCTGCGTGTACTTTCCCCTAACAATATCATACTCGGCCGCACTGTGGAAGTGATGAGGACAAAGAAGTAGAACGTTTTTTTTTTCTTTTTTTTTTTTGGTGCATGTTGTCTTACGGATAGGTCGTTCTACAGCAAAAGCTGTTTGATCGCATGATAATACTGCAGCGGATTTGATCAAAAAATGCATGTAAATTATCAGCGCGTGTCATGAATTTGACCAGTGGCAATACGTTTAATAATGTAACTTTTTGTTTTTATTCGTACCGCTGCTGTAATCACTGAGAAGGACAATAAACGCTGTTTTTGACAGGTCCGCAATATTTCTCTCTTCTGTTAATGGTCCTTGTACCTTCAGTTGGTGTTCGTGGTATCGCTAAGAGCTATTGAAGGACTTCGCTGTCTCCGAGACGCATATTAGGTCATTGTATATACGCAGTAGGATGATGAGAGTACATTTCATTAAATCATTTTTGTTGTTCGTCTCTAATCATTTAATCCTGTACCTTGTATATTTAGTTGATATTGCAGACCAATGTTTTATGTAATGGCTGCTCCGCACTCCCCCCACCCTTCCCCTTTTATGTAATGCCCTGAACTAAGGGCCTGTACGGGTAAATAAATTATAATGATGTCTTTTAGGTTGTTGCGTTGTGCTATATGGGACATTAGCGACTTAAGCTACCTTGCACCAACCGTATGGCATGTCTGTACACAACGCGGTGTGCGTATTTGAATATACAGTGACAGGGATGGTGGGGATTCCCATCACTGCAAAATACGCATTCTCTATTCCCAGGCCTATCGTTTTAGAAGCATATGCTTCAACGATCCCAACTTCCATACCACCTCTGAACAGATGCGCAACGTCTTCTTAACACAGCGCTACCAGCCGTCTCAACTGATGACGCCATCGGAAGAGCTTCAAGAGTGAACCGTAAAGAACTTCTCCAGGGACAGCAGGAAGAGAACAAAAACTATTACCAAACAAATCTTATCCTTACATTCATCATTAACCCGCTGAACGTCAACAAAATCCTTCGTAAACACTTCAATATCTTCCAACAAATCCAACGCCTTTCCAGTATATTCAAATCCGCACCCCACGTTGTTTACAGACGGCTGAAAAGCATCCATAAATTCGCAATTCCTTTCAAATATCAAAATATTGTTACACGTGGTTGTCGCCCCTGCGGTAAAGGCCGTTGAAAGGTTTGCAAACACACGGAGACCACGTGTTTTGCAAAAAGTACTAGGCCAGAGTTCCAGCATTCAACCAATGGCCACCGACTGCTACTTCTCAAACATTATCCACCTTCTTGAATGCAGCATATGTAAACAACGATACATAATACTGACAGAGACCCCATTCCGCCTTCGGTCCAACAACCACCTCGCTCATACCAAGTTCCTTTCAAATCTCCATTAACTAAACATATAAACCTAGAGAAGCACTCTGATTCCCTAAAAGGAACTATTCAAGGGGGCTTCAAAAAGATTAGAGACCGTGAGCAAAGCGAATTTTATCTCATTCACAAATTTATTATTATTTAAAGGGTCTGAACAAGAGGCCTGGGACCCTTTTTTTCATACATTCTCCCTAAACCGACTAACCTATTTTGAATATTTTACCACTTGTACCACTTTAATATACATTATTATCTCAGACACCCTGACTATACATCCTCGTTAATTGCAAGTCAACATTTACTGTAGAGGACATTAAGAAACCTTCCAGAAGATCCCCATCACAACTTCTCTACGCTTCTATGCTTTTTTTTTCCTTTAAGAAACTGAAGGAGGGACGGAGAACCTCTTTTCGGAGAGCCCCACACATCGCCTCTTCTAATCCGTTCCAAGCTTCTCGGATGGCGTTTATTCACAACAACTTACTCCCAAATCCGCAACCATTGCCATCTGAAAGCACTGATGGCGTCTTACTTCCTTAGCCCACTCTGAACCAATCTCACTTTCAAAAGCCTTCCCTTTCATACATACGTCAATTTCCGTACAAAACCTGTGTGACCCCACATTTTTCAGCGATGCCTCCTTTCGTCGTGCTTTTAACGCGGTAGCGTTAAGGAGCTCGTGTCGCAGAAAAGCCGGTGTCGTCGGCGTCCAGTGAGCGATAAATCCCGGCATGCACTTCATAAATAAAAAGCAAGTTCCAAGATGGGCTGGGTGGGAATCGAACCAGGGTCTCCGGGGTGTGAGACGGAGACGCTACCACTCAGCCACGAGTTTTTTTTTTTTTTTCAGTAACAAAAAACCTTTATTTACATATATATGTACAAGGCTGCAACTCAACCTATAGCCGAGTGCACTGATTGCTTCTCGTGTTAACGTCGGCCATAGGAAACATGAGGGGAGATTAAGCACAATAGAGAATTATGTCGAGAGGTCTGGTAAGAAAGGGTCAGCAAAAGTATAACATATAAGCCTAAAATTCGCCATTGTAAGTCAAAAAGGAAAAAAAATCGCCATTGTAAGTCAAAAAGGAAAAGAAAAGAAAACAAACAAAAAAAAAACACACTTGGGCAGCGCTGCGTGAAGCATCAGCAGCACCCAAACCGTTCGTACTGTCGTGTTTTGAAGACCATCACAGCGCGGCAGCCTCGCCGTAGTTCCTCGTGCAGGCTTTCGTCGGAGCCAGAGGACTCTAGAGCGCTAACTGTCCACTCTGCTTTGTCCAATAGGTGCCGCCACGCTGGTTTCGGCGAACGCACACACTCCACCACATCCACGCGCGCACGCCACAGGGCATGCAACGCAAGCACTATCACAATGTCTCGAAGCTCTGAACGATCACAAGAGGCGTCGAGACGCAAGAGCCCTGGCCATGTGACTTCCAAATCAGTGGCGAAAAATCCCCGTACTTCGTCCCAGAAGATGTGCGCCGTGTTGCATTGTATAAAGACATGTTGAACGGTCTCCCGTCGGCCACACAGGAGACAGTTTGCGCCCCATGGTAGGAAGAAACCCCGCTCTTCCTGACGAGCTTTCACGGGCAAAACTCCCGTGTGGAAACGGAAGAAGAAATCCTTGGAGCCTGTTGGAACGGGCAGCTTCCTGACGCGCTTGAGGACATCAGTCTTGTCCACCCCTATGGGTGGTTGTCGATATACTGGGGGTTGCCGAAATTGTGCCAGCAAGTCCCAGTAAAGCTTTCTCGGCTTTACTGCGAGCAGGTACTCCCAAGAAAAAAGCCCTTGCAGCAGCGCCAGGGACTGCGCTACCTCCTTGTAGAAGGCTGTGACTCTCATGCCGTGACCTATTGGCTTAGTTGTGGCCAATCAAGGGGCCAAGTGCGCCGAGCCTAGATACTGAGTGGCCGCGCGAAGAAAATTATCCTTTTGGCTTCGAAAGAAAATGAGCCTTTGGACTACAAGTTTAAGTTCTATGTTCACTAAGCCCAGTCCGCCTCGCTCCATGCTCCAGAAGAGATTGCTTCGGCGCATGGGCTCTGCCGTAGAGCGCCAAACGAAGACTGCCCATGATCTGTGTAGCCTGCCCACGGAGCCCCTGTCGATTGTGGTCACTCTGGCTGAGTATAGTACCACCGGGTAGACCACCGCGTTGCATACATAGGCTCTCGTGAACATGGCTATGTGTCTCGGCCGCCATGGGTCTAGCTTCCTTTCAGCGGCAACTAGTTTGGGTTGCCACCTGTTCATGATCGCTTTGCTAATATCTAGATTAACACCTAGATATTCGTCAATTTTTTCTGTCCATTCTACTCCAAAAAGTTGGCGGGGCTTCCCTCTCCAGTCTCCCAACCAGGCGCCTTGCGATTTTTTTAAATTTAGTTCGGCTCCAGAAAATTGACAGGAGTTTGCCAATCGAATCACCTCCCCCACTTGTTGTTGGGACGTGCAAATGAAGGCTGCATCGTCCGCGTATGCGAGGACGCGCAGTTCTTGGCCGCCGAGCGAGCTCGATGCTTGAAAGCGGTACAAAAGCGCTTCTAGTGAATGCGGTGTTGCCTTAGAAACATGCCGTAGAACGTTATACTGCAGTGTATATCGGTAATTATGAGCATGTTACTTACAGAAGTCGCAGTTACACGAGTAGCGAAGTACGTTTCCGCTACATTTCTTCTGCGCTCTGCGCATATGCAGAGCCATCTTGCGGCAAACACAGAAGAACCCCTCCTCGCAATGTGCGGCGCTGTCCCGACACGTGGCGCGCCACTCGCCCCTGACGTTTCGCCGTGCACCTTCACAGGTTGTAGAATCAAGCGTCTTTCCTTTCTTTAGGTCACTATCTTCGCTCACCCGCTTCTCCCCTTCGGGCCGCGCGGGTACCGGTGCGAGGATGCCCCAATACCCTTGCGTTTAGTAAGTTTTCTCGACGAGGTGCAATAACGCTATCGCGTTCCACTCTTGAAGGCGAAGCTTAAGCGTCCTCCAATTTTTTTCAATTCAGTTCAATTCATTTATTTTTCAGAGCAGTTACAAAGCAACTCTGAATGACCCCTGGGCTAAAAGTGACACTCAGCAACTTGACGACGTTTTCTTTTGTCTCAAGGGCGGCATTCAATTGACAACCCTCCTCTCTCTAATCCCTTCTGTTTCCATTTTTTTTAAGACTGTCCTTTCCTTCACCTGTTTTGTTATTTTGTGTGTTCTGTAGTTCTCACTACTTAAAAGGACAATCGTAAGCAGTGTAACGCAGTCTTGATAAAGGTGGCTATACTCTAACATACACACACAGACATATGTGAAAGCGGAGAACTTAAAAATTCCACAAAGAAAAACGACACATTCTGTGTCTTGCTAAGAACGATTGTGCACTTTTTCCTACATTGCGGGCGTGTTGAGAGAGTGTGTTTTTCATTCGCTGATGTTTACAGTGCCGTCTCTTATTCTTTGCGTTGTCGGCCTTAAGGGTACGTTGCTCTCAGCCCAGAGCACACGTGCTAAATAATTTCGTAGTCTTTAGTTAGCTTCCATCCTTGTCGCTCGATACACCTGTCGCCTTTACTTACCCCCGTGTCTGAAGAGAGAGCTGGGGTCAAAGCAACGCCAACGGGGACCAGGGCAAATAATGAGGCATGCGAGAAGGACATCTAGGCGCATTAGTAGGCGCTTGGGCGCTCCGATTAGGCTCGCATGAAATTAACTTCTGGTCGAACGCAATATTGCTTAGTCTACAAAATTACGCAAGTCATGTCGTGCTAACTAGCCTAGAACTGTTTCACAAGCGTGTTATGATTTCTTGCAAAATAGATCTGCAAGTGCAGTAAGTTCCTTAATCAAATTCCAAGTAGTTTGGTTTGTTTTTAGAGGGTTTAACGTCCCAAAGCGACTCAGGTTATGAGAGACGCCATATTGTAGGGCTCCGGAAATTTCGATCACCTGGGAGTCTTTAACGTGCACTGACATCGCACAGCACACAGGCGCCTTGCTTTCCGCCTTCATCGAAAAGTGGCCGCCGCGCAATTCCGAGTAGTGATCCAGCAGCTGCTGCTGTCAAACATCAGTCGTCATTAGACAGCCCACGCCAAATTATTAAACTTTTTTTCCGTTGTCCTCGTCCTTTCCAAAGAGTGCCCAAGTCAGAAAATGTCGTAGCAATTTACCCCTTTAAATCAATTCGTGAAGCGGTAAAGGCTACTCAGGGTACTCAGAACGCACGACAATGCGCCGCAGTGTGTGACATTCCTCCACCCTCACTACCCCATACGCCGTGTTGGGGTTCTCGGGCACTGTAAGTCGTCATCATCATCATCAGCCTGATTATACCCACTGCAGGGCGAAGGCCTCTCCCATATTTCTCCACTTAACCCGGTTCTGTGCTAGCTGCATCCACTTGACCCCTGCGAACTTCTTAATCTCATCCGCCCACCTAACTTTCTGCCGCCCCCTGCTACGCTTTCCTTCGCTTGGAATCCAGTTTGTAACCCTAAGCGACCATCGGTTATCCTCTCTTCGCACTACATGTCCTGCCCATGTCCATTTCTTCTTCTTAATTTCCACTAGAATGTCGTTAACTTGAGTTATTTCTCTGACCCACTCTGCACGCTTTCTATCTCTTAATGTTACCCCTACCATTTTTCGTTCCATAGCTCTCTGGGTTGTCCTCAACTTAAGTAGAACTCTCTTGGTTAGCCTGGTTACAGTGGTTAGCACTGTAAGCAGACAGTGAAAATATGATTCTGCGGGTTTGGTGCACTTTACACGAAAGTGAGCCTGGCGCGCGCCAGTGCAGCAGGAGATGACACGGCACGTGGATATAGACCTTTGTGCACCTGCCAAGATTTTCAATGCGCCCCCGCGGCGGGTGCGCTTCGCAGAGCGTGGCCAACCCGCTCTGTGTACAAGCCTGAAGTGGACGACCCTGTACATGTGTAGACGCCAAACAGAAAGGTCCGGTCGTATCTAGTGTTATTATAAACACATTTTTATTGCTACAAGGTACATTTTATGAGGTCAACTGATGCGGATTTTTGTAGTAGAATTTTTATTGCGCTGCTTATTCTTAACCTTCGTTAATTTCTAAACAAGAGGTATTCATTTCTTTCCCCGAAGTAAAAACGGGCCTAAAACACTACACAATCTTTGCAGGCTTCATACGATATGCGTTTGTATATTTTTCTTCTGTTTTAAGAAAGCACGCACAGCAGGGATTTGATAAGGAAGGCTAAGCACATTTATTTTTCGAGAAATAATTTTTTTGCCGGTCAGAGCAGTAAAGCGCGCCTCTAGAAAGACGTGCCTGAACCTGTGGTCTATCTGTTCAGGGATCGGAACAGAAAGCGCGGTCGAAAACACGATGCTCAATCAAGGTAGTGCGGTAATTATTCCGAATGCATGGTACTCACAAGTCAGAAGAAGGATTACTTTAGTAATCTCTCCGAGGTTTTAAGCTAAGTTGATGGTATTGGGACAAAGTTCGTCTCATCCGAGAAGTCCTTAAAGCCTCCCGAAATGCAACACATTTCACCGCATCCTTTTTTTATTTATTATTTTTATTTATTATTACTGTATGCCTGTTTTCACAGGCTTACACAGGAGTGAGCAAAAAAAAATCGAAATTTTACAGATAACACACAATACATTCTAGAAAAAAACAAAAACAAAACGGAATAACAAGAAACATTGAGCACTGAGCAAGGACGTTCAACAATAAAGAATATTAACATTTCGCTAAAGACCTATGATGCATGCACATGAAACATACTCCGTGAATTGTTGCATTAGTGACACCAGCATAAATGCTTCTGCTCACAATGTTGCACTTTCCTGGGTAAAAAAATCTTTCCACCTTGATATTAAATTCATCTGCAGATTTGGAAGATACAAAGTCATGTGGCAGCTTATTCCAGGCTTCTATGATGGACGAAAAGGGAGAATACTTGAAAGTGTTACAGCGGGTGATAAAAGACCTGATTGTCTTGTCATGGTTTGGTTGGCTGAATGCTTGTACGGTGGTTTTAAGTATTCATGTTTTTTTTTTTTTTTTTTTAATGTTAATGCAGTCAGGATAGAGAAGGTAAAGAAATTTTACAGAAGCAATGTGTCGCCGGCTCCTCAAAGTTGGGACGTCTGCCCTGTTGCGTAGTGTGGTTGCGGAGGCGTGCCGTGTGTACTGTGCAACAGTAAACTGAAATCGCTTCTAATTGATTCTTGAATTGACAGGAGCATACGCTTCAAGCATGCGCGTCAACTAAGGAACCGTCTCGTTTTGGCCACCGCTGATAAGAAAAACATGCTACAAGTGGCAATGCAAATCAGACTTTTGGCTTAACCGCGCTCGCCCGCACGCTAGCACGTGAGATGAGACGTTGGTTGACACTCTGCGAAAATCTCTGGGCGGTACCTATGCCATTACAAGAAAACCTGCTCCCAACATACTATCCTATGAACAGAGCGTGGAGCACCCTGTTGTGGACGCGAACAACTTTGTCTTGCCAACGCGTCAATTCGCAAACCACTCGTGCCAACCTATTCCTTTCAGTGGTCGAACGCAGCCGACTCTCTTGCTGTCCGTCTGGGCGGGTTACACACGGAGGTTTCGCGTCTCGTTGTGCCTCTTGGCGATTTCGCATGTATGTCTATGTCCAGAATTCTTTTTTCGTCCCCTTGACCCTCAGCCTGGAGGGGGCTTAGCGCTCTTCGCTTTCGAACGGACGTTTCTCGGGCGAGGTGTCACCCTCAGCTGTTATCTGGGCGTCTGTTTCGGCCGGCTGCCCGCGCCGGCCATCCTCGTAAGGCGCCCGGCTGGGAAATCTCTTTTCAGCCTCGAGAACGAGTGCGGCGGCCGGCGTCATTTTGATCGCGGTGTCTACGACGTCTGCCCGCTCGTTGAAAGCGAACAGGAAACTCCGCTGGGAGAAAACTTTACCCCGCAGGCCACCTCTTGCACTTGCCCTCCGCTCGCCTCCTTTCGCTTTTTCTTTTCGTGGTCTCGAACCAGTTTGGCCCCTTTGAGAGCAAGCAAAAGCAAGTGCGCCGCCGAACGCCGTAGGGAAACGGCACACGTTGCGTGCGAGTCGCTTTTTGGGGTTTGCTTCTGTGCACGCGTGCTTTCAGGGCAAAGTAATGGGGCGATGACGCCAATCCCGCTGACAGCAGGAATTGCATGTGACACCTCGCGTTTAAAGTTTAGTTTTTTTTTTTTTTTTTTTTCTCGGAATGCGTGTGCGCAAATTTTACAAGGAAATACGAATCTTTTCTTTTAGATTTTTTTCAGTCGCCATTTTTTCTTTAATCCCATCAGTACACAAATCATTTACCGTCTAACGTGGACTAATACTAATAATGGTACCTTTTGCACAGTGGTTGCGACCCTCTACGAGTTATCTGGCAAGTACAGTCAGGCCTTCGAATGAAGCGCATTAACGCATGCGTCGCACTTTTCTACTTTGCAGCGAAATATGAGTACTTTACAACCGGCTAATGAATATCCACTACAGTATAGATACTTTAGCCTTTCTGAATAAGACTAGTTGTACTCTGAAACTTGAAGCTCACAAGTAAAATATTTTCTGTTGTTCATGGGAGCTACTCACGTGTCATCCCGGCCTCTTTGTAGAAAGAAATTACACTGGCAACTATACTCACTAATCAATGTCGCCCAACCTCAATCCAGCAAGCGCTCGTGTCGTCTCTCTATATACTTTTCGTTGCGCCCTTTGAGCAAATTTCCAGTCATGTAATCCTGAATAGTGTAGACTATGAGAAGGGTTATGCGAATATGTTTAATGTGTTTCTTTTTTAACTAAGACAGTCACGTAAAACTATAAATGCCAGTCGCGCATTCTATAATATAAGGGGGCCGTAAGAGCACTGTAAAGCTGACAGCTGACTGGAGCATATCATAACACTACAGTGGAAATATAAGACCTTGCCATACTGAGACGTAGTGAGCCGTAATACTGCAACTTAAACAAGGAAATTCAACATGAAAGTGGATCAGTTGGTTCCGTAAAACCTACTGTTCTGGCGTTCTATACTCTACCTTTGATCCTAACCGCGTATGTCATCAAGTGACTAAAAATGGGTAGCTCAGCTAATTTCAAAATCATTCGCTATTTAACAATTATATTTTCTCAGCAACAGCATTTCCTCTTTTTTCAGCCTGCAGGTTCATGTAACAAAAAGCTGAAGTTTTGAAGCAGCGCTCTATTATCGTTTATACGAGTTAAGTGGAGCGGGAGAGAAGCGGCCCTCTCAGAATTTTGAACTGCGTTAGTGCTTTGTGCTCATGCATATGAACGGAAACCTGCATACGTGCACATCATATTAGCAGCAAGGCAACGCAATAAGCCTAAAAGCGTATGCATAATGAACGTCGTTTGACTCTGCGAAAAAATGACATTTTTCAGCCTATGGTTCTACTTCTTTACATGCTTCCAGTGTGCAAACGCTACCATTCTGAGTGATCATTCTTTACAGTATGGGATTCTAAAGAAAAAGTACAGGATGTGCTAAAAAAAATTCACCTTTTTTACTTCACTTGAGACGTAACCATTTAAGAATGGAAAATTTCAGCCAGTATAGCTTTTCCCTCGTTGAAACGTTTGGTGTTATTGAAGTACAGCTAGTTCCTTTAGGAGGTCGTCGGCATAGCAGGTAGAATCTTGGCTGTAGTGAAACTCCGCAAGAGAAGCACGTAAATTTCGTATCACTACTTATTAGGCGCATTCTGAGCTCATAACGTAGTGAGAAATTACTCATGTTTATTCTGCCATCCAGGGTTTATTTGGGTTTATATTAATTCCGAAATCTGTGTTGCAGGACGATTCCTCCGACTTGTGTCTGGACTTTATACAAATTGCTGATGGTTTAGTTCGATTAAATAGCAAGCAAAAACTTCGTTACTAATGGTTACACGTGGCAAAGCAATTTATTTAAAGAAGAAACAGTCGCTCAAATGGAGCAACAACATTCAGAAGACGCCAAGAAGATGGAAAGAAGAAAAAGAAGACGGGAAACTAGAAGCTTAGGAAGACAAGAAGAAAAATAAGAGGGCGGGGCGGGGCGCATGTGCAGTTGTGGAGTGCGCCCGGGACGGTGACCTTGGATTGAAATGGCGTAGTCAAGCTTTCGCTTCAAAATTTGCACGCGCGCCCGGAATAGACGTCGAATGGTACCAGTGGTGTATGCAGAAAGAATGCCTGCATATTTTTGTTTCTTCATTCTAATGCAATGAAACCGAAATGATGAAATTGTTTAGACGGCCTCAAACGTTTGTTGAGAGGCGTAATGTTCTAGATAGTAAGTTATACTGTATAGTACACACGCCCACAAAAGCGCCAACGGCTGAGTTCAGATAAAATGTATAACATTATTCTCAAAGTCTTCTTTTTTTTTTTTTTTTTTCACGCTTCGAAGCAAGCGCGTGTATGCGATAGCAGCCCGGGACTGCGGACGCTCGCGTGCGCTAACATTTGCTGGGACAAGGCGAACTCAGGCACGCCATTTCAACGTTCATTCGGGGGAACGCGCACTTCTGGCGCGGGGCATTGCTGATTTCGCGCGCTTTGCTCAGAGCGCGGAAAGCACTTGTCCATTAACTCTGTGACTACGAGAATCACGTTGTCTGCGACTATAATGCTGCTGAAACTTCACTCAGATGAAAAAATAAAAAGACGGGACATTTAACTTCTCCTATAAGCGAAGGGTACGCAAGGTGATTTTTTTTTTTTTATCCGTTTACAAATATAGTATTTCAAAAACTACGAGGGATACGAATGTCTGATCTCTGGTTTCTAGCAGGCATCATGTACGTCAAAGAGTTTGAACGTCATACGATTATTAACTAAATTTAACTGACCAACGTTTTCATTATTGTTCTTAAGGACAACGCTACATTGAGACGTTGGGGGTCGTCAACGTCAAAGGCGATGCCATTTTTAGATATTGTTAATCGACAGTGTGATAAAAAATACGCACTTCAAACGTTCGCGAATTGGCTTTTCGGCACTGCACAATCAGAAAATGAAGCCTATTGCATTTTTACGCATTAAATACAGTGGCTGATTGTGCTGTTGTCAGCTTGATAAAGATAATTTCACCCACATTATCACGCGAAACAGCATCATTATAGAGTTAGAAATTCGGAAAAAGGCAACTCAGCGACCTTTCAAACGCGCTTTCTTGACGACATATGACGTTTCGAAACACTGCAGATTAAAGAAATATGAAACAGAACCTTAGATGTGATGTTCTGGGGCTTCAATTTCACAATTCATATTGCCCCTTAAAATGAAAAGTACGAAATGATTAGTCAATTTTAGTCAAATATTCATCTAGTACCGAAGCTCTATCACGTACTACTTGTCCTTCTTGTCGTAACCCCCCCCCCCCCCCCCCGCCTCCTCTACGCACATCGCATGGACGTATCTTTCACAGCTTTGAAATAAAAGTTAGTAAACGGCAAAAAAAAAAAAACCCTCTATAAACAATTCATACTTTGATCACAAGTATATCGGAAAGGAACATCCGCAAGACCGCTGCTTGCGAATAGCAAAGGGCGCGTTGGGACGCTGCAGCTTTTGTATGCATTTTTTTTTCGCAAGCATGTATTTAGCTCACTAAAGAAAAAAAAAATATGGCAACAAACTTTTTTTGTTGAATAGCTTTTCGCCAACTTTTAAGCAGTTGAACTTTTCATGCTCATTATTACGAAAGTCGAGTTTAAAAGCAGCCAAAGCCATTCTCTGTTCCCGTGGCATGCTCGAGGCATTAACGAAATTAGCGTTTAAAAAAAAAAGAAAGAAAATAAAAAAGCAGCAGTAGCATCAGCTGCCCTCCGTAACGACATGTCCCAGTTTGCGACGGGTTTATATCGTTTACATGTCGCACTGCAGGCTTGCATCCCAAAATAAATGGCTCTGCTTAAGCAGTTCGTCACGCGCAACCTTGCGCGAACGCGGCTAATTAGCGCTGGACAAGTGTGCGTAAGTTTTTTTGTTGTTTTTTCAAACAGCTTTCTCCCTTTCGCAGTGGCGATGCCAGTCGCTGCTGCCGAGAATTCTCCTGTTTTGCGGCATCGGTCACGCACCGGTTGTGAGCAAGCAATACACATACGGCTTGCGCCAACAGCTGCGCGGAACAGCTCGCCTCGCCCAACCTGCAATAACGGGCCTCTTCAGACGGCAGCCACGAGCCCGGAGAGGGCCTTGCTTTTTAATCCTTTTTTTTTTCTTTCGTTAGCGTTCTGAATGCAGGTTTGTTTGATTGTTTCTTGTTTTATTCATCTTCTGCGATCCTTGAGGAAGTAGGAAACAATTCTTCATGATCCCCGTGCTCATACTAATAAGTCCAGAACTGAACCAGAGACGTCAAAGAAATGTCTTGTAGCAATACAGGTTGACATCAGCAGTTGGGCCGCGTTCGTGAAGTATACATTGTCGATAATAATGTGGCACTCGAGGGGAGCGTAGTGATTTTACCGTAACATTTTCTTCGGAAGAAACGGCAAATTGATTGATGTCAGATGTGACTGCCATTTAATGCAATATTTCTTTCGCCGACGCTTTTTACTCTCTTTAAAGACGACATCTCGTCGGAGTTGAATTAGAGAGGTGTTACCGAAGAGGAGAAGCGAATTGTTTCAACAGCGCCTTCCTTCTTTCCAAACATTTTAAGAAATCAATTAGTGCGTCAAGAATAAATAATGCAACGTGTTGATGAACTTGTCGAAAGTTTTGAGAGGAGAAAAATGAATAGCTGGTTGTTCTTATAAGAACCTTATAACGGCTATATATATATGCAGCACTGGTTTTTTCACTTCGTTATCCGGTCGAAAAGACATCCCTCTGAGTACTTTAATATTAAAGGAGTAACCGCCAAACATAGTTTAAGTAGCTTCTTAATTTTGTTTTTTGTTTTGAAGGTTCTGCTGAATAAAATGAAACAAATTGCATGGGTGCCAGGGTGCAATTGAACTGACGAGCAGGCTGTATCCTGGGGCACGGAAAAAAAATCTGTTCTATGAGGAATGGGAAACATAAGGTTCAAGTCTGTTAAGCCCGTCTTCTTCGCTTGTTTTCGAAACAGGAGAAAAGTGGTCTCTATCACAACAAAGCTGGAGTTTAATGCCTGGTCTTGGCATCCACATAAGTTGATGCCGATACGAAGAGTTGATGCAGAGGGCCCAAGACGAAAATTTTGATCAGCGGATTAAAGGGACCCTCGCGGGCGTGTTTGCTCTGTAAACGTCAGGCGGCGAAGTTCTCGTGCGCTATTGCCCCGTGACTCTCCGTTTCTTAGCGCGGGAGCCCGTTCTCACTTTGTTTGGAAAACGGGAGAAAGTTGGCGGGGCGCGCCAACTGGGCGCGCTGGGCACGCAGGCCGCGACCTCTGATGGGCTGCCAGGGGCGGTGCCCTTTGCTAAAAGCGAGGCAGCTACTCAAACTTCCACCGCAGCGAACGCAATTAAACACTTATGAAATATTACCTCAGGCAATATTCAGGCCAAGCGAAGCCGACTGCCACTGGCCGGAGGTCGCTTTGCATACGCGACTGGCGTTAAATTAGATCTGCGGTGAGCAATGCCCGTCCGTGAAGGCGAGAGCGTGTCGCGCCCGGCTGAGAGGGTCATCCGACGGCACGCTTTCAAAGGACCGCTCGGATCCGCACGCGAACGCCTGCACCGACGCGTGCACGCGGTACGGCTCTGATCGAAGCGGCGCTAAGAACCCGCGTGAAAGAGGAGTCGCTTGCGTGGCCAGGCACGAGTGTCGTGTGCGGCGCTGTTTTATTGAGAAGCTTCATAGTAACCGCGGCAGCAGACAAAACTTACCTTATCGAAATAGCATGCGCATCATGCGTCATAAACATTGGCGGGGGCTGCCAACGTGACCAATGAATATAAGTAGGTTTGCATCCTGTTTTGTACTCTAGATAAATTTCGGATAGTCGTTTCGACTAGCCAATCTAAAACGTTCAATAATAGAGGCCAGTAATAGGAAAAGCACGCTCGTCTATTCCACGTGCCGTTGCGCTGCGCCACCTGAAGCGACGACGTCAAGTTTGTCGATGCTTAGTTAGGTGCGCTGCGAGGCAGGGCAGTGCAGCTTGCTACAGCAGACTAGCCTAAACTGCTCATTTATTATTTCCCCTGAATGCTGGCGGGCCAACAAACGGACGCGTTTGTGGTTCCGTTCGCGAACTGCTGGGCAGAGACTAGAAATTGAGTCTGTGAGACTCCGGCCTCGGCTACAGACGTCCGCTGCAATGCCTACGCTTTGCGAATGATCGATCTCGCTTGCGCTGGTGACCACTCCGTTTCCACGATGGAACCATCTACGAATCGGCGAAGAGAAATAGAACACTGGGCATCATTGCGTCATCTGAAAGGCCTAGCTCTTTTAGTGTGCATGTAGAACCCTGAAAGCGTTATTCAATTTACCAAACGCCAGAGAAAGGGGCGCCGCTTTTTATTTTTCCGACGTGTACGAAAAACTTATTGAAACGTTTTCAAAGCATCACTAACCGTCCTTCAGCAACAGCTCTAGTAAAGCTGTAATCTAGATATTCTGACGTTTAAAAGTATTGCCAAACCACATTAGCCTTTCAGTTAATACTAACCGTGGAGAGAAACCATTTGTACGCAAGTTCATGAGGGCGAAAATATGCATCAGTTCGTGCACGGCACAAAAAAATAAAAAAAAAAAGCTTTCGCAATAGGGTATCGGTGTCTCTTCATCCTGTTTTGTGTTTAGTTTTCAAGGCAAGACTATATTTTAATCGATCTGAGAATGAGAGATGCCTGTTGGGTAAGCAATAAATGCTAAGTAGAGAGTTAACAACATCTGAATCTCATTCGATTCTTTAAGATAGTTTGGGCACGACCTTTCACGAACAAACACGAGGCACCATAGCCATGTGTTGAAATTTAGTTAGATGTGTTTTACAAATACTCCTTCTAGCCCCATTTAAAACAAACAAATATTTTAGCATTTTCCATGCGATGATATCTGTTAAAAAGATTCAATGCAATCTAGTGAGTTCGGCGGATTCAACGATTTATGAAAGCGGTGTCAAAACTATAGGTGAAGTCGAAATATGACTTGCTAAGACGAACAAAACATTAAGGTACTGTCTTAATATGAAAGGTAATGATTATTTCGCACAAAAATACGAATTTATTCGTTATTCCGCTGCAAACCAAATATTACTTTTGGATGTGATATGCTAATATTGCCTCGAAAGCTTCAAAACTCAATTTGTTGTTTTTTAACAGCCGCCGGCATGCGGGCTTATCACTGTGATCCTGGCACGCGTATCAATTCTGTATCCCGTGTTTGTTCATGCTCGTTGTCGCGAACGATGCGCCGAGATCTGTCTCTAAGATTCCGATCACTTGCGTATGTTTCTACAATGTTCCAGGTTGTGCTAGTAGCAGTTTGCGACATTAACTAGATTTTTCTGAGCAGCCTTTAAATTTATCGTTGACGAGTGTGACGGGCATTCTTCGTTCGACGATCGAAGAGCACGCGTGTTGCTATCGCCGCCGAGTTGCTTAGTTCTTTTGCGGGCACAAGTCAGCCCAATAAAGCGTTTCTTCAGTGCAACCACCGACTCTTCATTTGTGTCATCGAACTTCTCACCACCACGTGACAATATAAAGCTTTATTAGCGTACACAAAAAGGATGCTTATGCAACATAATCATGGAGTCACCATTTATTACATGCTCCAGCTTTGTACATTTTCATATTGAGTGACCTTGTACACGGCAAGGGTTCTTTGGGGAAGAGCATAAGAAGTCAAGAGCACATGCAAGAAATTTACCTTGTCCAGTTAATATATTTTCCGTTCGTCTTGCGGTAGGCCAGTATTCTCCTTTTTGCCCTTGTAAATGAGCCTCATTCTTCGGCGACTGATGCCGAGGAAGACTTATACCTGAATATTCTGCGAATTTTACTGAGAAAAGTTTTGCATTTTGAATGGTGAAAAACGAAAAGCCTGCAGTACTGCCGAAGAACCTATCGAGCGTTCGACTTGACCGATTCACATGGTGGTGTGGCCTTCGGCATCCCAGTTCAGTAGAGATGTCGCTCTCATGGGGAATTTCGATAGCCTTATTAAATGCGAGAGTTTTAGTTCAGTGCCTGTCTCTAAGAGCTAAGCACGCTTCAGATCTGCGCCAGCATACCTCCTTTGTATACCTCATCGGTACCAGCCTGATTGAGAGAGAACCTACCGTGACGGTCTATGATCTGCCGGCGTCTGCGTATGACTAAGCGTCGTAATTAACTTTCACTGCACTTTAGACTTAGTCGGTCAAATAGAGCTTTATGACAGGCACCAAAAATCACTCGCTTAATAAACGAATGAATCGATAAATCAATCAATCGATCAGCGGTAATAAATAAACCGAAAAATTTACCTGCTTTTTGCATTCGATGAGCATCGCTCAGTGTTTCAAGTAGTGTGTTCACCGACCTTTACAGAGCGTGTATAGACTAATGACTACCTACGTGGCCGGGAACAGTGCACTTATCTGGAACTACTTCATTCTTAATATTTCTTTTGTGCTATATTGCTTCTGACCTGACAGGGGAAGGACTGGAAGGACTAGAAAACAGGAGTTCCCGCAGCAAAAGACATTGATTAATGAACTGCGTCGACCACTCGGTCTGGAGTATGCTTCTTCCGCATGAGTTGACGTATGCAGGAAATAGCAGGCCTTTCAGTCACAACAAAAATGCGAAAAAGTAGACTGTTACAAGAAGCGCACGCTGCAGACATTAATAACGATTTGCTTTTATGGTTTTGCAGAACTTCTTTCGAGCTTTCCTTCTAAGGCTTATTTTTTTCCTACTGTTGGACCACTTATCATGTCACTGTGTGTAATACCAAAGCAATTTATTTGTGAAGTGTGTTGATGTTGCAAGGTTAACTAGGCTGTGTTGTTGGACCCGTAATAATAGTACTTCTTGAGTGTAGCTCGATGAATTATCTCCTAGCGTCGAAGGTTTCTGTAATAAAGATTTTATTACTTCTAATGCTCCAGTCACCTCTGAGTCATCTTCAAGTCTTTTTATTGTGACCGCTTCCTCGTTCGTTTATTTTTGCATGTGGATTTTATGTCGGGTGCAATTCATGCCTTTTTAACGTAATAAACTGTCAACGTCGCTATGTTCTCCATGCCTTCACTGTAAAGGTGCAAGAAATACAGTTACGTTCTTTTGTTTCAGAATCGTTCATTGTAAAAACAATTGGAGTGGTTTGGTATAGTGTGGCCTATCATGTTATGCATACGCCGCACTGCACCTCATGTATAAGCACGTAAACAAGCTGCCATCTGTGCAAGGAAACGTGCATGGGGTGTTCATATTTGTTCCAGCCCATGAGACAAATATGATTATCTTTAAAAAAAGTGAAAAGAAAGCAATGTTTAGTTTAAGAATCCTTACTCATTAGTTTGCATTCGAAATTTTAAACCTTTTGAAACCTCAGATCTAGCTGCTGCTGGCAACTTTGCTTGGCTTTTGTTTTGTGCTAGTTGCGTTTATTGTGGCTGCTGATAGGGCAGAACTGACCAGAACCGTAAAAATTGGCGGATGTTGAATCTAAAAGCAGGAACTGAAAGGAACGACATGTTTCTGTCTCTAAAGAAGATCCAGGAGGCATCGTTTCCGCGAATGTTTCAGCTGGGGTAAAGCATCCCCAGGTACTGATAGCTCAGTCATAGGACAAGAAACAAATTAGAGGGTCTCTTAGATGTTTCTTAAGAAGAGAATAGCGAAAGCCTACCCTTATTCTCCTATCATTTGCCTCTCATCGTTTGTCTCTTATCGGTGTTCGATGTAGTGCTACATATAATTATAATTGGTTTACAGGAAACGAAAGACGCCGTATACGTCAGACGCTCTTCAGCAAGTGTGAGATTGGTCGGTACACTATCGCTCCTGTCGCCTGGCGGTCGTTGACACGCGTTCAAGTGTGGGATTTCAGACAGCAGGAACGCTAGACAAGGAGAACGCATCTCGCAGAATCTCACGCACAGATCCAACGCCTCCTAGACATAACACGCACTGATCTCACGCATGGGATTTAGTTCCATGAGCCTAGAAAGGTTTTCGCCTTAAAAATGACCGAGCTATATGAATCCGAAGGGCCGTGGCATAAATACTTATACTGTTGAAGTATTAGAAACAACTGCGCAGGTTGATAGATTTAGAGAAAATGAGGTTGAAACATAGGCGAAAAGCAAGGCGAAAAGCTTTGGTCGCCTGGGCTATTAACATACATAGCTTATTTTGCGCTCCTGAAGAAACAAACTCTTGTGGCAGTGAATGATTGAAAAGATGCCCAAACGTCGTTTATTACTCGCTGTGTATGGCACGTCATTGTACAAGTCCTACATTCGTACACGTGGGCGCGGTCGAACTTTATTAAATCTTATATATACTCAGCCATAACCAAATACAAAAACGTGAGTCTTTCCCGTCGTCAACTTCGTCAAAAGTAGTTACAAAAAGGAAAGGGCTACGTAGAAAAAACGTACCAGATTCTAGAGCAATTCATTGCTGATGCTAGACTAGGATACAACTTTTAAAAAACTTCAATAGGTCTTGTCCGGCTAATTGGTGGTTGGTTCATGATTCGAATCAAAGAAAAGCTGCGCTACTGAGATGAGGAATACGAAGAGGCGCGCGCGCGCGCGCACGCACACACACACACACACACACACACACACACACACACACACACACACACACACACACACACACACACACACACACACACACACACACACACACACACACACACACACACACACACACACACACACACACACACACACACACACACACACACACACACACACACACACACACACACACACACACACACACACACACACACACACACACACACACACACACACACACACACACACACACACACACACACACACACACACGCGCGCGCGCGCACGCACACGCACGCACACACACACACACACGGGTATCTACCCCGAACATACATACATACATAAATACATACATACACACACATACATACACATACACACACACACATACATACATACATACATACATACATACATACATACATACATACATACATACATACATACATACATACATACATACATACATACATACATACATACATACATACATACATACATACATACATACATACATACATACATACATACATACATACATACATACATACATACATACATACATACATACATATCATGTATGTTTATGTTGCTACGCGTACTGAGTATCTATTTTGAAGCTGCGCCCCTGGGCTCATATTCCTCTTCGCCTTATCTCTGTTGCTTAATATTTCGCAGTTATTCGTTGACTGCATGGCTACTGACAGCTGACGCACGTGACCCAGAATGTAAGGCAACTTTCTTCCTTTTCGCTGCTTCGCGTCATGACGGTTGTGAGGTGCTCCTGTCTTCCGTTCAAGTCTTGCTTTAGCACTTTGTGCCCACCGCAAAGCCACAAAGTAGGCAGTACGGGGGATATGGGCTGGACATGTTTAGAAGCTCGGGAATCATGAGCAATATAATACATAAAAAACGGCTCAAGCTAAGATCTTGAAGTACTTACACAGAAAAAGCGGTGACTCGCATTGACAGAAAAGGGCTACGAAACAAAACATAAGTATGCAGGACGCAAGGATAGACAAATAAAAAATTTTAAATGACTGTCAATAAACAGGTAAAACTCGTTTAATTGAAACAGAAAAGAAGCAGACTGTGGTACATTGAAATTCGAAAACGCTTATCAGGATTTAATTGTTCCGTGATAATTCAAGGGGTAGTGCCTTACTCGTTGAAGCTAGATCAGGGTGCCTTAGAACGCGCAACTACACAAAGAAGTTTAACCAAGAAGGTGACCCATGTGCAGTCTGTCTTAATTATGTAAAATCAATTGAACATCTCACACTAACCCTAACAGTTGACGTCCTGAGGGCCCATTTCCAACACATCTTTCGAGTTCCCACGCATCATTTGGCCAGTCTTCCTATTAAAAGGCCGCGTACACCGTTTACAGAGGCCATTGATGCGTATCGCGTTATTCTGCCGTCCCAGTTTACACCCGCCTCTAGACCGTCTTCCCCACTATGGAGCCTGCATCATCCCCGTGTGCTTCTTTAATAACCGGCATCAGGAAGGAGTTCAAGTTATCGCCGACAGAACGAAAACAACTCATGCTCGAATACTTCCATGAGCACCATGCAAACCGTTTGCATGTCTACACCGACGGCTCAGTGAACGCCGTGCGTTCTTCAGGCTCCATGGTCACATCCGCAATGACAACCGAAATAAAGTTCGGACAATTCACCGGACTTCTTCGGTAGCCGCAGAGCTGACCGCTCTTCGTGTCGCAATTAGGCATATCAGTCAGCAGAGCCCCCAGCAGTTGTCTGTTTTCACAGATCCCAAAGAAGCCCTGCAAGCCTTACAGGCGGTTCTTTGCCGTGGAGCCCATGAACAACTCGTTGAGGAAATACGACAACTTCACCACTAGGCCATCAATAAAGGACACGACATTATCTACCAATGACTTCTAGAACACAGCGGCGTAGTGGGCAATCTCCATGCGGACGAGGTCGCGCGAACCACCCACCAAGATGGCGATTGTGTGTTGATCCCTTTTTCCAGAGTAGACGCAGCGGGCAGGCTTCACACACTTGCGCGGGAGCACACGCTCGCCTTCTGGCCAGTTTGCGAACTGCCGCTTAAAATTCCTGGACCCTGACCTGAAGCTCCGACTTCCACCCGGCCTACCTCGACGTGAAGCAACTTGCTGTGCCGCCTGTGGGTTGGTGTAGCATTCACAAACTTTTATTCTTTTGTGATAGGTATGAAAAATAGCCCTGTATGTGTAACCTGCGGGTGCGACGAGACTATGGCCACAATCTTTGGGAGTGCCCCATATACAGTGCGGAAAGACTGTTTCTGCCGTGCGCTGGAGCGTCTAGATGGACGCCCACTGACTGAAATCAAGAACCTAGGTCACTGGCTGCGGCGATCGTCGACGGTGAAGGCCTCCAAGGTGCTGCTCTGCTTCATGAAAACCCCGAGCCTGATCGATAGGCTGTGATTTTGCTGTGATGTGACACGATATGACTGTGACGTGAAATGACGTGACGTGATATGGCTATGATCTGACTATACTGACTTCACTCCTCCCTATCTTACCCATCACTTTTATATCCCCTCACCCCCTTCCCCCCAGTGAAGGGTAGCAAACCGGTTTCTTTTACTGGTTAACCTCCCTGCCTTACGTCCTCCTCCTCCTTCTTACACTCGAATGGGATGGTATCCATCCTGGTGTCGATGCAGACACAGTCACTCTCTCTGAGGCTCTAGGGTTTGGAGGTAACAAGGGTCAGATCAATACATTTGCGGTGGAAGCTAGCAAAAAGCGATTGGAAGATTGGAGCCACAAAAGAAAAGCGTAGGCATAACCTTAAAAATGTAAGATTAAAATCATATTTAAAGAAGATTGTGGTTCGTGGGTCGATTGATAACACCGTTAATGGAATGCAGATAAAGAAAGCCGAGACTGGTGGCAAGTGTCACCACTTTGTTTCAAAGGGTACGCTCCTACTTCCGTCCGTCCGTCCGTCCGTCCGTCCCTCCGTCCATCCATCCGTCCATCCGTCCGTCCGTCCGTCCGTCCGTCCGTCCGTCCGTCCGTCCGTCCGTCCGTCCGTCCATCCATCCATCCATCCATCCATCCATCCATCCATCCATCCATCCATCCATCCATCCATCCATCCATCCATCCATCCATCCATCCATCCATCCATCCATCCATCCATCCATCCATCCATCCATCCATCCATCCATCCATCCATCCATCCATCCATCCATCCATCCATCCATCCATCCATCCATCCATCCATCCATCCATTTAGGATGGATAAAGGAAGCGGGAGGATGTAGGTTGGAAGTATGAATGTCATATAGAATAAATGGATGGAAAATAGGAGCGTACTTCACACGATCAAAGCCAACCTTTGAATGTTGTGGCTTCCATATGCCGTGCTCGGAAAAAAAAAATTGCAAAGGTGCCCTCAAGTATTACGTGCAGAAATGCAAAATCATTGCGAGCTTTTTTTTTTTTTTCACATCGCCTGTTGGATTTGTCCGACACTACGCTCACGGACCTCGCCTGCACTCGCCCAGATGCAATATGTCCATTTCGTATTAAGGTGAACGCTTTTTTAAGCTCATTGGTGTGCCCATAAAGTTTCCGTCCACAGATGTCACACCGTCCCTGTCGAAGAATGACATGATTTTTTAGTAAAAGAATTGTTTTGTGAGACAGAAAGTGAAAAAATGTCTCAGTATGCGAAATGTTTTTGCAATGGAGTAACTAATTAATTAGAGCCAAATTGTCAATTAGAAGTTAAAATAGCCACCGACGTCGAAACTGTGCAAAATACGTCAAAACTGTGCAGAAAGTGCGGAAAAAACGTTGCAAAGCTTTAACGTCAGGCCTTGTCATTGCGTTACGACATCGAAAATATTCAGTCAAGAGTAAAAAAAGAAAAAAACATAGTAAAAAAAGTAAAAAGGAACAGAGAGAAAAAACAATCAAAAGAGGAAAAATTAGAAACAGTTAAAAAGAAAACAGAGTAGAGAAAGGAGAAAGCAAGTAGCAAACGAGTGAAAAACCGTGAAATGAGTACAAAGAGTCGTAGGAAAGGCATTTGCCTTCATTGAAGGAGCTGCTCAGGCGCAGCTTGATGAAGGCGATCATGCTTACTGTACAGTGCGAGAGTGTGCTACAGTATTACACGAGGCGTGATAAAAAAGTGAGGAAATTCCAGTGTGTCATGCCTCTACTGCTGTGAATCGTAATCCTGCCCAACCTTTCAAGTCATATCAGCTCTCAGCAGATCTCGAGTATTAAGTATTAAGAATATTAAGTGCGTCATTGATTACAGTCTTGGTGAGCTTGTCTGTGTTGTGCGCGAGCCGGAAGAAGACAAGCTTTGTGTGGCTGGAAAGTCGAGTGTCGGCGATGCTGGAATTCTTTATGTCACTGTCGGCTGTGCCTTGCAGGCACCTAGCTGCCATCCTGGCAGTTCAGTCCCTGACGCAACAGCAGTTCGGATGTGGGATCTCCAAGTGGAGCCTCGAAGCGTGGCTTCTGCCTCCTCTGAAGAGGACATAGTCCCTTCAAAGCGCAAGTCCCGCCATCGGAAGTTGAAGAGCAAAACGTTTCCTCGCCGCTCCAGAACGAGGAGAAAGGAGGTGGGGGCCATCTCCAGTGTGGCTTTCCCTTCTAGATCGGCGCCAGACATCGTGGATGCTTGACTTAATTGCACTTTGGTGACTAGGGCAAGCGTCCAGCAATTGATTGTCGCAACGCTCATCGGACGCGGGCTCTGGTCTAAGTAGAAACATTTATAGATGTGACGGTCATTTTTGTGCAGTCGGCTAGACATAGCAGCTGTTAAAAAAATAAATAAAAAGTGAATTAAACACGGAGGTAGTGTTGCGAGCCTTTTTAAATGATTACAACGCCCGTGTGTCTTTCATGCTCGGTAGGCTTTTCAGCCGGTCGCTTCCTGCTCTTTAAAAACCTCTCTGTTTCTGACTTTCTGCTTCAGGTTGACGTAGAAGGGCGCCTATATTCTTTGAGGTTCGTCTGCATGGCGAATCGTGGAGGTTTATCAATAAATACATTTAGTTTAGGGCTACGGCTTACTACTACCGCCCACCGCTTCCGCGCAAGTCAGTACGCATGCGCAGATCACCCTGCCGCCGACAGGTGGCGCCAAGCTCCCGTCAAATACGTCAAACAAAAGAGCGGTAAACAACAGTTGAAAAACACAGAAGGTAGAAATTGTATAAATTCCATAGAAAAGAAACAGAGTGTAGAACTATACGGAAGGGGGAAAGGCAGATCAGGAAGGAAGCTTTCTTTGATAACTCAAGAGGCAGTACCCTACTTTTTGAAGCTAGATCAAGGTGCCTTAGAACACGCAGCAACAAAAAGAAATTTAACCATGAGGATGACACGTGTGCAGTATGTGGTAAATCCATAGAAACAATTCAACACCTTATACTCAAATGTGATGGTACCTACCCGGATGTCGATGCAGGCACAGTCACTCTTCTTGAGGCCCTGGGGTTTAGAGATACCAATGGTCGTGTGAATGAGCCTGCGGTGGAAGCTAGCAAAAAACGATTGGAAGGTTGGTTTTTTGAAAACAGAAAAGTGACATAATGCTAGTAATGTCAAATTAAAAATTCTATAAATGAAATGATGGTATAGTTAACCGAACTAAACCAATATTCAAGATACAGTAAAAAAAAATAAAACGAGCATGATAGCAATTGCTACCACCCCGTTTCAAAGGGGACGCTCCTATATTCCATCCATTCATCCATCCATTCATGCGGTGGACTCAGGACGTAAGGGCCAATCAGCGCGTGCGCCACTAATGACGCGCGTTAGGGATCGACAGTGGCGGTAAGTGGTAGCACTAAACTATATGTCTCTAATATGTATGCTTCAAATAATTGGTCGCAGCAAGCAGCTTTTTTCTGTGGACATTGCACATCTCCAGGAGTGCGATGGGCATTTGGTATGGATGGGTGACTTCAACTGCTTGTGCGACACACACGACCGGGCATCTGCCCGGGCAAGGCTTGCCGGGCAGACCGGGCAAGCCTAGCCAAAAATCTGATAACAGCCCTGATATTTTATCAGCTTCAATGAAAACGCAGGTTTAATTGATTCCGGATGGTCATCCATCTTCACATATATTAGAGGGACCTCACATTCTCGATCGATCGCATTCTTAGACGATCGCAGATCTTAGACGTGGATCACGTGAAGTCACGCCTATTTCTTTCTCTGATCATATCAAGGTGATTGCACGAATTGGAGAATGTCGCCGTCGAAAGTTTCAGCTGCGGTGGGTGCTAGGTAAGCTCAACGATTCGCTGTTGAACAAGGAGGACTTTGCGTAGGGAGTGGGGACAGCTTTGGATTCTTAATTCACCTTGAGTCTGCCATAATTCGCGGCTTAGAAGATGTTTAAGCAAAGAGTTCGTGGCATAGCTATTGAGACTGGTTCAGTGAGGTCTTAAGCATTGTGAAAAGAAATGGTTTCTGCAGAGTCTTTATTATTTGCATGAACTTGAATGCCAGGCTCCTGGCCTGTACAAAGAGGAAATCGCTGTTTTAAATTGGCACCTTCAAATGTTTGATGCAGAGCGCTTTCGTGCGGCCCGTGTGGGATCTTGTAGCAATCGGGTTTTGCAGTCTTGTAGCCAAGTTTACAGGCACTGCTTAGTGAGCGTCGCCATGCGGCTGCCAAACGAGTCTCCGAGTTCTGTTGTGGTGGTGCCTGGTTGACTAATTCAAATGCAATAGTAGCTGAGTTTGAAAATTTTTACAGCTCTCTTTTTCTGGCACTGCAACTACTGCTGACGTTGCTTATGTACAGCCTCGTCCACTTCTAGCTATAACACGGTCACTGCTTTCAAAGCGTCACTGCGTCCGACTCGGCCATGCAATATAGCTTAGTGGCAGGCCATGTGAAGCAACATGCCCGGGTCCTTCTGTGCTAGCATCGCTTTGCATCGATATATGCCTACGTCGGGCGCAATGTTGCTTTGAAAGCAGTGACCGTGTTATAGCTAGAAGTGGACGACCCTGTACATCACCTTGTGTTTATGATTAAGTCGCTTTCGGAGGATAAGTGCAAGGTGATCAGCTTTTCATTAACCGAGGCAAATGAATTTCATCGCGTGTCCTACTCGTTCCCCTTTTTTCTCTTTGATCGCACAAATCTTGGTTCAGTTGTTTCTACTGGGATATGCATATTTTAGAAAAAATCTTGCACACTCTTGATAGCAAATGGTTGTCGCTCACAACCCCCCATCCTGTCCAGTGTGGAACAGCGTGCCCAATGTCCCAGCTCGTGTTCGCTCTATACTTGAAGCCACTTTGCGGAAGTTTTATAAACAACACAACAGTCAGTGGTTTCCAGTTATAGGTCACAAACTGAAGGTATTAGTTCATTCAGATGACCTCGCGTTTTCTGCGTTGACAAATCTAGCACTGATCGAGCTATTCGTTTAACGGCGGACTTTGGTTCACTGTGTCAGGTGCTCAGATCAATCGTTCGAAGAGTTGCGGTCTCGAGATTGGCACATAGAGATCGACACCTGCTGAATATGCAGGTGTGACATCGACAGTTAGGCCACCCAACTACTTTAACGGCCACATGAGTGCATATAAGCATTGTGCGCATTACTGAAAAGACCGTATGCCAACCCCTCAGATCTACTCAGAATAGTGTCAATGGTTTCTCTTTCTCTTTCTCTTTTTTTTTTTTTTTTTTTTTTTTTTTTTTTTTTTTTTTTGCAGGGCGGCTTCCTGTAATCTATTTCTAACCATTAAAGTTTATTATGTTCTCCGAATAATTTACTGCGCAAGACTCAAACGTTTCCACAGTGCGTTCAGTACATTGGTGTGACATTCGTCTTTTGAATCTATGAGGCGTGATAACCTCTTCCAGCCCGTAAGCTCAGGCAGCCTTTGTCTAGTACACCTATATGTCATACAGATAGTTTCGAGTTCCACTTTTCTCCTGACACTCCCAACCTGAAAGTGCATACATTTTTTTGCCAGTAAATTTAGGCCATTTTTTTACCGAATCTCATTATATCTTCGATTGCTTCTGATCGTCCCGGTTTACGGGGTGTATTTGGTGAGCTGCATTAAACTTTCTTTGAATGCACTCATATCACGCAAATGTTTGCTGAAAAGCTACTGATTGTACACGAAGAAACCTTGAATGATGTGATCTTTTCCTGCAGACCGCATGCCGCCCAAGAGCATCCGCCTTTATGGGACTGCTACCTTGCTACACAGTCACACAATGTTATGGAGTGAGCAACGAATAATTCTAGATGAAATAAAGTATTTTCAAAAAAGGGCCACATAATGGGCTTTTGCCGCACAAGGCGGACTTATTGTTGTCCGATGGCGGAACTGATCACTGCCACATGGGAGCAACTATTTGAGACCTATGACCCCTTTCCCAAACATTTCACCCCAATGGGCCGAGCACCAGGCCGGGGGAAAGCTTGTACCCATTGAAAAGCCGGTGGGTACCCGGCGGCACCAGGGATCGAACCTGGTACCTCCCGAACACGAGGCGGATGCTCTACCACAAGGCCACGCTTCGGTGCTGAAAAACAAAAAGAAAAACTATTTAGGCCGTGCAACTATTTAGGCCGTGACACCTTTTTCCAAGCATTTCACCCCAGAAGAGCCGAGCACCAGGCCGGGGGAAATTTTGTACCCATTGGAAACCGGTGGTTACCCGGCGGCACTGGGGATCGAACCCGTACCTCCCGAATGCGAGGCGGATGCTCTACCACAATGCTGTAAATGTGGTTTTTCTCTGCATGATCCTTTTCAATTCCTAGTGTCCTTTTCGATGGCGTGTTAAACTGCATGTTTGCTCTCGCGCTCTGCTTTGGACTTCGTCCCCTCTACCAACTTTCATCTGGGCGCAAACAATTCCACGCGTCTTACACTGTTTAACTACCGCAAAACCTTAGCATCATTTTTTTTTTTTTTTTTCACTGAAGCGAATGTTGCGTTCCTAATTTTTTCCCTTTTTGATCGTCACAGTCTGCCATCAATGGTTCCTAACGCATCGAATAACATCTTGGTTCGTGTAGTTGGTCGATACATTATTTTTTAATGCATTAAAGCGTCGGCTTAATTGGAAAGCAGGGTCCCGACAACATCGGACGGTCATCGTAGGCAGTTTACACGGATGTTTTAAAATGTGCCCATGTGATTGGCGTTCTCCTCTCAGTAACGCCAACAAAAATAATTTAAGGGGATGCGGGATAAAATCACGATTTTCACCATAAAACGTGCATTTATATTTTTCTTATTTTCGATTATGCATGCATTAAAAAAAACTTTCCCACAAGTTTGATTGTCAACTACACAGAAGAACAATTAAAATTTATTCTTTTGCGATTGGGGAGCATACACCACCGAAAGTGCCTATGAACGGCGATTGTAAGACTGCTTCGTAGCAGCGGCAAGAAGCTGAACGCGCAGTGTATCCCCAACTTAGATTGCTTATTTTTTGCTATCTCTAGCCAAAAAGGACTTGCTATCAAGAGTACAGCAGGCAGCTAAAGGAAAACGCAGAAAGAAAAGGTAAATTTTGGGCCGCTGCTACAGCAGACTGGCTGGCTGGTGAACCAAAATATAAGCTAGATTTCACTAAAACGGAGCAGGTAACCTTCAAACGTTGTTCTCGCACCAATGGGAGCCTGGAAGGCTCGACAAATGGAGACAGAATATGGAGCCTAGACGAAAAGGTGCCCAGCAAGCAATCAAGGAAAGTATTTCACAAGCGCATACAAAGGCGCTGGACAGCTGTAAACATGAAAAAAAAAAAAGAGGCAATTCGAAGCAATCGCTACAGAGCAGTGTCGTGTTGAAAAGGACAGCCCAATGTATGCACCAGGCCACTTTGATATATTAATTTAGGCAGTAAATTTAAATAGCATGTTCTGAAATCAACTCATTTTTCTCGGCACTTTTTGCAAGACCCCATCATTTAGGAAAACTACCATTTCCAAACTATTTCACCAAAGGCTGCTGTCAAGGTGGTTTTTCAACTAAAATTTTGTCGGGAACAGTTAAGGTACCTTATGGATTCCTAATCATTCCACAAGAAAAAAAAAAAAAAAAAGATCCTAAATATGTGACATAAAATGAAAACAGAAAAAAAATGAAGCTCGTTATTAAAGGGCTCAGAGTTTTACAAAAAGATCAAAGAACCCGCAATCGGCCTTATCCTGCACTATGAACTACCTAGAGGTTTTCTGAACACAAACGGTTAGTACGTCTTCATGATTCTTAATGATTCTTAAAATAGTAATTTTCTTAAGCTGCCACACTTAATTGCTTGTTATGGCGGCTACAGCGTTTTTCTTTTTGTGCTATGGAGATTAAACTTAGAATATATTCTAATAAGAAGAAGATAAGTCATCCCTGAAAATTTTATCGCAATTGTTCCAACAGTTCAAAAGTTGACCCTTTACCCGCATCCCCTCTTATGCAAAAAATTATCCCGCGCGATAAAACTGACAATGTATGCAAAACTGGGTGGGTTGGAGTTGTTTTTGGATTAATTTTATATCTTCCTTAGATTGTTTTGCTTGAATGGAAGCATGGAATGGAAGCATAGAAGCATGAAACTGACGAAGCCGTCCAACCGCACGAAGAAAAATATGTACGAGTGGCCATTTTATTTTATTTTTTAGTGGCGGCAGCCTTGTACACAGTGTAGTGCTTGCGCATTTGGCCGTTGCGAAATATTGCCTTTTCCACTGCAGCAGAAATCGTGCATCAGTACTGCGCCTAACAAAAAAAAAAAAAAAAAAAAACTACGGTGTCCTTCTGCTCTTATGCGTGCGTTTCTAGATTCAGGCTGATGTTAGCCCTTTGTTAAGTTTCCCTTTAACTTTTTGTTTTCGATTTTGCCACAATTAAAATGCTACTGATTTAACAAGCGCGTTTAGCTGGTGACTCCAAGCTCTGTAACTCGAATATTAACCGTCTAACGATGTTCGTCGGAAACCCAGTGATTTAGGCTAATAATAAGAAACCCGACTTCTAGACAACTCGTATATTCAAGGTTTTATTCACGCACAAAACCTGTTTTCGGGTGATGGGACAAAAGGCAGATACGCTCTGTCTGATAGGGCTTTTATACTCGTCCTTTTCTCAGCAACAGTACCTTTCCATATATTATGCTTGAATTGCACACATCAAATCAAATGAAACACTTTTTGAGCCAATAAGCCAAACGGTATACTGCGAAATGCATTGAAACAGCTTAGAATATAACGCACATAAGTAAATTTAATGATTCGCACCGAAAAATCTGAGGTGCAAACATATATTGAAAAACATTAAATACAATACGCAATTATAAAAATAAAAAGATGGGAAAGGGGGAAAGGGGGGAGGGGGCGTGGCAAGTGCTCCTTTCAGAGCATGAGTACTATTTAGTATACTTAAAAAGCAAAGGTAAAAGAACTGCATAACTATGGAAGGAAAGAAGTGAAGTGAAGAATACACGAGTCATTGTAATACAATACATATTCATATTACAAATAAATAATCTTTCAGTCAAGATTTTTTAAAAATAAATAGCTTTTAGCAGCATTTTTGAAACTACTGGGTGACATAGAGTGTTCAGCTAAATATAGAACATATAGCTGTTGATTTCAAAAATCTGATATTAAGTAAGATAGTTTTCGGGTCCCAAAATTAGTTCTTAGACGTAGCTTTTTAAGCAAGCCAACTCTAAAGTCATACTGACTGTTGTTACATGATAGGTACATGTTAAAAAATGCGTTCCTATCACTGTTTATTTCATTAAAGATATGAACTCTAAGATTAAGTTGAAATCTTAACTTAGAGTTTACGAACTTTGAACTACTAAAGTGCGATGAGGTGAAAGCCATTATAGCGAGGTGGATCGTAGCCCTCTACTACGGCACATCTACCTCCCTCTCTTCTTTCACTTCCACCTTCTTCCCTTCCTTTACGGCGTGGTACATGTGTCCGTTGAGAATTGTGACAGATACTGCGCCTTCTCTATCCTGTAAATCAAGGCGGGGTGGTGCAGTGGTTACGGCGCTCGACTACTGCTCCCAAGGACGCGGGATCGAATCCCGGCCTCGGCGGCCGCTTTTCGATGGAGGCGAAAAGCAAGGCGCCCGTGTGCTGTGCGATGTCAGTGCACGTTAAAGAACCCTGGGGGGTCGAAATTTCCGGAGCCCTACACTACGGCGTCTCTCATAGCCTGAGTCGCTTTGGGACGTTAACCCAACAAACCAAACCAAACCAAACCAATTTCAAACGCCGCTGATGCCTGCTGTGCTAACGCCTCCTAGATATCTTGATCTGCCTGTTATTGAATGTGCATTGAAATTGAACAGATAAATAATTACTGACTATATTTAGGGCGACACCATGACTCCCGTAGAGTGGGAGATTGTGGAGAAGAATACTGTGCTAAATTGAATCAAAAACATCTCGAAAGTCAAGACAAAGTCCGATAGTAATTTTTCTGTCATCAACATTGCTTATTATTTGCTCTTTTATGCGAAGCAGGGTGAGGGTGATCTCTGTTGATTTTGATTCCCAAAATTCAAACTGCTAATTCGAAAACAAGTGTCTCTCTTCAAAACTTTAACTAGCCATGTTTTGACGAGAGACTCAATCAACTTTGAAATAAAGGGGGAACAAATGTGGGCCTATAATGGTCGATATCATGTAGAGTGCCTTTTTTATGTACAACTGTCACTCTGGCTATTTTCAGGCTGCTTGGAAAAATAGCCTAAGTGAAGCATTATTACGTATATGCAATAAAAGTAAGCATTGTTGACATATTGATCATCATCATCACCATCATCATCATCAGCCTGACTATACCCACTGCAGGGCGAAGGCCTCTCCCATATTTCTCCAATTAACCCGGTTCTGTGCTAGC
The DNA here is from genome assembly GCF_055883805.1 of Amblyomma maculatum. Classification (NCBI taxonomy): domain Eukaryota; kingdom Metazoa; phylum Arthropoda; class Arachnida; order Ixodida; family Ixodidae; genus Amblyomma; species Amblyomma maculatum. Next base: position 199,319,524 of record NC_139344.1, on the reverse strand, counting down.
TGCATCCACATGACCCCTGCTAACTTCTTGACCTCATCTCTCTCTGCCGGCCCCTGCTACGCTTTGGTACAACTTTTTGCATATTGATACAACTGGAAAACTGGGGTCTTCATTGGCATTCCCGACAGCATCTGTTTGAATGCAACGTAGGTTGTGCACCGGGCCTTTAAGTGCGGTCTCTTTTTTTTTTTTTTAGTAATGCCGAGGATGGTATTCAAAGAAACGAACGGAAGCGCTGAAAGAGCTGTATAAACATGATCGCTTTTTCTAGAAGCTGCATGCGTAGCCATGGAGCTGAATTTATAGCTCAGACAGATTGAAATTGGTTAGTTTAAAATTAGCAGCTTCATATTGGAGCACAAAAGCAGAAATTCCTAAAGCCATCTCTTATTTAAGTTATGCTCATAATAAACAGCTTTCGTTTCTCAAGCTCAGCCATGTCGTTGTCTTACGAATAACGGCCTGGGGGGGGGGGGGGGGGGGGGGGGGGGCGAGTGGGTGCATGATGGAATTGAACGGCGGCGCATCACGGAAACGGACACAGACAAGAAAGGGACCTTTTCTTGTCTGTGTCCCTTTCTTGAGTGTCCCTTTCTTGTCTGTGTCTGTTTCCGTGTTGCGCCGCCGTTCAATTCCATCGTTGTCTTAGATTCATTGCCCATAGCAGGGTACGAGAGTGCGAAGTAGTTAATGCTCGTACTACGAATAGCTCGTAGTAGAAATAACTTGAAGCCACTCACTAGTAATAAATAGGTTGTGGTATCAAAGCTATAGGAAACTACTCACGTTAAACAAATATACAAGTTTTTGTTCTGAGCAGGCATAAAGGCCTATAAACGCTAGTTTCTGGGCAGAATTATATATATTACTTGCTGTCCTCTTCTTTAAACGTGCAATGTGGCAGATCCTTCACCTGCTCTATTGTGCATAAACTTCGTGCTATCCATATGCTTGCTTCCTTGGAGGGAAGGTTAATAGTGCATTTGGAATGACCGGCAGACCACGATTCGCGTGGAATTAACAGTGAATAAATAAATAGTCGTTCCAGCTTTTCTTTTTCTGTTTCTTGAGGTCACTCGTAGACTGTACCAGCTTAATGAAATTAACCCAGAAACTAGCACGATCCGGTGAGCCAGCAACATCTGCATCGTTGCGAAAATTTCAGAGCCTTATTTTTTTATGCTAACGTGGCGCGGATCTCTCGCTTTAACATGCGTCCCTGTTACCAATGTGTAAAAATATGCACTTCACTTACGGGTGAAAAGAAAAAGCTCGAGCAATAGCCTAGAAATGCGGTGACCACCCGTAACGCGTGATTTTGCCGCGCTGCGATGTTTAATGGAGCACTCCGGAATGCAAGGACAGATATTCGCACCGCGAACGACCTGCACCAATCGCATCGCATCCTGTTGATCCGTCCCTGGAATGGGCCGCGACCGCACATTGTCTGCCTTGTTCGCTCCTGCGCTGGCGATAAGACTTGCGCGTACAACTTCCGGAAACATATCTCACCCCTCGATAATTCAGCAAACAGCAGATGCCGTAAACAAGCTAAGCCCTTCTGTGCTGCATCCACTGACCGATGCTGATATGCTGTCAGGCACGAAGTAATAAAAATGGCTTCGGCTAGCTGAGAAAGTTTCTTGTAGCTAATGTTCCGGCAGGGACCCGAGCACGGCTTTCTTTTTAGTTTCTTCTCAAAGCATTTTACTTTGCGTGTGTGTGTGGCCTTTGCGAGCTTTTTCTGCTAGCGGGCGAGTGCGCTGTTTCCTCTGGCAGTCGCATCCGGTCATAGCAACTTCGATGTCGTAGGGGCTAAAAACGACCAACTGCTGGACACAAGTCCCCCGTGGACGGATTTCTGTTCCGTTCGCGCCGTATAAATGAGGGCTCACACAAACACACACAAACAAAAAGGAAAAAGCGGGCCATATTTCAGATAGCGCACATCTGAGCCGCACACAACATGCCGGGCATGTGACGACATCGCGACAGATGTCGCAATTAGTATATTTTGTTATTTGTTCAATTTTCAATATTGAGCAAGTCCTAATCTATCCTATTACAACAAATATCACGTAAATCTTTCTACTACTTTCTTTAAAAAGCGCAAGGAAACTAATGCTATCATTTAGTTACAATCTAGCGTTTTCTAGCTGCCTCAGTATTAATTGGTGTGTACAAGTTTTCCATAATGAAAGAATTCTAGAGTTAGGCTAATGCACAGCTAATGCACAGTAACATTGAAATGTTCTAGCTCCGAAAATAATGTGTGCCTCGCAGCAGTTCACTTCATTCACGAGATTAAAGGAGCCAAAAGTAAGCGTTCTATTACTTACGTCCCTTGGTCGGATTACTGTCAGATGAAGAATTCAAACCTATACCATCTTAGAATGTGCCACTGCAACAAATTTGCGAAGTTTGACAGCTCAAGGTTTCGTTCATAGAAAATACACCTGATGCGGCAGGCCCCGGTAGATGCGTATGAAAGGCACGTATCCTCTTTTGTTTTCAACTTCGCCTTTTCACATCGGAAAGGATCAAACAAAGTCGACTTCAGTGAGCTTCGTATTTAAGCTCAAATTTTGCCAAGCACGCTGAGAACATCTGTGAATCATTGAAGACGTTATATTATTAAATGTGTGAATTCTGGTCTCGCATCTGTGGACCTGTTTGGAGGTTGTTACTTTGATATTCGCTCAAAAAGATGCGGAAGCAAGAAGTTACCTTTCTAGGCTTCAATAAATACGAGCATGTGCGAGCATTCACCCAAATAAGAATAAAAGAAAAGACATACATCAAGCGAAACAGATGTATATGAAGAAACAACGTATTTTCAAAGCGTGCGCTTTAGGTACATCTTAAGCAAGGCTGTCCTCGAATGATGTTCAAGCGATATCATAGGCCGAGTCATCATGCCAAAACTTCACGCACACTATTCTTTTTGAAAATCGCTAGACCTACCCTCCACCTTAGGCGAATCGCAGCCCTATTTCAACCAAACAGAATTCACTGGCGCACGCAGAAATTTTACCGATATACGCGCGTGAGGTTGCGCGTCCATGCTCAAGATAAACCTGAAGGGCTCATTTTTCGCGAAACGCGCGCAACTTGCAGCGCACTGCGTTTCTGAAATGTGTGATCCCAGCGGGCGGAATTTAAAACCATCGATTCAAATTGTAGCATGAATGGCGAAAATGGCAACCGGTAGAAAGTAGGCATTCCTCCTTTTCTTGTAGACCGAAAGTGGATACAACGCCAATGTGGAAGCCAACGCGATAATAAAGGAATCCCTGTCGCGGCTTCGGCGCCGGCCCCTTTCCGCTACTCCGGGTGGAAGGATTGCCTGTCTGCCTCGCCGTGTGACCCGTTCCTCTCCTACCTGTTCCTTTTTCTCGCCTTTTCGCTTATTATTTCTCGTCTCACGACTGTGCAAGGTCAACCGGCTCAGCCTCACTTAATTAGGACTTGCTACTTATTCCGACCCGCTATCTCGCGACGCACCTGTGCTCACAGCCGCCAATCGGGCGTGATGACGCGGACACCCCCCGAGCTGGCGTAATAATGATTTATTTTACTTTTGATCTGCCTCTCTTTATCTCCGCATCGCGTCGAACTGCCTTCCGCACCAGCTTAGTATGTGTCGCGTCCGTGAACGCCCTCAAGTAGTCCTTTCTCATCATTCCTCGTCCGGTTCTATAGAGTTTCCAGCAAATTTTTTTCTCTCTACTTTACTTCCCGGGGACTTTGCTGAGCATCCTCTCCTCGAGAGCTGTTCCGGGGGCGGCACGCTCATAATTAATGAGGGTTTTAGCGCGCGGAGCCACTGAGCTTGTTTGTTATGCAGCTGTGTCATTGCTGTTGGATGTCTACTGCGCATGCATGACGGCGAGTTTTGTTTACGGTTAGGAGAGGAGACTTTCTTAGTTTAGCGCAGAGATTTAACTATTCCCGCTGCGAGAAAAAATCACTACTTGTTTCAAAGAAATAATTAAAAGAAAATGGGGCAGGGACGGAGAGCAGGAACTGGAGATAGAAGACTGTGGTTGGAAAAAGAGACGCAACGTGCATCAGTGTTTTCTTTTTTTTGAAAAGGTGGCTAATTCACCACTTCACTTAAAGCTACGTAGAACTGGTTAGCCCCGGGCATCCTGAAATATTGTCACTGTGATGTATTCGAGCGCACGGGCTTGTGAAATTTCATCAAATGCATCTTTATCTCAACCTTAGGGAGCTCCGCTCACAAGCTCGTTACCTGGCCGACATCCTGGCCTGAACACAATTTAGTGCATTACCAATTTAATCACACTGTGGTATATTAGGTTCGCCAGTGCTCAAGTATGTTTCGAGCAGCATCATATATTCTGATTTCCAAGATACGTGGAAGTGACCACGTGGTATATGAACCATGTAATTCTGAGATTTCGGTGCAAGGTAATATTTTCGAAGAGTCATTTTCATTGGTTGCCGTTTTGCCTTTTACTCTTCCCTTTTTTTTTTATGACAGGGTAAATGCGATACGTAACTTTTTGACACTGATGCAAACTCATTTATAGCACGAGTCGTTTTCATCGAATGCAAAATGCACGGTTGATCTGCCCGCTTTTTTGTCACATTGTCGCCTTTGTAAAAAATTTACTACTGTTAGCAGGAGATGTGGAAACAAATCCTAGTCCCGACATGACACAAATTTGCAGACAGCTTGCACAGATCGCCGACGATTTGAAAGATATTAAAGAACAGCGCCTAGCCTCCATCGATGCCAAATTAGAAAACCTTGCCATCCTAGACAACAAAATTTCAAATTGTACACATCAGGTAGTAGACCTGCAGAGGGCAGTCCTGTCTCTTGAAGCGCGCATTGATGACCTGGAAAACCGATCAAGAAGGTCAAATTTAGTAGTGTATGGAGTTCCAGAGGACGACAAGGAAGACAATGAAACGTTAGAACACATAATAAAAGAAGAAATCATTCAGAAAATTATCAAGGTTGCTCCCGTCGAAATTGAAAGAATACATAGAATTGGAAGGCCATCAAGTGGAAAAATACGACCAGTAATTCTGAAATTCTTGGACTTTCGAGACAAAACCAAAGTACTAAAAAACTGCTTCAAACTTAAAGGATCAAACTTTTCCATAAGCGAGGATTTTTCATCTCGAGTGCGCGACATTAGAAAAAAATTATGAGAGTGCGCAAAGCCTAGAAAGGATGCGGGCGAAAAGGTTTTCCTTGTCTACGACAAAGTACGTATAAGCGGAAAGCTATACAAGTGGGACAATGAAGTGAACGATATAGTACTAATAGATCAAGTTTTAGATGATTCTGAAGGTGAAAAAAACGAGCAAAATGTAGAGCGAAAACTACGTCCCCGCCGTCAACAGAAGGGTCCGAAATAACTTTCATCAATGTAAATGCCCGCAGCCTATTAAACAAGTTAGAAGGATTCGAATCTTAACTTTTTAGCCTGGAACCTGATTTTGTAGCTGTAACGGAGACGTGGCTTACAAGTGACATCGAAGATATTGAGATAACTCCCCCAAATTACAATGTTGTTAGAAGGAATAGGATGACACGTGGTGGAGGGGTGGCAATCTTGATAAAAAGAATTTCCATTCACGGTTCTTCCCGACGTTCAAGGCGCCGAAGCAGTTTTGTGTAAAATAATATTTGGCTCTCGAGCTATCGTTGTAGGTAGCGTCTATCGCAGCCCCTCATCTGACTGCTATGTCATGAAAAAGCTCCTAAATTACATGCAAAAACAGATTCAGAGAAACAGATTAATCCTGCTTGGTGATTTCAACCTCCCGGATATAAATTGATAGACCATGCAATATCAAAGTGCTTGTTCGGAAATTATCTTCGACGCAATGCTGCACTTCAATCTACGACAAATCGTTCAAGAGCCGACACGTGTACATGGATGTACTTCAAATGTTCTGGACCTTGTCTTTGTTAGTGAGCACTTTCCACCTGAAACATCTAAAGTAGAGATAATTACCGGAATATCGGACCATAAGATAGCATTTTGTACTGTCGCGACTCATTACAAAACATTTCACGCTAAACCGAAAGCTACATTTTACAACTTCAGCAGGGCTGACGATAATAGCATTTTGGACCACCTTGCCTTCGCTTTTACACCGTTCGAAAATCTATCAAGGGATATCCACACAGATATTGAGACAGCGTGGCACGCGTTCAAAGATATCGTATCATTCTGTCTCCGGAACTATGTACCGATAAAAACAAAAGTGCCTAAAACACATAACCCGTGGATTACACGAGATGTCAACCACGCTAAACGCAGGGTAAAACGTCTCCGAAAAACATTGAAACTGCATCCTACGACAAAAAATAGAACCAGGCTTAGTATCACTATCCGCCACATGAAGTTAAAAATAAAAGCTGCCAAAAAGAGTTATTTTACCCACACCCTTCCCAATTTCCCAAAAAGTTCTCCTAAAAAGTTTTGGGAATACTTCAACCCTAAAGAAAATCAAGTAAACTTTGCCGCCGATGAAGAAAGCCAAACTAGAGCAAACAAGCTGAACAGCTACTTCCAATCTGTTTTCACGAGAGATAATGGCTGCTGCCCACATCTAAACCAGTGCAGTTTGACAAATCGCTTAAAACCACTATCAGTAACCGAATCGGGAGTACTAAACCTTCTACTAGACCTTGACGTTAAGAAAGGGATTGGGCCCGATAACTTACCGAATGTTTTTCTCCAACGGTACTCACAATGGGTAGCGAAATACTTATGGGTATTGTACGACAAATTACTCACAACTGGTAAATTACCAAGGGAATGGAAAACCGCAAAGGTCATTCCTATTCACAAATCCGGTAGCAAAGATGATATTTCTAACTTTCGACCAATATCGCTAACTTGTACCGCCTGCAAACTTCTAGAACACATAATACTAAAACACTTAAACACACATCTTGAGCAGGAACATCTGTTATCACCCTTTCAGCATGGTTTCCGCAAGGGGCTATCAACCGTCACTCAACTACTGGAGCTAATACAAGACATTTCCCTTAGCATTGATAACCAAAACAAATCGACCTCATCTTTTTAGATTTCTCCAAAGATTTCGATCGCGTTTCTCATGTAAAACTTATCAAGAAATTAGCATCCATATTCGGTGATAACCCTATCATAGGTTGGATCCAGGACTATCTAATAGATCGTCACCAGTTTGTACAAATAAATAACCAGAACTCACAAATAGTACCTGTTACCTCTGGAGTACCGCAAGGTTGCGTACTGGCTCCAATATTATTTTTACTCTTTATAAATGACCTTCCTAAACATATTCACGTAAATATCAGGCTTTTTGCAGACGACTGCATCCTTTATCGTGAAATTAATTCCTCTGAAGATCATATAGCTCTAAACAACGCACTGGAAACAGTGTCACAGTGTACAGAGAGGCAGATGGTGCTATATGTTAATAAATGTGTATTCCTGCCGATAACAAGAAAAAAAGAGTGCCTGCAGTTTCCGTACAGTATAAGCAATACTTTACTAACCCGAGTCAGCGAACACAAATATCTTGGCTTGATACTCACGCATAACCTAAGATGGGACTCGCACGTAAATACCGTAACAGCAGCTGCTACACGAAAGTTATTTTTTCTTAGACGTCGTCTCCGAGATGCACCACCCGAAACTAAAATGTTAGCTTACAATGCCTTTATAAGATCAACAGTGGAATATGCAAATGTCGTATGGTTCCCGGCAACTAAACAAAACATAAAAAAACTAGAAGGAATACAACGGAAGGCGATAAGGTACATCTTTAACAAATATAAAATGACTGACTTGCCAACTCACCTACTTAAGAAAGCCGGCATGCTGAGTTTGGAAAAACGCGCAGTACTAGCACGTCTGAAATATCTGTATCAACTCGTGCATAACCACTTTAATATAGATACATCAAAGTACATCGTCATCGAAGACACAAGACTCACGCGCTATAAACACTCTTTGACTATAAATAAATTTTCTTGCCATTGTGACAGTTTCAAAAACTCATTTTTCCCCCTTGCAATTAGAGAGTGGAACACCTTGAAACCATCAATAACACAAAGTTCAACACTGGATGAATTTGTAAAGCTAGTGGAGGATCATTTACACACAAATTCATGAATGTTCATCCAAACAGTTTCCTTGCCAGCATACATTGATAACTTGCAAATTGTACTAATCCCTTATTGCTTTGTTATTTCCATTCTGTGTCCATTCATATACCTTTTTCTTTGTTTTCATGTATCAATAGTACACTGTACTTTTTACTGTACACTGATCATTGTCTTGCTTTGTTTATTTCTGACCGCAATCTTCCTTTCATTTTAAATGATTGTCCCTGACTTTGAACATGTTCCAAATATTGTCTGACTTTTTGTATGCGTTTTGCGCCCTGCCTGTAACGATCCCGCCCGGGATTGACAGTATTCCTAAATAAATAAATAAATATATATTTTTTCTTATTTTCATTTTCTGAAGACAACGATTATTAGTTATTACAACATGCAACTATAGCGCACGAGCTATCATGCATAATCATCTGTTTTAATTCAGTGCCATTTTCATCGCAGAATTTAGCCTTCCAGCAATAACTCTAAACAAATCAATACTTTTTTTTTTCCTGTTATGCAAGGACTGCTAAATGTCTTGCAATAATTATTCCACCTCATACTTTTCCCCACCCGCCCCCTCCCTCCCTCCCTATGCACAAGAAGCAACCCCGAGAAAATGGCTTTCGCCAATTTTCTTCCATCTAAAGGATGCAGCGTCAACGATATTTATGGATTCGGGAATAAATCAGAGGCAGGAGTCTTATCCTCCGCTAGAGTATCAAACAACGTTGTTTTTTCCTACACGCCCCCGAGTGGGCGACAGGTTATAAAAGGAAAATGTCATAACGATGCTCCATCCGCGTTACCCGATCCGATGTTTTGCGGCCTTCGCGAGGTTGAAAAGAGCAGAGCTTTACTTTACGAAGGCTTTTTTTTTTTTTTTTTGTACGCAAACTTGCCATAAGGCATATTATATAAACTCATGTAAATGGTTTTCCGTGAGGAATCGGAGCAGGCTCCCGCTCTTAGCGTTGTCGGTGAGCCATTTAGAAAAGTCATCTTACCTTGTGATTAGACCCACTTCGCGCAGAATCTGTGTCCTTGATTCCCTTGTCCCTGCACAAGTCCATAGCAGGTGGCGAACATCCACTTCTGCAGCTGGTGGGAACACTTTGGGCATGTGGTTGGTTCGATGTCAGCTTGCGATTCCCATCGGCATTTTACCTCCTAATTTCCCGCTCCACATGCATATAATTATTTTGAAAAGTAATTATTTCCATGCGGAACGCCTTTATGCATTGCAAGCAGGCCAAAGATTTTGAAACTTTTGCTCACCGCAGTGCTTGTTTCCACTTTACGTAAGCGCCCGGAACCAGACGTCGAACTGCGTTGTTTGGCGAATTCATGACCGTGCACGTATGTATCGTTTG